>NC_053460.1:1508825-1808825 GCF_015227805.2 Hirundo rustica
GTGGATTCCGGTGGGTCCCGGTGGGTCCCGGTGGGTCCCCGGGGGTCCTGCTCGGCTCCGGCCCCCCTCAGCCCCGTTCGGCTCCGCTCGGCCGCGTTCGGCTCCGCTCGGCTCGCACTCGGCTCCCCTCGGTCCCGCCGCGTCCCGGTGCGCTCCCGTCCCGCGTGATGACGTAGCGGCGCCGCTCGGTGACGTCACACCCGCCCCGCCGGCCGCCGCCGCCGCCATGTTCCGGAGCCTGCTGGTGGCGGCGGCGCAGCGGCCGCAGGGCCCGGCCGGGCCCCCCCGCGCCGCCCCCGGGCCCGGGGCCGCGGCCGAGGCGCTGGAGGCGCAGTTCAGTTGCCCTATCTGCCTCGAGGTTTTCCACCGCGCCGTCGGCATCGCGGGCTGCGGGCACACGTGAGACGGGGCACGGGCGGGGGCGGCGGGGACCCCCGGGGACCCCGGGCTGAGGCGGCCCCGGGGGACGGGTGCGACGCGGGGCTGGGCGCTGTGCTGGCCGCGGGATCCTTGCGGGCTCTGCCGGTGAACCTCATGCCGGCACCGGGGCTGGTTCGGGTACCGGGACCCCCCATCCCGTCCCACACCGGGTCCCCATCCCACCCCTTCCACTCCCTCTGCCCCCAGACCTGACTCGTGTCCCCAGGACCCCCCAAACCCTTGTTCACGTGTCCCCCCAGCATTTTGGGGACACCTTGATCCCTTTTTTTCCATCTGAATTTGGAGACATTCCCAAGGGACTGTGGCGTTGTTTGGAGCTCCAGCACCGCCTCACTCCTGCTTGTTTGGGGCTGGGGGCGATTCCTGACCCCCTCCACCATCCCCCCTCCTCATCCCTGCTCCCCTTGCGGTGGCAGAGGCTTTGTGGTGTTTCATTCCCTGTTCCTGGTGGCTGGAGCTGGGGACGAGAGGCCAGGAATGAGGGAGGGATAATCGGGTTTTGGGGATGGGGCTCCTTTGCCTCGGTGCCTCCCTTTGCCTCCACTGGGCTGCTGGGATTCCTCAGCCCGTGGATTCCTTTGCTCCTGGGGATGGAAGGACCTTTCAGTGAGGTGATCCAGGCTCCTGCCTGGCCCTGATACTCAACACCGGCTCCTTTCAAATCCAGCCTTGGAGCAGTCCGTGCAGCAGGGACTCACCTGATCCCAGTTTTCCCAGTAGAGATGCTGATCCCTGGCTTTGGGGGCATTGGAAGGCCCGGGGTGCCTTGCTGGGATCCTGCTGTCCCCAGGGTGCTCAGGGCCGCTCTGTGCCCCCAGGTTTTGTGGGGAATGCCTGCAGCCCTGCCTGCAGGTGCCCTCCCCGCTGTGCCCGCTCTGCCGCGTGCCCTTCGATCCCAAAAAGGTGGAGAAGGCTTCCAGCGTGGAGAAGCAGCTCTCGTCCTACAAGGCTCCCTGCAGAGGCTGCAGCAAGAAGGTAAAGCTGCCTGTCCCCATTGTCCCTGTCCTCCTCTGGAATGTTTCCAGAGCTGGGAAAGGGGCTGAGCCTGGAGAAAAGGAGGCTCAGGGGGGATCTTCTGGCTCTGCACAACTCTCTGACAAGAGGGGACAGGCAGATGGGGGTCGGGCTCTGCTCCCAGGGAACAGGGGCAGAACTTGTGGGGATCCCTGTGGTCCCAAATCTCCGTCCTGCAAGGAAGGACGGCTGGGTGCAGCATTCCCACTGCTCTGGGTCATCCCACGCGGACCAGAGTCACTCCCGCCTCGGCTGAGTGAAGCCAGCTCCTGGCCTGGCTCCTGGCAGGTGTTCCTGCACCTCCAGGAATGTTTTTTTGTCCTCCTTTTCCAGGTGACCCTGGCCAAAATGCGCTCGCACGTCTCGTCCTGCGCCAAGGTGCAGGAGCAGATGGCCAACTGCCCCAAGTTTGTTCCAGTTGTCCCCACGTCCCAGCCTATTCCCAGGTATTCCTGTGCCTCGGGTAGGGAAACATGCCCCTGACTGCATGCCCTGCAATCCAGGTCTGCCTTTCCCTGGCGGGGAGAGCAGCTCCTTTTCCCTCCCGGCACCGCCGCTCCGGGTTCCGGGTGGGATGAAGGGAGGAGGGCTGGGAAGGGGCCGGGCTGGCTCGTGCTGTCACAGACCTCTGCCGTGCTAGTTTGGAAGGAGCCAGTCCAGCCTCCCCTCAGATCTGAGCTCCTCCTTGCTCCCTTCAGCAACGTTCCCAACCGCTCCACCTTCGTGTGTCCGTACTGCGGGGCGCGGAACCTGGACCAGCAGGAGCTGCTGAAGCACTGCATGGAAAACCACCGCAACGACCCCAACAAAGTGGTGAGTGACGCCGGGCCCTGCGGGGCAGCTCTGGGAATCCAGCCACGCCCCGGCTGCTGCGGCCTCCCAGTACGGATGTTTGTGGAAGCACGGCTGTGTTTAAATCCCTCTGGGAGGTGGGGGTCTCTCTCTGCCTTGTTAGAGGCTCCCTGGAATGAGTTGCCTCCATCCCCTGTTCCTGCAAACATGCTGGTGCCTGGATTTCCTCTCCCTGTTCCCTCTGGGTTGACCGAGGTGGGGAACTTGGGATCTTCTGCACAGGAAGGAGCTGGAGCTGTTGGAGCAACTCCAGAGGAGGTCACGAAATTGGTCAGAGGGATGGAGCAGCTCTGCCATGAGGAAATGCTGAGAAAGTTGGGATTATTCAGCCTGGAAAAGAGAAGCTGCAGGGAGACCTAATTGTGGCCTTCCAGGACCTTCAGGAAAGGTGGAGAGTGGCTATTGATGAGGGCCTGGAGTGACAGGACCAGGGGGAACGGATCCAGACTGCCAGAGACATGGTTTGGGTTGGATATCAGGGAGAAATCCTTCCCTGGGAAGGTGGGCAGGCCCTGGCACAGGGTGCCCAGAGAAGCTGTGGCTGCCCCTGGATCCCTGGAAGTGCCCAAGGCCAAGCTGGATGGGGCTTGGAGCGTGTCAGAGGAGGGTCAGCACTCACCCCTGTGGGTGCAGGTGCCACCGTTCCGTGTCCCCACAGGTGTGCCCGGTGTGCTCGGCCATGCCCTGGGGGGATCCCAGCTACAAGAGTGCCAACTTCCTGCAGCACCTGCTCCACAGGCACAAGTTCTCCTACGACACCTTCGTGGTGAGTGTCACCCTGAGCCACAAGAGGGGGGACTCCCCTCCCCGTGCTCTGTGCCAGGAGGTGAAACCAGCCCTTCCCATGCCCTTGGGATGGCGACATTGCGGACATGAGGCTCCCACACCCACCAGGTTGTCCTGACGCACCAGGAGGAGAGAGAATTGTTCCTGCGCTCCACAGGATGGGTTTTTCCTTGAAGCTCTTCCCCTGAGGAATTCTAACACAAAACCCCTTTTCTTGGAGGTTTTGGGAGCAGGGGGAGGGAGCAGCCCAGCCCCAGGGTTTTGGTTGTTGCGTGTGGGGGGTCCCTGACCCCTCCTGTGTGGGGGGCAGTTCTCATGGCTCAGCCTTGGCCTCGGGGGAGGCTCTGTTCCCATCCTGTTTTCATTGGAGAGATGTCAGGGAAAAGAACCTCCAGGCATTATCCTGGCTTCAGGAGCGCTGTTGGATAAGCCCAGCCTGGAGCTCTGCAGAATCCCCTGGCCTTGCTGGAAAGCTTCACCCTTTGGCCTCAGCTTGTGTGGGCATCTCCCAGGAGGGAGACTGCAGGCAGGAGAGGGATGTGGGCACAAAGCACACCCCAGAGAACAGGGGTGGCATTCCTGGGATCCGCGTGCCAGAGGAGTGGAGGCTCCACCGGGAGCGGGCAGGGCTTGGTGGGCACAGCGTGCCCTGGCTGTGCCAGCTCTCCTGAGCTCTCCTCTTTGCTTTTCAGGATTACAACATCGACGAGGAGGCAGCGTTGCAGGCGGCCCTGGCTCTGTCCCTCTCTGAGAACTGAGGCTGATCCTCTCCCTGCCCCGGCTCCTCCGGAGCCACACTGCTGCCTCCGTTCCCGCTGCAAATCCCACCTTGTTTAAAAAGGTGGAGCTTCTTCAGGAGTCACAGTGAGTGAGCAGAGACCTCTGGAGAGAGGAGCCTCAGGGCTGGGATCAGTCCTTGGATAGGCATCGGATATCTGTGTTGGGAGCATAGCCCTTTGTCCAGATCTATTTATTATTAGATGCTTTTTTGGCACACTCGTCCCTGCTCTCCGTTGCAACCGAAATAGGTACCTGAAACTGATGGACTGGATGCCAAACACCCTAATTTGGGACTGGAATCGCCCACATCCTTTTAAAAAGGAGCAAGGCAGCACCGAGCATCTTTTTTTAAACTCTCCGAGGATTTTTCTAGAGACGTCAGCCCGTCCTGACCCCCGTGCTGGAGGCTGGAGCTGCCTCCTTCACCTGAATCCCGGGATGAGACTGAGCAGTGGAGCCCTCGAGGACGGCATCCAGCATCCAGGGAAACCCTTCCCTTCCCTGTTTTGTACCTGCTCTTGGGATACCGGATCCTTGCGTTTTTCTACACGAAGCGGCGCGAAGCCTTTTCCACGTTTTCTAGAGCGGGGTCAGAAGCTGTTCCCCTTCTCACCGCAATACCTGCCACCCGGGACAAGAGTATTTTTATGGAACACTATTTAAGAAAGTTTATTTTTTACACAAATAACCCAAGCAAATGAACAGGTGGATTGGGAATGGGGCGGGAGGCAGGAGCTGGATCCCGGAGCGGCGGGTCGGACTCTGAGGTGAGGGGAAGTGCAGGGATCTTTGTGTGGGACGTCCCTGGATCTTTCTGGGCCTTTCCCTTCCCTCACCAGAGTTCCTCTGCCCGTGAAGGAGCTGGCAGGATCGTTGTGCCACGCTGGCACTCGGCAGGAGCAGCTGGATTGGATCCAGGTGCTGGTTGCCTATGGAATGTCTGTCTGTCCATCCTGTCCGTGCAGGAACCCGAGCTCCTTACCCCCTCAGAAATAAGGGAATGCGTTCCCAGGGATGGAATCCCTCCCTGGGAATGGGGCACTGTTGATGCGAGGTGCCCCACGGCATCCTGGTGACCCCTGTTCCCCCTGCCCCTTCCTCTCAGCCCTGCCTGCTGCTGGTGTGGGGTTGGCTCTGGAGGGCTGGGAGAGGCTGGCACGGGTGGGGGAGGCTCTCTCTGCGCCTCCCTGCTCAGAGAATTCCCAGGCTTTATCCAAAACCTGCCTCCAGCTCTGCTCTAGCAATACTGGCTTGGGTTTTATTTTGATTTTCATCATACTGGATGATTTTGTGATCTGCAGCCCTGCCAGGGGCATGCAGGGAACCCTCAGTTCCCCTGGTAGGGCAGGGAAAGGGTTGGAGCTGCCCTGCTCTCCTCTCTGGAGCCAGGCCAGGGAGGAGGGATGGCTTCTTCTCTTACCTGCCTGGCATTGCTGGCACCTGGAGGATGTTCCTGGTGGGATAGAGAGCACTGGCACCTTCAGGAGGGACCCAGGAGCATTTGGGACCCTCAGCTGCTGCAGCAGCCTCCGTGAGAGCTCCATGCTGTTGGGCCAGCACTGTTAAATTAACCTCGGGCTCCTTCCCTGTCTCCTTCTCCTTCTCCTTTTTGCCCCACAGAGACAGAGCAGGGGCAGCAAGAGCTGCTTTCGTAAAGCACTTTAAGGCCCTGGGTGTGAGGGGCCACGCCAGGGATTCCTCTGTGCCAGGGACCCTTGTGCCAGGGATCCCTGGATCCCGCCAGCCGTGCCCGCCAAGTGCGTCACCCACCACTTTTTTTGCATAATTAGAAACTTTTAACGAGCCGTCCCGTTTTTTGAAGAAGAGTTAACTCGATGACGTGTTTGTAGCAAACCATTTTTTCTCAATAAAGGCCGTTTCATCCACGCCTGGCCTCCACTGGGAGCACTGGGATCCCGGGATCCAGGTGCCCCTGAAGGATTTGGGAGCGCTGGGGTGTGAAGGGTGCGGGGTCTGGGAGCACTGGAGGTGCACTGGGGCGATACTGGGGACACCCAGGACACCGGGTAACACCGGGGCAGTGGGGAGCTGGAGGTGGAGCGGTGCGGGGAGCACGGGAAACAGAACCGGGCAGGTGCCGGGAGCAGCGGGAGCCTCTGCGCATGCGCTTCTATTGCCCAATTCAAAAATGGCGCCGCGCAGGTCCCGCCCGGCCCCTTTCGGGGGGCGGGGCCTCCCGTGGTCCGATCGCTGCCATTGGCTGTTGGGAACCGGGTGCTGCGCTCTGGACCAATGGCGAGGCGGGACCCGCCGCAGGCCACGGTCACATGCGGGGCGGGGCCTGAGGGCGGCCGGCGGAGGCGGCGGCGATGGCGGCGGAGCGCGGGCCGGTCATGGCCACCTGCACGGCCCCCGTGAACATCGCCGTCATCAAATACTGTGAGTGCCGCGGGACACGGGCCGGGGCGGGCTTGGCACCTGCGCGGGGGCTGTGCCGGGTGTGCCACGTCCGGCTGTGCCCTGACAGGTGACGCTGTGCCGGGCCGTGTCATTCCAGGCTGTTCCACGCCATGCCGAGCGCTGCTATGCCGGGCTTTGCTGTGTCCGTCATCAGTGCCCTTCCGAACTGTTCCGTGCCAGTCCTAGGCATGCCGTGCCATTCCCAGCCGTGCCGTGCCATTTCTAGCCATGCCATTCCTGGCTGTTCCATGCCATGCCATCCCATTCCCAGCTGTGCCGTGCCATTCCTAACTGTGCCATGCCATTTCTAGCCATGCCACTCCTGGCTGTTCCATGCCATGCCGGGCGCCGTCATGCCGTGCTTTGCTGTGTCCATCAGTGCCATCAAACCGTTCCGTGCCATTCCAAGCCGTGCCATGCCGTGCTCTCTTGCAGGGGGCAAGCGTGACACCGACCTCATCCTGCCCATCAACTCCTCCCTGAGCGTGACTCTGCACCAGGACCAGGTGGGTCAGTGTCAGGATCAGGATTAGGATCAGGATTAGGATCAGCCGTCCAGGGGTGCTGAGCCCCCTCCCTCTCTCCCCACAGCTCAAGACCACCACGACGGCGGCGGCCAGCCGTGATTTCACGGAGGACCGGCTGTGGCTCAACGGGAAGGAGGTGGACGTGGGGCACCCGCGGGTGCAGGCCTGCCTGCGTGAGGGTGAGCGTCCCCTGCCCCGGGGTGTGCCCGGCGTCCCTGGTGTCCCCTGACCCTGCTGTCCCCGCAGTTCGGCGCCTGGCACGGAAGCGCCGCGGGGGCGGCGAGGACGCGGCCGCGCTCAGCCTTTCCTACAAAATCCACATCGCCTCCGAGAACAACTTCCCCACGGCCGCCGGGCTCGCCTCGTCCGCCGCCGGCTACGCCTGCCTGGGTGCGTGTGGGCCTGGCCCTGGGCTGTCCTCTGCTTGGGAGGGGTCCCAGGGGTGTCCCCTTGCTGGGACCTGTCCCCTGCCTGTGGCAGTGTGGCATGGAGGGTGCTGGGGTGTCCCCTCTGTGCTCTGTGCTGGGGTGTCCCCTCTGTGCTCTGGCTGGCCCAGCTCTGTGTTGGCATCAGGAGGGGTGACAGGGGTGTCCCCTCTGCCTGTCCCCACAGTGTTGGTGCTGGCCTGGCTCTGTGGTAGCACCATAACGGGTGACAGGGGTGTCCCCTCTGCCTGTCCCTGCAGTGTTGGTGCTGACCCAGCTCTGTGTTAGCACCATAACAGGTGACAGGGGTGTCCCCTCTGCCTGTCCCCGCAGTGTTAGTGCTGACCCAGCTCTGTGTTAGCACCATAACAGGTGACAGGGATGTCCCCTCTGCCTGTCCCTGCAGTGTTGGTGCTGACCCAGCTCTGTGTTAGCACCATAACAGGTGACAGGGGTGTCCCCTCTGCCTGTCCCCGCAGTGTTAGTGCTGACCCAGCTCTGTGGTAGCACCATAACAGGTGACAGGGGTGTCCCCTCTGCCTGTCCCCGCAGTGTCGGCGCTGGCCCGGCTCTATGGCCTGCAGGAAGAGCTGTCCGAGGTGGCCCGGCGGGGCTCGGGCAGTGCCTGTCGCAGCATGTTCGGGGGCTTCGTGCAGTGGCAGCGCGGGGAGCGCCCCGATGGCACCGACAGCCTGGCCCTCCAGGTGGCCCCCGAGACGCACTGGCCGGAGCTCCACGTCCTCATCCTGGTGGTGAGGGGCTGGCAGGGGATTTGGGGGGGATTTGGGACTCGGGGGGAGCTCGGGAGGGGCCGTGTGCCACTGTCTGTGTCCCCCCAGGTCAGTGGGGAGAAGAAGCCGGTGGGCAGCACGGCGGGGATGCAGACCAGTGTGGAGACCAGTCCCCTGCTGAAGGTAGGAGCGGGACACGGGACTCGTCCTGCCCAGGCAGGGACAGAGTCCCCTTTCCCTTGGAACGGTGCTGGAGGGTGTGCAGTGACACCCAAAGCGTCATGGTGCCGTGGGTGTCACCAAATCGGGGTGACAGTGACCTTCCCGCTGTGGCTATCACCAAATTCAGGGTGACCACAACCCACCTGGTGTGGATGTGGCTGAGTTAGGGTAACCGTGGCCCTCCTGCCACCGGTGTCACTAAACCGGGGGTGGCCACGACCTGCCTGCTCTGGTTGCCACTGCTTTGTGGGGCTGACTGCCACCCACCCGCCGTGGCTGTCACTGGGGTGGACTGACGGTGACCCGCTCCCCGTGCCCTGGCAGCACCGGGCAGAGGTGGTGGTCCCCGAACGCCTGGCCCAGATGATGCGGCACATCCGCGACCGGGACTTCGAGGGCTTTGGCCAGCTGGCCATGAGGGACAGCAACCAGTTCCACGCCACCTGCCTCGACACCTTCCCGCCCATCTTCTACCTCACCGACGTGTCTCGCCGCATCATCGCGCTGGCGCATCGCTACAACGCCCACCACGGCCACACCAAGGTAGCGGCGGGGCCCCGGGGCTGTCACGGCGCCGTGGCCCTTCCCCGGGTCCCCACGTCCCCACCGTGCCGCCGCAGGTCGCCTACAGCTTCGACGCCGGCCCCAACGCCGTCATCTTCGCGCTGGCCGACACCGTGGCCGAGTTCGTGGAGGTGGTGAGGCGCAGCTTCCCGCCCGCCACCAACGGGGACCAGTAAGGGAATCTCGCTTCTGGCCGGGGGAGGCTGGGGACAGGCTGGGGACGTGCTGGGGACACGCTGGGGACACGCTGGGGACGTGCTGGGACGCGGGCACTGAGCGCTCGCCATGCCGCAGGTTTGTCCGGGGGCTGCCCGTGGGCTCGGCCGCGCTCTCGCAGGAGCTGGTGGGCGCCGTGGTCACCGAGCCCGTGCCGGGGGCTGTCCAGTACATCCTGCACACCCAGGTGAGGGGCAGGGGGGGCTGCGGGAGTGCGACCCGGGGGGACACGGCCTCTGACCCCGTCCCTGGCCCTGAGGGGGGTGGTGGGACCTCGCTGCTGTCCCCAGGGGTGTCCAGGACTCCGTCCCTGTCCCAGTTCCTAGGGCAGTGTGTCCACATCCCAAGGGTGTGTGTGGGATCCCATTCCTGTTCCCGTCCCCAGGGCGGTCTGTGGGACCCCATCCCCATCCCCAGGTGGGTGTGCAGGACCCCATTTCTGGGCACGTTCCCACTGGCAAGACCCCTGGGGTGACCCTGGGCGGGCTCTGCAGGCAGTGGGGCTCCCCGGTGTCCCTGACCCGTGTCCTGCCCCACAGCCCGGCCCTGGTCCCCAGCTCGTGGATGACCCCAGCCAGCACCTCCTGGGAGCGGATGGGCTGCCCCGGAGCCGTGCCTGACCCTGGTGACACCCTGGGACAGCTGGGACGCTCTGCCGGCGCCAGCAGCAGCCCTCAGGACCCTGAGGCAGGCCTGCTGCAAAGCTGTCCCCAGCCCTGGGGCAGGATGTGACCCCCGGGGCTGGTTTTTAATCTTTTCTAATTTGGAAATAGAAGATCCCTGTTTCCAGTGCTGTTTTGGGGTGTCGGGTTCTGTGTGTGGTGTTGAGGGGAGAACAGCGCCAGCCAAAAGGGGGAGACAGGAGATGGGGACATTCCCTGGGGTGTTCCCGTTCCTGCGCACAGCCCTGTCCCCCCGCATGACCCCTGTGTCCCTTGTGGGGCAGCTCCCGTGCCATTTGCCGCCGTGTCGTCACTGATCCTGTCCCTTGCTGGGCCGATCCCGTGCCCATCCCTCAGATGTCCCTGACGGACAGACGATCCTGTCCCCCCGGGTCGGACTGACCCTGTCCCATCCTTGTCACCTCCCGTGTCCCTCTGTCCCCCCGGGTCGGACTGACCCTGTCCCATCCTTGTCACCCCCCGTGTCCCTCTGTCCCCCCGGATCGGACTGACCCTGTCCCATCCTCCTTGTCACCCCCCCCGTGTCCCTCTGTCCCCCCGGGTCGGACTGACCCTGTCCCATCCTTGTCACCCCTCCGTGTCCCTCTGTCCCCCCAGGTCGGACTGACCCTGTCCCATCCTTGTCACCCCCCGCGTCCCTCTGTCCCCCCGGGTAGGTGCCGCGTCCTGCGGGGGCGTGGCCTGTGGGGAAGGGGCGTGGTTACAGCGGAGGGGGCGTGGCCGGCGGTGGTAGCGGCGCACCGGCCTTCCGGGTCGGGACCGGCCGAGCGGAGCCGAACCGAGCCGAGCAGAGCCGGACCGGGCCGGGAGCAGCCGAACCCGCTCGGGCCGAGCCCAGCGGAGCCGGGAGTAGCCGAAGGCGCCGGGGCCGGCGGCTCCGCTGCGGGCCATGGGGCAGATCGAGTGGGCCATGTGGGCGAACGAGCAGGCGCTCGCCGCCGGGCTCAGTGAGTACGGGGGGCTCGGGGGGGCCGGGGCTGGCCAGCGGAGGGGACCCCGGCACCTCGGGAAGGAGTGAGCGCCCGGCGGGCTGCGGATGCCGAGCCCAGGGAGGGGATGCTGAGCCCCGGGGGTGCCCCCAGACACGGCCCCGGGGGATTTGGGGGGGGGGTCCCGGTCTCACCGGCTGGGGGGTGCGGGCGGGAGGCGCCGGGGACGGCCGGGAAGTCCCGGCCCAGCGAGGCTGGAGCCTTCGCTTCCTCTTTTCTCTTCCTCCTCTGCGCTCTCTTCCTCGGTTCCGTCCTCTCCTCTTCCTCCGGCCACGGGGCAGAAAATGTCCCGAAAGGCCCCGGAGTTCCCTGGGCGCGGCATGGTGCAGTCCTCGGTTCCCTTCCCTGGACCCGGGGGGTCCCGAGTGTCCCCAGGGCCGTAATCCCACCGTGGGGACTTGCGGGGGGCTGCACCCTGAGTTTGGGGCGGGCGTATCCTGAGTTCGGGGGTTTTGGGAGTTTGTATCCCAGGGTTTGGATCCTGGTTTGGGCGTTGAATCCCGATTTGAGGGTTGTATCCCGGGTCGGAGATTGGATCCTGGTTTGGGGGTTGTATCCTGGTTTTGGGGGTTGGATCCCGGTTGGGGTCAATTTCCTGGTTTGGGGGTTGATCCCGATTTGGGGATTAGATCCCGGTTTGGGGGGTTGGATCCCGGTTTGAGGATTGATCCCGGTTCGGGGGTTGGATCCCGGTTTGGGGGTTAGATCCCGGTTCGGGGGTTGGATCCCGGTTCGGGGGTTGATCCCGGTTCGGGGGTGGATCCCGGTTTGAGGGTTGATCCCGGTTTGGGGGTTTGATCCCGGTTTGAGGGTTGATCCCGGTTTGGGGGTTTGATCCCGGTTTGAGGGTTGATCCCGGTTGGGGGGTTGGATCCCGGTTTGGGGGTTTGATCCCAGTTTGAGGATTGATCCCGGTTGGGGGGTTGATCCCGGTTTGGGGGTTTGATCCCGGTTTGGGGATGGATCCCGGTTGGGGGGTTGATCCCGGTTTGGGGGTTTGATCCCGGTTTGAGGGTTGATCCCGGTTGGGGGGTTGGATCCCGGTTTGAGGATTGATCCCGGTTGGGGGGTTGATCCCGGTTGGGGGGTTGATCCCGGTTGGGGGGTTGATCCCGGTTCGGGGGTGGATCCCGGTTCGGGGGTGGATCCCGGCCGGGCTCGGTGTCCTGCCCCGGGGCCGTGTCCCGGTGTGACCCCTCCGTCCCGGCCGTTCCCGCAGTCCTGCTGACGGGCGGGATCGTGGCCGTGGCGGGGCAGTTCAAGGGCTGGTACTTCGCGGCCTATTCCATGTATCCTTCCCGACAGCATTCCCGGGGCTGGGCTGCGGGAAAACCCTGTCCCCACCGGGGTGGGAGGCGTCACATCCTTATCCCAGCCTGGTCCCAGCTGTGCTTTCCCTGCCCCATTCCTGGGGTCGTTCCTTGGGGCTATTCCCGCTCCCGTCCCGCTTTTCCTTGACGCCCCGGCAGCGCTGCCGGCGTCCTGGTCTGCCTGCTGGAGTATCCCAGGAGCAAACGGAAAAAGGGATCCACCATGGAGAGGTGGTGAGTGCTGGGCTCCCGGTGCCCCCCAAACACGGGGATGTGGGAGTGGGGCTGGATCCCTTGGGGTGACCCCTGCAGACCCCGGGGGCTGGGGGTCCCCGCAGGGTGGGGACACCCCCTGTGACGCCCTGCTGTCACCCTGCAGTGGCCAGAAGTACCTGACGGCCGTGGTGAAGCTGTTCGGGCCCCTCACCAGGAATTACTACATCCGAGCCGTCCTTCACGCCACGTGAGTGGGGAGCGGGGTCGGGGCTGGGGGCTGCGGGCCCCCAGCTCCCCCTGAACGCCAAATCTGTGTCACAGCCTGGCTGTCCCTGCCGGTTTCCTCCTCTCCACCATCCTGGGCACCGTCTGCCTGGGCATCGCCAGCGGCATCTACCTGCTGGTGAGTGCAGAGGGGCTTCGGGGGCTTGGGGGGGGCTGGGGAGGAGGGGAGCACCCCTAAACCCATGGAGCAGTACTTCCGTGTGAATTCCGGGAGCATTCCCAGACCGAGCTGCGGGAAAAGCCTGTCCCGACCGGGGGTCGCATCCTCCTCCCCGCGCTCCGCTCCCGGCCGTGCTTTCCCTGCCCCGAACCGCCCCTTTTTGGGGTGGAGTTTGTTCCCCGGCGCTATCCCCCGTCCCGCAGGCTGCAGTTCGAGGGGAGGAGTGGAGACCCATCGAGCAGAAGCCCCGGGAGCGGCCGCAAGTGGGGGGCACCATCAAGCAGCCCCCCAGCAACCCCCCGCCCCGGCCCCCGCCCGACGCCCGCAAGAAGCAGCCGGAGGTGGGGGGGCAGGTGAACCCCATCCCTGTGGAGGCGGAATAACGGGGGATCCTCCTGCCCCTCTGCCCTGCTCCTGCTTCCCAGCTGCTCCTGGATCCGCCACGGGGAACGGGATCCTGGGGATCCCCGAAATCCTGGGGGTGCTGAGCTCCTGGTGATGCTCAGATCCCTGCGGTCATCAGGGATCCCCAAATCCCCAGTGATGCTGTGTGTGGGGTCCCCAGCTCCCGGGCATCTCCAAATCCCCAGCAATGCTCAGCTCCTTGTAGGATCTCCCGGGGATCCCCGAATCCCCTTAGATGCTCAGCTCCCGAATTCCCAGCGATGTGCTGCTCCCTGTAGGGTTTCCAGCCCCCAGGGGCTTCCCAGCTTCTGGAGATCTCCAAATCCCTGTGGGGTCTCCAGCTCCCAGGAACTCCCCAGCTCCTGGAGCTCCCCAAATCCCCGAGGATGTTCAGCTTCCTGTGGGGTCTGCAGCCCCCAAGAGCTTCCCAGCTCCTAAGGATCCCCCAAATCCTTGGGGATTCTCAGCTCCCTGTGAGTCTCCTGTTCCCGGGGGCTCCTCAGCTCCTGGGAAACCCCAAATCCCTGGGGATGCTCAGCTCCCTGAGGGTCCCAACTCTCCAAGCACCCCCCCACCTCGGTTCCCTGGGGGATCCCCAAATCCCTGTGGAGCTCCAGCTCTCGGGGAGCCCTGGGGGGATCAGGCAGCTCTGCTCCACCTCTCCCTGGTTTTTGTCATTTCTGCGGTTGCTGTTGCAATAAAAAGTGGGAAAGGCACCGGCTGCTGCTCCAGGGGGAATCCTCCCATTCCTGCCCTGCTCCCGGGGCGGCTGGGACAGGACTGGGAGGTGTTTTGAGGACAAACGGTGCGAATATGGGCAAATCCAGGGTGCTGATGTGCAGAGTACGGCCACGGCAGGGTCCCCTCCCAAAATCCTTATGGAGGAAATGGAACTGGGAGGGCCCCACACTGCAGCTGCACAGGGAGTCCCAAAGGAGCCCCCCAAAACCTGGGATAACCCCCAGCAGGGAATATGGGGAGCATTTCCCTTCCCAATCCCACTCGTGGGTGCCAAATCCTTGATCCCACTGGGACCAGCAGCCGCCCCGGGTCCCCCTCTGCCCCCTCCCCACACAGACCCTCGGGGGGTGCAGGTGGCCCCGTGCCCCCCAGGAGTGTCCCGGGCCCGTGGGATGCGGTGCCCGGGGGCAGAGCCCTGGGAAGGCCGTGGGTGTCGGGGTGCCAGGGCTGGGGGTGTGGGGCCCCCCCGTGCCCTGCCGCCCTCCCCGTCACCTCCCAGTTCATCCTGCACTGGGTGCACTGGGGCCGTGCCCACGGCTGGGCATTGCCCGTGGATGTGCCTCTGTCCCTGTGCCCCAGTTCCCAACATCCCACTGCCCCTGGGCTGGGAACAGAGCGAGGACAAAGCCGGGGCTCGTTGGCTTTTATTTGCAGCGTTAAATAGCACTGGGGAGGAGACAATAAATAGCTTTTTTTTTGGGGGGGGGGGGGAGAATAAATAACCCGGACAGCACTCGCAGGGTCCTCGGGCACCGTGGGGCGACGCTGGCCCCGGAGTCACAGCCGTGGCTGGGCTGGGCTGGGTTCAGCAATAAATAGTGGCTACAAAAAGCCCCCCCGGCAGCAAGGCTTATAAATAACTCATAAATAACCAGGGGAGGGGACACCCCGGCGGGCTCGGGTGCTCTAAAACAAGCACGGGCGGTGACACGGTCACGCGTGGGGCCGGCTCAGCGCACGGTGCGGGGCAGGACGCAGGTGCAGCCCACGGGCACTCGGATGTAATCCACCTCCAGCGCCACCAGCCCCGGCCCCGCGGGCCGCGGGCACGGCTTGCGCCGCAGCACCAGCATGGTCTGGTGGATGGTCACCGAGTTGAGAGACGTGGTCTCCCGGCCGGTTTTCACGTCCACGCAGCCGCTGCACAGGCACTCGGCGAAGGCCAGCTTGCGCGGGTAGCGGTTCTCGTCCTCGTCGATGCTGCGCGGGGAGAGGCGGGGAGGGACGCGGTGACAACTTCCCCTTTGTGCCGCCGGCTCTTCGCAAGCCGGCGTCGAAGGGAGAGGAGCGCGGGTGCGGGCGGGACTCACCGGTAGCGCCACGGCGAGATGGAGCGCTCGTGGGGCTCGCTGCGGAGCCCGGCGCTCAGCGACAGCGAGGGACACGAGTGCGGGCGGTGCCGCCGCCGCCGCCGGGCGCCGCCGGCCTCCAGCTGCTCCAGATGCGGCACCAGCTGCACCGACACGTGGCGGTCCCAGCGCGGGCCGCGCCCCGGGAGATGCGCCGGAGCCTCGTCGCCCAGCTCGGCCCCGCTGTAGCAGCGCACGGGGGAGAGCGCAGAGCCCGCGGCGGGGCGCCGCAGCCCCCGGCACTGCCCCAGCACCGCCAGCAGGGCCAGGACACACAGCCAGCCCTGCGGGGACAGCGCGGGGTCAGGGACAGGGACAGCGCGGGGTCAGGGACAGCCGTGGGGACAGCGCGGGGTCAGGGACAGGGACAGCAAAGGGTCAGGGACAGGGACAGCGCGGGGTCAGGGACAGGGACAGGGACAGCACGGGGTCAGGGACAGGGACAGCACGGGGTCAGGGACAGGGACAGGGACAGCGCGGGGTCAGGGACAGGGACAGGGACAGCACGGGGTCAGGGACAGCCGTGGGGACAGCGCGGGGTCAGGGACAGGGACAGCGCGGGGTCAGGGACAGCCGTGGGGACAGCGCGGGGTCAGGGACAGCCTTGGGGACAGCGCGGGGTCAGGGACAGCCGTGGGGACAGCGCGGGGTCAGGGACAGGGACAGTGCGGGGTCAGGGACACCCGTGGGGACAGGCACACACAGGGTCCGTGACACCCGTGGGGACAGGCACACACAGGGTCAGTGACACCCATGGGAACAGGCACACACAGGGTCAGTGACACCCGTGGGGACAGGCACACACAGGGTCAGTGACAGCCAAGGGACAGGCACACACAGGGTCAGTGACACCCGTGGGGACAGGCACACACAGCACAGGGTCAGTGACACCCGTGGGGACAGGCACACACAGCCAGGGGGGTTTGGCAGGCAGGGACCCAGCAGAGCCCTCCCCAAAATGCCAGTGTGCACCCCCACAGCACCTGGGGCCTGGCTGTGTGTCTGCACATCTATAAATTATCCATCTATTATCTGTTCATCTATTTCTAGATGTCTCTCTATATGTAAAATCTATATATCTATATATTTCTCTCTCTGTCTATATAGTAACTATCTATTTTTATCTGTACGTATCTGTAGATCATCCGTGTCTCTGTGTGTGTGTCTCCAGATATTTATATATCTGTGTCTTTATCTATCTCTATATCTGTATGTATATCAGTATATCATAGCTATATATCTATCAATATATCAATATATTGATATATTGATTTATCTCTTTATCTCTATATCTCTATATCTCTATATCCCTATATCCCTATATCCCTTTATCTCTATATAGATATATAGATATTTAGATTATATATAGATATATAGTTATATAGATATACAGATAAATATCTATATAGATATATAGATATATAGATATACATTATCTATAAATCTATATATCTATATATAATCTATATAATCAATTTATCTGCATATTTCTATCTGTATCCATCTGTATCTCTGTGCATTTCCCATCCCTAAAAACCAGGGCACCCCTGTGCACCCGTGCTTGGATGCACACAACGTTCACACTCACACACTGTGCGTGCACAGCAGCACCTGCAGGCTTAAACACACACACAAATATGCATTTGTATAAATATACAGGTTCAGATATTTATATATTTATATATTTGTATATTTATATATTTATATTTATATACATTTATATATAAATATAAAATAGATATAAATAAAGAAAATAGATATTTCTATATCTCTATATTTCTATAGAAATAGAAAAATATAGAAACAAGCAACTATAGAAATAATCTAGAAATAAATCTAGAAATCAATAAACGAATACAGAGAGGAGAACCCCCACATGCATGAGTATGCACACAGAGGGATACCACAGCCACCACCCCAAAAAAGGGGCACAGGTGTGCAGGAGAGGGGCACACACGCCATCTGTCACACACGCAAATATACACCTACATACACACAGAATATTTATATATATATATATAGATATGTTTTGGGCTGCCAAAAACACCCCTGGGCCCCTCTGTGTGAGCAGGGCTGCAAGAATGAGGCTGTGCTCCCACACAGAGAGCACTGACAGGGATAAAAACATATAGAAAACATATATAGAAATATAGAAAAATACATAGACACACACAGAGCACTGACAGGGACAGAAACATACAGAAAAAATATATAGAAATATAGAAAAATACATAAACACACACAGAGCACTCACAGGGATAGAAACGTATAGAAAATATATAGAAATATAGATAAATACAGATAAACACACACAGAGCACTGACAGGGATATAAATATATTTAAAAAGTATAAATACATATAAATACAGAGAAATACAGATAAACAGAGATGCAGCAGTGCACACACACACACATAACACTGACGGGGAAATAAATATATACAAACACATATAAACACACACAGAGCACTGACATGGATATATATATATATATTTATATATAAAATATATATATAAACACACAGAGCACTGACACAGGTGTGCCCACACCCCCCGTGAGCTGGGAGCGCTTTACACGCCCCCACACCTGGGCACAGGTGTGCACACACAGACACACAGCATGGACACAGACGTGAAAATACACACACAGAGCTGTGCACAGGGTGTGTAACACACACATAAAATACACACGGAGCTGTGCACAGGGTGTAACACACACATAACATACACACAGAGCCGTGCACAGGGTGTGTAACACACATAAAATACACACAGAACTGTGCACAGGGTGTAACACACACAGAACTGTGCACAGGGTGTAACATACACAGAGCCATGCACAGGGTGTGTAACACACACATAACATACACACAGAACTGTGCACAGGGTGTAACATACACAGAGCCGTGCACAGGGTGTGTAACACACACATAACATACACACAGAGCTGTGCACAGGGTGTGTAACACACATAAAATACACTCAGAGCTGTGCACAGGGTGTAACACACACAGCTGTGCATGACAGGTAACTCACACCTGTCACAAACACACAGAGAGCCCTGCACGTGACTTGTAACACAGCTAATAAACACACAAAATAAACACACACAGAGCCGTGCACGCGGCGTGCAACACACAGATAAAACACACACACAGAGCCCTGCACGTGGTGTGTAACACACAGATAAAACACACACACAGAGCCCTGCACGTGGTGTGTAACACACAGATAAAACACACACACAGAGCCCTGAACGTGGTGTGTAACACACAGATAAAACACACACACAGAGCCCTGAACGTGGTGTGTAACACACAGATAAAACACACACACAGAGCCCTGAACGTGACGTGTAACACACGTAATTAACACACACTCATCATTAACAGACACACAGAGCCCTGAACGTGACGTGTAACACACGTAATTAACACACACTCATCATTAACACACACACAGAGCCCTGAACGTGACGTGTAACACACGTAATTAACACACACTCATCATTAACAGACACACAGAGCCCTGAACGTGACGTGTAACACACGTAATTAACACACACTCATCATTAACACACACACAGAGCCCCGAACGTGACGTGTAACACACGTAATTAACACACACGCATCATTAACACACACACAGAGCCCCGAACGTGACGTGTAACACACGTAATTAACACACACTCATCATTAACACACAGATCCCTGCACGTGGTGTGTAACACACACGTAAAATACACAGGCGTACGAAGAACCCTGCACGACGTGTAGCGCACATAAAACACACACACAGAGAGTGCTACACATGGCGTGTAACACACGAGTGGTAAAATGAAATTACACAGAGAGAGAGCTGTGCACATGTAACACACACATAAAGCACTCAGAGAACCCCACACGTGACATGTAACACACACAGGGTGTGCACATGGTGTGTCACACACATATAGAACACTCACAGAACCCCACACATGACATGTCACACACTGAGCTGTGCACATGTAACATACACATAAAACACACAGAGAACCCCACACATGACATGTCACACACACAGAGCTGTGCACATGTAACACACACAGAACACTCACAGAACCCCACACATGACATGTCACACACAGAGCTGTGCACATGTAACACACACATAAAGCACTCAGAGAACCCCACACGTGACATGTCACACACAGAGCTGTGCACATGGTGTGTCACACACATATAGAACACTCACAGAACCCCACACATGACATGTCACACCCAGAGCTGTGCACATGTAACACACACAGAACACTCACAGAACCCCACACATGACATGTCACACCCAGAGCTGTGCACATGTAACACACATAGAACACTCACTGAACCCCACACATGACATGTCACACACTGAGCTGTGCACATGTAACACACAGAGAACACTCACTGAACCCCACACATGACATGTCACACACCCCCCACACCCCCAGCACCTTTCCCACCCCCACACTTCCCCCCCCTCTCCCCCCGACCTCCCCCAGCCCCCCCAAACCCCACGTTACCATCAGCCAGCTGTCGAGGGACCACGCCAGAATTTGGGGGGGGGGGGGGGGGGGGGGGGCGGGTTGGGGGCAGCGAACACGGCCCAATTTAGGGAACACGGCCGAATTTAGGGAAAAGGAACGCGCCCGAATTTCTGGGGTGCCCCTCGGGAAGCGCAGCCCCAGGGATGAGGCGGCCGAGTGAGTGGCAGCGCTGCCGCCGCCGCCGCCTTTTTATAGGGCCGGGCAGGTGATGTGCACACACCTGGAAACTCCAGCTCCAGGTTCCTTCCTCCTCCCCGCGGGCCGGCACTTCCTTCTGCCCTCCACGTGTGCCAGCCGGGAACAGGGGAGCCTGACACCTCCAGAATTTCGGGAGGGAGGTGGGAAGGGGTGTCCGGGGCTGCCCTGGTGACACCGGGACATCCCCCCAGGCCGTGCCCCGTTGCGTCACCCGCACCGTGAGATCACCATCGCAATTCCCGGGCAGAAATCCCAAATTGGGCAACCCTGGGAAGGGCTCGAGGGCTGCCGGCAAGCCCTCCGGGATGGCCCGGTGGCCTCCGACAGCGGGACGCTGGTTTCGTACCGGGAGCAAGGGCAGGGCTGGAGCGGGGGAATCCCAGGGGATGGGGAATCCCAGGGACCCCAAAAATCCTTCTCTGAACGAGAGGGGTTTGTCAGATGATGCCCCCCACTAACGCTTCCCACCAGTAGGATACTGGCTCCAAACCGGGAACAAGGAGCCTGGGAGATCCATCGGGACCCTCAGGGCTGCCAAATACTGTTCCCTAAATTAGGGGGATTTACCAGAGGGACCCCCCCGAGGATGCCAGGCGGGGCAGGGGGTGCAGAGCCCCCCCAGTCACGCACCAGTGGGACGCTGGTTTCACACTGGGGGCTCCCCCAGCCAACACAGCGGCTCTTCTGCCCGTGCCCCCCAAATCCCCCAAAGCGCGGGGTACAGACCCCACCCGAGGCGAGGCAGATACACAGAAGAGCAGGGAAAGGCAAAAATTGGTTATCAAAATATTTTATTTCAGGGGAGATCCCTCCAAAAAAAAAAAAAAAAAAAAAGAAAAAAAAAAGAAAAAAAAATAAAAAAAAAAAAAGAAAAAAAAAGGAAAAAAACCTCGAAATAAAATGAAAACTCAAATAAGGACCCTCCTGGCAGAGAGACATGCCCACAAACACCTGCAGGGCTCCTGGGAAATCAACTGAACCGATCCCCTGCTCCAAAGAAACGACAGCTCATTCCCGAGGTGGGGAGGGAGAGGGGGGCTGAGGCAGGAATATTTATATATATATCATTTTCTTTCCTGGGGGGGGACGAGGGGCGTTGCCAGCAGTTCGCAGCAGTTTTCGGCTCTCTGGGCACGACGGGACTAGAACTGCAGCGCTGGAGACACTCGACACACAGCGGGGTTAACTAGGAGAGAACAACCGGAGGCTAGCAAACAGGAGAGGGGGCACGGCAGCGGCGGCAGCGCCCGCGGGGCTGGAGTCCTCTGCGCTCCTTCGTGTCGCGGCTCTTTTCCCGGCTGGACAAAAAAAAAACTTAATATTTTTTTTTAATTTTATTTTTTGTTTTTATGTGTGTGTGTGTGTGGGTGGGTTTTTCTTAAAAAGAACCGCGGCCAAAACGAAGACGGAGGGGAAACTGCAAAATCCCAAAGCGGCCGCGTATTTTTGGGTTTTTTTTTTGGGGGGGGGGTTGTTTTGGGGGGCGTTTGTTGGTTTTCGTTTTTTTTTTTTTTGTTTTTTTTTTTCCTTTCCTCTATTTATAAAAACATCAACAGTCACTACGGGGGGGCACTGCCCACTATACTTTTCCCGGGATTTTGGCTCGTTTGCGGGCGATGGCGTCTTCCACGGCCTTGAGCTGTTTGAGGAGCTCCTCCCGCCGGGACAGGGTGCTGGATTTGCCGCCCTTGGCAGCGGCGGCGCCGCCCGGCTCCGAGCCCTTCCCCGGCACGCTGGTGACTTTGCTGGAGCTCTTGGACTGAGGGGACAGCTGGCGTTTCCTGCGGGGACAGAGGGAGGCGGGGGTGAGAGGAGCTTGGGGACATCCCGGAGGGAATCTCAGATCCGGGGATGCGGGGTCGTGGGATTCGGGCGGGAAAGGAGCTGGAAAATCGGCTCCTTCACCTTGCACTAGGCCGAGGTGCTCCAAGCTGGCCTTGGGCACTGCCAGGGACACTGGGCATCCTGTGCCAGGGCCTCCCCATCCTCCCAGGGAAGGATTTCTCCCCGATGTCTAAAATAACTGAAACATCGGGAAGTGCCACATCTAACACACGGCTCCAGGAGCAGGTGGGAGAGAAGAGGTTGGAGACAGGAGGATGCTTTGGGTTGAAAACCGGCTGAAACGGTAAAAAGCCAGCTATTCCATGGGGATTGCCAGGATTGAACTCAGTGCCAGCTCGTGGCTGCAGTGAGACCCAGAGGAGAGAACAGCCCTGGAGCATCCCCTCAGTTCCAAACTCAGCCCCTTCCCTGCGCTGTTTGCTCCCAGAGATCCCTGGAGAGGATCCACAACCCCGGAGCTCCCATCCAGCCCTGCACTGGGATATTCCCGGCAGGAATTTGGCTGAGCTGGGCACCTGGATGGGGAGGTGCAAAGCCAGGGCTGTCAGGGGACACACCTGAACGTGTCACAGCAGCCAGGGGAGCAGCTGGGGCTGGGAGAGGGGAATTCAGGCACTGGATCCAGGCGCCAGGAGGAGCTGGGCAGGGGGGAAAGGGGTCGCACTCTTGCTCGTTAAGGCCGTGCTAACGAGCTGCGGAGCCACTGGCTGAGCTCACTCCTGACCCACTTGGCTCCTGCTCTTCCCCCAGTTGGAACAGCCCAGCTGGAGGCTCTGCACCAAGCCCTGGCACCCCTGGCAGCTGCCCAGGCGTCCTTCCTCCTGCTGTGCTCCATGGCGACGGGAACTGCGGGCCTGGGAGAGCCTGGAGCAGGGCTGGAGGCCCTGGAGGAGCGTGAGGCCCAGCAGAAGCAGCAGCACTCACCTGTCAGCCTGTGCTGGGGAAGGTTTCGGGTTCTGGCCCCGCTGCCGCTCCTGTTTGGGGGACGAGAGCCTCCCGGTCGCCTTCCTATCGCGAGAGCCTGGCGGGAGAGCAAAAGGACATTTCTTTCATTTTCCTGCTTGTCACCAAGGCACACCACCCCCCGCCTGCACTGACCGACCAGACCGTGCCAAAAAAACCCCAACCCATTCCAAATCCAGCAGCAGCTGGAAAAACCTCAGTGTGTGCCCCCCACGGCTCAGGGGGAGCCGGGCAGGGCTGTGCCCCGCCGTCCCCTGCACGCACCACCCTCCACCGGCCCTTCCTCAGCCTCCAGCTGCTGGAACAAGGCTCCTGCGCGGCATTTCGTGCCTGCAGAGCTGCTGGCTGGGTCACAGGGTGGATTGGCTCGGGCAGCTCTGCCGCTTTCGGAGCCAGCGGTGCCTCCCCCGAGGCAGCAGCACCCCCGTGTTTGCTGGGCTCGGCTCAGCTGCCAGGCCCTGCCCCAACGGGGGCTGCTGGGGAGCAGCTGGGTTATCCCAGAGCACAGAGGGAATTCTACCTGGAGCAGCAAAGGCAGCGGCCCCTGTGCGTGCCAGGCCGTCCCTGTGCTCCTCAGGACGGGGACAGGCTCAGCCCACGGGTGGCAGAGGAGGTGACACGCCCGGGCCACCACCACGGAGCGGTCTGGTGCTGGGATGCCGAGGGGCTCAGTCCCAGCTCACCCAAGGGCACCTCTGCCATCGGATTTGGGGCTCCCAGCCTTAGTCTCCCCACCCCTGGAAGTGTCCAAGGCCGGGCTGGATGAGGCTTGGAGCAACCTGGGAGAGCAGAGGGTGTCCCTGCCCTTTGGTCCCTTCCAGCCCAAACCAATCCGCGCTTCTACGATCTGCTACAGCTTAAAAATCGCTTTTTAACAACAAAAAACACCCCAAACCAGAGGATGACATCAGCCTGTCTCTAGAAAGTGCAGCCCGGCCCTGCCACTGGCGCGTGAACCAGACCCCGGTGAACTCCGACCTGGGCCGGTCCCTCGCGGGCTGCCCCGGCAGGAGGTGAACGTCGCGGGCTGTTGGCACAGCCCCGCTGCTGGCTGGCACCCAGAGTCAACAGCATCCACCTACGGCCGAGCCAGCGCAGAAAACAACATCACGTGGGGCAGCTCCCGCGTCACCGCGGCCGCCCCCGGCCGCCAGCTCCCCCCACGCCCCCCGTTACCCCCGGCGGCCGAGGACGGAGGGCGGCACCGGCCGCGGCCCCCGGCTCGGTTTTCCCAGCCCTTCCCGCTGCTGGGGAGGGATTGAGGCCCGGGAGAGCAGCGCTTGGAAAGCCCGAGTCTTTCTAAACACGAGGAGCAGAGCGGGTTGTGTCAGCCGGAGGTGGGGCGAGCAGCTCGCTCCCCCGGGCTGGGATCGCATCCCTCCAGCCCAGCCTTGGAGAGGGCACGGCCAGGGACGGCTCCGACAGGGACGGGGCTGGGAAAACTCCGGGATGTGCGAAAGGAAGCTCCCGGGACTCGCAGTCGTGGGGTGGCTGAGCTCTGGGAGAGATCGTTAGGATCAGCCCAGCACCACCAGGGTCACCACTGACCCTGTCCCCAGGCGCCACAGCCACACGGGTCTTTGTGGATCCACAGGGTTTTTGTGGATCCACACGTATTTTATGGATCCACACAGTTTTTTATGGATCCACACAGTTTTTTATGGATCCACACATTTTTTGTGGATCCACACGTATTTTTATGGATCCACACATTTTTTGTGGATCCACACATTTTTTGTGGATCCACATGTTTTTTGTGGATCCACACGTATTTTATGGATCCACACGTTTTTTTAGGGATCCACACATGTTTTATGGACCTACACGTTTTTTGTGGATCCACACGTTTTTTTTTGTGGATCCACACGTTTTTTTTTGTGGATCCACACAGTTTTTTATGGATCCACTCTTTTTTTATGGCTCCACGCCTTTTTTTTTAAACACTTCCAGGGATGGGCACTCCTCACCTCGACCTTGCTCCAGTTCCTTCTGGGAACAAATATTTCCTAATATCCATCCTACAGCTGATTTCCACAGCCACATCCAAGGGCAGCAGCAGGGAGCAGGAGGCCGTGGGGTGGGCGTGGAGGTGACAACTCCGTGCCTTCAAAGCCATGGGTTTGGGTTTTTTTTTTTGGGAGAGGACTTAGAGGGGCACAGTGGAGTCACACCGGGCACAACGTGCCCCGGGGACAGCGTGGCACTGTCCTGCTGTCACCTCTGCAGCAGGGTCAATACCCCCCCTTCAGCTGGTGGCAGTCCCACTCAGGGTTTGGGGATGGATCTTTCCAGCTGTGGGAGAGCCGGAGCCCGGGCTGGCTGCCGCCTCCTCACCTCTGTCAGGGGACAGGTTGGCCCGTTTGGCTGGAGGAGAGGTTGGCCTCTCCTTGTCTGCCGGCTCGTATCTCTTCCTGCTTCCTTTGTCAGCCGCCTGCAACGGAATCGAGACAACGGAGCTGAGCGGCCGCTTCCCTCTGGAGAGGGAAACAGGCGCAGCCCCTCCCTGGGATGCTGCTGCCCGGCTCCTGCAGACGCCTTTCCCAACAAACTCAGCGCACACCGGCCCCAGCCATCCCCGAATCCGCCCAATTCCCAACCACCAGAAGCCAACAGCAGCTGGGGTGAAGGCTGCGCCGATTTCGGAACAGGAGCAGGAAGACAGCAGATTTTTGGGATGTGTTTTTTGGTTGTTTTTTTTTTTCCCAGCAGCACCAAGGATAGCAGACGTGAAGGAGGCATGTGGAGCCGTGCCTTTCCCAGGCTGTCGTGTGTCAGTGCACACTCCTCCCTCCGGAGCAGCTTCCTGCCTCTGATAAAGCCTCCTCACGTCAGAGCACAGGGAAGTAGAGAAATCTGCAGCCTCAGACTGCGCCGGGGAATTTGGGCTGGCGGAGCAAAATATCAAAAACAGGAACCTGCCCACGTGATGGGGCCCACACCCTGCCCCGGCAGCAAGCCCCACGAGGCCCGACTCCCCCACCCGGGCCCCAGAGCGGGATCAGCGGGGTCGGCAAGAGCGGGGTGGGCACCCCGGGGTGCTCAGGCACTCGTCCCTTCTCCCGCTGGGCCCCGTGCCTGGCCGTGCCCGTGCGGCACGGGGAGCGCTCCCGGAGCATCTCCCAGCGGGAGAGGCCCCGGCACACGCGGGACCTTCGAGCAAGCGGGGAAGAGCCTGGAAGCTGCAGCAGGAATGCGCCCCAGGGAAGCCGCCAACACAGTCCCGAGGTGAAGCCACCACAGGGTGTGTGCTGCCAGACTGGTTCTGTGTGCCGCCCTCCGAGCCTGCCCCAGACCTTCCTGGCTGAGCTCATCCCAACAGCTCCCAGCCCGGAGCTCCCCTCCTGCTGGATCCATCTCCTTCCCATTGGGAACCATCTCCCTCCTGCTGGGATCCATCTCCTTCCCACTGGGATCCATCCCCTTCCTGCTGGGATCCATCCCCTTCCTGCTGGGATCCATCCCCCTCCTGCTGGGATCCATCCCCTTCCTGATGGGATCCATCCCTCTCCTGCTGGGATCCATCTCCCTCCTGCTGGGATCCATCTCCTTCTCATTGAGATCCATCTCCTTCCACTGGGATCCATCCCTCTCCTGCTGGGATCCATCTCCTTCTCATTGGGATCCATCTCCTTCCTGATGGGATCCATCTCCCTCCTGCTGGGATCCATCTCCCTCCTGCTGGGATCCATCTCCTTCTCATTGAGATCCATCTCCTTCCACTGGGATCCATCTCCCTCCTGCTGGGATCTATCCCCTTCCTGCTGGGATCCATCCCCTTCCCGTTGGGATCCATCTCCTTCCCATTGGGATCCATCCCTCTCCTGCTGGGATCCATCCCCTTCCTGCTGGGATCCATATCCTTCCATTGAGATCCATCTCCCTCCTGCTGGGATCCATCTCCTTCCCATTGGGATCCATCCCCCTTCTGCTGGGATCCATCCCCCTCCTGCTGAGATCCATCTCCTTCCTACTGGGATCCATCTCCGTCCTGCTGGGATCCATCCTCTTCCCACTGGGATGCATCCCTCTCCTGCTGGGATCCATCTCCTTCTCACTGGGATCCATCCCCATCCCACTGGGATCCATCCCCCTCCTGCTGGGATCCATCCCCCTCCTGCTGGGATCCATTCCCCTCCTGCTGGGATCTGTCCCGCCCCCCTTCGCTGCGCAGGCCCCCAGGAGCAGGGAATCCCGAATCCCAGCCGCCAGGGAACCCATCCCACCTTGTTCAGGAGCGTCAGTTTGATCTCCTTGTGCCCGCTGAAGCCGCCCTGCTGCGCCGGCGGTGCCGAGGGCTGCTGGCCCTGGGGCAGCTGCTGGGATTTGCTTCCCGGGGTGGGCTTGGCCGATTTCAGGAGCTGAGCGGGCACATCCCGTTTCCTCTTCTCCTCTTTAGCACTGTCCTCCTTTTTGGACTTTCCTGTTGAAAGCAGAGAGCACGGGCGGTGACTCGGGAACGACTGCTGCTGCCTTTGGGCAAGAGGACGCCGCTCCAGGGATGGAAATGCCCACAGCAGCTAACTCAGCTCGTGGGCACGGCGTTAGGGGATTGGGCATTCCCACAGAGAGGAACAGAAAAGAAAGAACAAAGGCTTTTGCCACAGCTCTGGAAGGAGCAGAACGAGAGCAACGTGGTACCGGAGCTGTCCAGATCTACGTCACCTTCCACGGGTGAGGGAGAGGCAGAACCGCCAGGCAGGAAAAGGGACGGGAGGCACAGGGACGGAAGGATGTGAACCTTAATTTACCCCACATCCTCCTTTCTCCACAGGACCTCTGAGCTCAGCGGTTTTCCCAGAGCCCACAGCATCCCCAGGGAAGGATCTCTGCTCCTCCACGAGGAACAGAAGCCCACCAAAGCAGGAGCCTGTACCTTTCTTCTGCTGGGCCGGGGTGGGGGAGCGGGAGCTGGCCGAGGACACGGGGCTGGCCAGGTCCGCGTACATGTCCTCGGAGTCGGCGCTGCGCACGGAGCTGCTGCTGGACGAGGCACTGGACACGGAGGAGACGCTGCTCACGCTCAGGGACCTGCCAAGAACCGACAGCTCGTCGCACTCCGGGCCTTTTTGGCGTTTTTCCCGGAGTGGCTGGATGCTGGGAAGCTCGGCAGGCAGCGACAGCACCAAGGCCGTGCGCCCTGGGGTGCTGCTGGCATGAAAGAAAGCCCCGAAGCTGTCGGGTGCAGGCCTAGAAAGTGATGATTATTTACGGGCAAGGATTAAGGGGATGTGTAAACAGGTCACTGTTTGCCCAGGAAAACAGGGAGTGAAAGCAGGGAGTGCACCGGCACATCCAGGTCAGCGTTACAGCTCAGGGCAAGGGTTCCCTGTGCTCTTGGCACACATCCACTGTCACGACTGATAACGACACGGAGATGCCTCCAAGATGGAATTCTCCTACCAGGAAGTGTTCAGGCCAGGGCTGGACAGGCTTGGAACAACCTGGCTGAGTGGAAGGCGGCGGAGAATTGGACTGGATGAGCTTTAAGCTGCCTCCCAAGCCGAGCCCTCCCAGCCCGTGAATATTCAGGCAGCCTCTCCAGCCTGTTCCTCCAGCCACGCCGACCTGCTCTGCCAGCCAGGCCCAGGCTCCCTGGCTGGAACCTGCCTTGGGGTGGCTGTGGCAGCTTCAGCACAGACCAACCCTCTGCAGCCTCTACCCCCTGGCACCAGGAGCTGAGCTCCGAGGGGTTTCATGGATTGTTCCAAGGGTGCCAGGATGAGCCTGGAGCTCCTCCAGGCCACCGGGCTGCCCAGCAGAGCTGCTGTGGGCACACAATTCCCACGTTTCTCCCTTCCCACAGGAGCAGCACAGGCAGCTCCAGCGTGCTCACATTTCCCACCCGTGCCCCGGTGCTCTCTGAAGCTCTTGCATCACCCCTGGCTGAGCTGAGGAATGTGACAAGCACGGAGTAAACAAGCCGGGATTTCCGTAAAATAACGCGGGTGCTGAACCTTGGAGTCCCACAGAGTTCACAGAAGGGAACTTGCAGCTGCTCAGAGCCAAATCCTGCTCCATCCACTGGTTTTACACCCCGGTGCCAGGGAAGTATTGTGTTTCAAGGCTCTGCCTGTGAGGATTCAGGGAATCCTCTGCGAGAAGAGACAAAAAAAATCCTGAAGCAGTGACCTGAGTGTGGTTTGTTTCTCTTTGCTGGAAGGAGTTTGCTGTTTACACATCCCACAGAGCACCAGACTTGGAACTGTTCACTTGGGGCTAAACACAAAGGAACTGGACCTGCAACTTTGCCAGCAAGGGAAAAATATCATTAGCTGAGCCTTTTAGGGATTTTCTGCCCTCCCTCTCTTGAGAGGCCAAGCATCTCCCCTCAGGACACACAGGCACCAGAGGTAGGAGAGGCCCAGGAGAGCCAAGTTCCATAGCCTGGAACAGTTCATTTGTAGTTTAATTAGCACGTGGGATCACCCTGGCCAGGAGGAGTTGTTCTGGCCACCGTTTAGGTTAAACACACACGTTTGGACACACACGACAGGATTATCTCCTGGAATAAACCACGAGGGAAGTATCAGGGAGTCATGGGATGGTTTGGGCTGGACCTTGAAGATCATCCAGCTCCAACCCCAACACCTCCCAAGAGACCAGGCTGCTCCAAGTCCTGTCCAAACTGGCCTTGGACGCTTGCAGGGATGGAGCAGCCACAGCTGCCAGGGCCTGAGTGCCCTCACAGGGAAACATTTTCCCCAAATATCCACTCTATCAGTTTAAGGCCATTTTATCTCGTTCCATCACTCCATGCCCTCTCCAACACCGTATCCCCAGCACAATCCAGGATCTGGGATCTGTAACACAAACCCAACCTTGTCCCGCCTCCCAGCTCGTGCTGCTGGAGCTACGGAGAGTTTCCACCAGAAGGAACCAAACCAGGCAACAACAGGCACAATCTGCTGCTAAACAAAGGTCACAAAGGCTCGGGGCTGTACCTGGACTTCCTTGACCCCGAGGGAGAGTGGGAGGCTGAGGCAGAGGATGATCTGGAATGAGATCTGGAGAGAGACCGGGACAAGGACCTCGACCGGGAGCTGGACCCGCTGTAGCTGCTGGCACTGCCGCTGATGCTGCCACTGATGGTCCTCCTGCAAGGCAGCACACACACCTCTGTTACCCTGGTTCTTCTGAGCTTTTAAAGGCCTTTTTCAATTTCATAAATGGAGTCAGATCTTTTAGTTACTGTAGAATATTAGAGCAGTTTTCTACCTTTTCCCACAGATGCAACATAAACAAATCCTTTGTTTTTCATTCTCTGTCCTTTGTTTGCATATTTCTAACCTGAAAACAATTGTAACTGACAGTTGGTTTAGCCACTTGGCTGAGGGGTGAAAAACCCCAGAAGCCAATCTTCTGCTGGACCCACAAATGTATAAAAAGTAAGAAATAAAACAAAGAGGCTCTCTCTCCGTCCTGTCTCGGTTTGAGCTGGATCGGAAGGATCTCTGCCCTGCGAAAATCTCTTGTCTGCGTGTGACTGCTTTGTGTGTCTCGGTGACACCCCTCCAGAATGAGAGTTGTGATGGGAAAGAAAGAGAGAGAGGAGGGGGAAAACCCCAAGAGAAAACCAGAGCTTTGCTCAGCGCCCTCTGATTGACCCCCGGCCCTCCCTGAGGGGTGATCGGCCCCTTCCACCACTTGTCCCAGTTTGTGTGCGGGGAATGGTGTTCTGTGGTGGGGAATAACCCTGGGAATGGTGTTCTGTGGTGGGGAATAACCCTGGGATGATGTTCTGTGGTGGGGAATAACCCTGGGAATGATGTTCTGTGGTGGGAGATACCCCTGGGGATGATGTTCTGTGGTGGGGATATCCCTGGGAATGGTGTTCTGTGGTGGGAGATACCCCTGGGATGATGTTCTGTGGTGGGGAATAACCCTGGGATGATGTTCTGTGGTGGGGATATCTCTGGGGATGATGTTCTGAGGTGGGGATATCCCTGGGGATGATGTTCTGTGGTGGGGAATGACCCTGGGATGATGTTCTCTAGTGAGGGATATCCCTGGGATGATGTTCTGTGGTGGGGAATAACCCTGGGATGATGCTCTGTGGTGGGAGATACCCCTGGGATGATGTTCTGTGGTGGGGATAACCCTGGGATGATGTTCTGTGGTGGGGAATAACCCTGGGATGATGTTCTGTGGTGGGGATATCTCTGGGGATGATGTTCTGAGGTGGGGATATCTCTGGGGATGATGTTCTGAGGTGGGGATATCCCTGGGGATGATGTTCTGAGGTGGGGATATCCCTGGGGATGGTGTTCTGAGGTGGGGAATACCCCTGGGAATGATATTCTCTGGTGAGGGATATCCCTGGGGATGATGTTCTGTGGTGGGGATATCCCTGGGAATGATGCTCTGTGGTGGGGAATACCCCTGGGAATGATATTCTCTGGTGAGGGATATCCCTGGGGATGATGTTCTGGGGGATCCCCTTGTGAATGACGTTCTCTGGTGGAGAATATCCTGGGAATGACGTTCTCTGGTGGAGAATATCCTGGGAATGACGTTCTCTGGTGGGGAACACCCCTGTGGCCAGTGTGGCTCAGCTGCTGACCCTCCACCCCAGCACATCAGCCCCGTGTGGGACCAACCCGACCCCACAGGTCCCTCTTCCCTCTCCGTGCCACCTCCGCCAGCAGCGGCTCCCCAAACGCCTTTTTCCCCGCTCCCACCCCGATTTCGCCACGTTTCCTTCGTTCCACCCACTCCATCCTCCCCACAGCCTCCACAGGCAGGAGCCACTCGTGGCACACCAGGAACATTCCACCCCAGCTCTCCTCCCCTTCCCTCCCTGCCCCAGGAGATGGATTTCTCCCTTAACCCCGGCAGTCAGGTCTCTGTGATCTGCTGGAACTTCCAGGGGACAGAAACCCGGGATTTGCTGGATCTCCCATGAGATCAAGCCTCACTCCACCCCCCAGCTCTCTCACCTCCTGGGTGGAGTCCTTGTCTGACGTTCCTTCCTCCTGGCTTCCCGATTATCCCCTGGCTTGGCTGGCTCCGGGGCCGCTGTTGTAATTTTCGTGAGTGGCTGAGGGACTGGCAGGTCAGTGAGTTTCTTCACGGCTTTTTCCCTGGAAAAAGGACAGTTTTCAGGTGCGTGATCCCAGGGCACGGAGCACCCAGCACACCCTCAGCAGTGATGCGCTCGGGGCTTTGCTGTTGTTTAATACTCTAGAGATTATGGAATCCTGGAATGGTTTGGGCTGGAAGGGACCTCAAAAATCATCCCACTCCATTCCATGGGACACCTTCCACTATTCCCAGGTCACTCCAAACCCCATCCAACCTGGCCCTGATGTGATTCCTGTAGCTACAAACACTTGGCTGTTTCACCAAAACACGAACACCAGGGATTTCCCTACAGGGATTTGCTCTCCATATTCTCAATCAATTCACCTTTTCAGAGACAAATTACTGTACAACAGCCAATTCTGGAGATATTTGACTTGTAAATTAACTCCTCAAGCAGACTGGGTGGAAATGTTGTCTCTTATCCATTTAATTCCATCATTTTTATCCCAGACACTTACACCTGCTTAAAATCCACCAGTCAGGCTTCAGAATGAAACGAGCAGAGTTAATGCAAAAATTCCCTTTTTAGCTCCAGCACATAGATCAGGAGGGTGCAAAAGAGCCAGTGTGTGCAAGTATCCCTTAGATCTGTCCCTTGGCTTGTGTTCCCTTTGGAAAACTGGATGGGAACACCAGTGTGATATCCAACAGCCAGAGCAGGAGCTGGGAATGGCTCTGGCTCCTCAGTGCTGCCCAGTCCGGGGCTTGGAGCACTCCAGCCTCTGCTCTGACAGCTGGACACTGCTCAGAGTCTGAGCCTGGAATGGTTTGGGCTGGAAACACCTTGAAGGTCATATTCCAACCCCTGCCATGGGCAGGGACACCTTCCACTGTCCCAGGCTGCTCCAAGCTCCAACGTTCAACCTGGCCTGGGACACTGCCAGGGATCCAGGGGCAGCCACAGCTGCTCTGGGCACCTGTGCCAGGGCCTCAGCACCCTCACAGGGAAGGGTTTCTCCCTGATATCCCACCCATCCCTACCCTCTGGCAGTGGGAAGCCATTCCCTGTGTGCTGTCCCTCCAGCCCCTGGACAAGGAAGGCCCCAGCTCTGATTTCACACCCACTAACTGGGGAGGAGATGCTGCCTGCACACACACACACACACTGCTGATTCCTCCTCCTCCCGTGCTCACAATCCGCAGTTATCCCCTGCAGAACACAGGATTGAGCTCGTGGCACGTTACCCAGCGCTGGGACAGGCTGCCCTGGCGTCACCAAACTGCCAGCAGCACCGGGAGGGAGCAGACACCACTGCAGGGGCCTCAGAGGGGGGAAAAAAAACCCAACCAAACCCAAAAGGGAGGATAACAAGGGACAGGAATTGTGGCAAAGGAGATCGTCCTGAATTCTGGAGAATTCAGGGGGATTCCCATGGTGTCATTTATTTGCAGGTCAGCTTAGAAGAGGTGACATCACTACGGTGTTGTGTCACCCTCCTGCGGCCCCGTGATTTGCCGCTGCGGGGTTTGTGAAATAGCAATTTCAGGAATTTTAAAGAGCAGCAGGGCTGTCAGAATGTGCCAAACCCAGCTGCACGGAGCTCCAGTCCTGTTTTCATCCGTGTGGATGTCATCCAGTGTGAGGAGTTGATGAGGCTGAACTGTTTCTTTATTCTGAGGCTGTGGATTAACCAAAGCCACAGCAGAGGAAGGAATTTAAACTTTCTTACAGCTCCTGTTACGTACATTTAGATTATACAAATATATCTGCACACACAGAACCTTCCAGCAGTGAATCATGTGTTCAAACACTCGCAGCATACAGGAAATATTTAAGGATACTCGGACAGTTTAACTTGGATTTAGCAAGTAAAAGTGTCGTTATTTCATTAAATTTGCCAAGCTAAAAACCTTTCAATAAAGGTTTTGTTTTGTGCCTTTCGTTTCTTTCTTAAACTCAGCCAGGTTTAGAACCCCAGAATGGTTTGGGTGGGAAGGGACCTCAGAGATCCTGTTCCACTCCCTGCCATGGGGCACCTTCCACTACCCCAGGCTGCTCCAACCTCGCACACTTCCAGGGATCCAGGGCCCTCCACACCCTGGCAGGAACAATTCCTTCCCAATATTCCATCTGGATCCTGCATCCCTACAGCTTAAGGCCCCTGAAGGTCAGAAGCGTTTGTCTGGACTCTCTTCAGAGGTATCCAGGGGAAGATGGATCCTTACCCCTTCCCAGGAGGTGGCAATAATTCCCCTTTAGCCTTCGCCAGCGGCTTGTGAGGAGACGGTGTTGGAGAAGGAGAGGGAGAAGATGAGAAGGACCTTGACCTGGAAAGGAAGGAGACATCACTCAGCTCAGGCTCTGGGATTGCAGGAGCTTCTCCTGCCTCTCAGGGCATCCACTCCCCCCTCCCCAGGAACCTGTCCTGAGCTTCTCCCGGTTTTATATTTGTGCAACAAAACTTAGCTTCTGTCATCAGGCAGTGGGAAAAGTAGGAAACAGAAGAAAAAACAGGGTCAGCTAGAAGAGAGGCACTCCAGGTATTCCACAGCAACACCTGGGGCTGTCTCCATCCTCTCCATTCCCTCCTTAGGGAGAACACGCAGGAAAGGAAGCAGGATTTTATGTTTTATGTTCATCGCTTTATGTCCCTAGAGCAGTTCATCCTTTAAACAGCAACAGAACCAAAAGAAACTTGGGAGAAAGACAGAAAAAACCCCCCACACCTAAACCTAAGACTGATCTGTAATTTCTGGAACTCAAGCAGAAGCATCCCAAGGGTGACAGTCGAGGGCAGGAGCTGTTTCCTGAGGCCCTGAGCACACTCCAGGTGCTGCTGTTGCGGTGATTCACCCCGGCGGTGTGACACCCCTGTGTGACAGCCGGGCAGAGGGTGTTCCTCACCCTGCCACCTCCAGGAGAGGCAGCCAAGGGTGCCACCCACACTGGCACCGTCCTGCCAGGAGCAGGGATGGATGGGGAATCTCCTTCCCGGGTGGAATCAGCTCCCAGCTGAGCTTTTCCTGGGAGAAAGGAGCCCCAAGAAGCGACAGCGCGTGCTCTGCCACGGCCTGTGATCTGTCTGCGTGGCTTCAGGAGCCAGTTCTCCTACTATGGATATTCCATTGGGAAACTGTCTGCAGGGACGAGGAAGTTGCAGAGGAATAAATCTTAATCAGCATGGGACACCGGATTGCTGCTTTGAAGTGTCGGGGCTATCACAAGGCACGAGCGCTTTAATAAAGAAAACGGGATTCGCCTCCTGAAACGGAAATTCCAGCGCCGCAGAAAAGAGGCGCTGCTGCAACTTCTTCCAATCAGAAAATGCAAATGATGGGAACGCTGATCCACCACGGGCATGGGAAAGAGCCCAGCCACAAGAGCGCTGCGCCCCTGGGTGGGAGGGAGCACTGGGGAGAGGAGGGGGTGGCTGACGGATCTCCTTCATCCCACAGCCACAGCCTCCCTCGCTCAGCCGAGGGTTCATCTTGACAGAGCGAAAAAGGAACTGCCAGGAAGCACCTGGAAACCATCCCACCGCCGGTTCCCAGCCCCAGGAGCCACTACCTGGACCTGCTGCCTGAGAAAGAGCTGTGCCTGGAGGAGCGACTGGAGTAGGAGCTGTAGGAGGAGGATCTGGAGCGCGAGCGGGACGAGCCCGACCCGGAGTAGGTGGATGAACGAGAAGAGGACCTGGAAGAGAAATAGTAAAATTCAGAGCTTCCTGAAAAGAAAAATACTAAAACTCATTGCTTCCTGAAAAGAATTGTTAGAATTCAGAGCTTCCTGAGAAGCCCCCAGGGTCTTGTTTCCAAAGATCCTTCCCGAGTTCTGCTCCAAACCCCACCAGGCTTCTCCCTGGGGAACTGTCAGGATTTACAGCCTCTCCTCAAATCCCCTCTTTCTTTTAGGGAGGATCTTCGTTGTTGCTACTCTCTTGGCATCCTTAAATAAGCCTCCCTCCCTTTAATTACCGATTTTCCATCCTTTTTGGGAACCGATCCCACATATTTTGTGCCTTTTCACTGGACAATCCCCTGCCAGATCACCTGACTGGGTGCAGTGATCCCAGCAGGAAAATCTGCTTCAGGAGGGCTCTGGCTTTTAGATGTCTATCTCCAGTTCAAGGTGTTCCTCATTCCTCCTGGATACCTCCCCCCTCTCTCAGGAGCTTCAAGTTCGAGCATTTAAAGGAAATGGATCCAGTTAGCGCCTCCAGGCTCCCAGATTCAGGGAGTTTCTTTATGAAAAGGGCTTTTAATCTTATTTTGGCTTGGTTTCCAAGCCCCATTCCACCCTCCGAGGCTCTGTCAAACCTCCCCAATCCCAGTTCTCCCAGCAGCATCAACCTGCTCTCACTGGAGCGAGCTCAGCTCCTCCCTCCATCCACCCCAGAGCGAGCAGGATCCAATTTTAACATCTCCTGCTTCTTGCTGCTCCTAACTGAGGTCGGTTTCCATCTAGGTGAGCTGCTACCACGTGCACTGCTCGAATTCCAAGACATCCAGCTCCAATCCACTGGAAAAGTGGCTTTTCCAAGGATTTGCCTGCTCCTGATCTCCCACAGCTCCCTGCCCGCTTTGGCTCCCACCTCCCTGCACCCACGGGTGCTCCCGAGCAGCAAATCTCCGACTGCTCCCCCAAACACAAAACCATGGAACGCTTTGGATGGGGACCTTAGGGATCATCCACTGGGCAGGGAAACCTTCCACTCCTCCCCGGGATGGCGAGCCCACAACTCTTACCCTGGTTTTTCTGAGTTTTTAAAGCCTTTAGAATTTTCATAAAAACGGGGTCAGATCTTTTTAGTTACTGTACAACACTAAAAGCAGTTCTACCTTTTTCCCACAGATGTGACATAAACAAATCCTTTGTTTTTCACTCTCTGTCCTTCGTTTGCATATTTCTAACCTGAAAACAATCGTAACTGACAGCTGGTTTAGCCGCTTGGCTGAGGGGTGAAAAACCCCAAAAAGCCAATCTTTGGCCAGACCCACAAATGTATTAAAAAGTAAGAAATAAACAAAGAGGCTCTCTCTCCGCCTGGATTCAGCCTGGAGCCGGATGGAGAAGGACCCCTGCCCTGCGTGTCGTGGTGACACACACCCTCCTCCCCACGCACACCTCTCCTGGCGGCCAAGGAGCCCCATCCCGGCCCCAGGACTGCCCTCCGCGCCTCACCTGGAGGAGCCGGAAGCGGATGCCGAGGAAGCCGAGGTTTTCCGGCGCCGCCGCGCCCGGCTGGGGGACACCGACACCCCCAGCTTCTTCTTGGGAGATTTGGATCGGCGCCACGGATCCTTCCACTCGTCCGCCCGCTTGGACGGAGCGCTGCCCAGCGCCGTGGCCTCCTTGTCCTTCTTGGGCGCCTCGGGCTGGCGGCTGCAAGACAACGGGGGAGCTCAGCAGCTGGGATTTTGGGGGGGTTTGGTGAGGCAGGAACAAGGCAAAATACCAGTAATCATCAATGTATTATAATAAAGTGTATAAATAAACATATAGGAAAATGGGGAGCTCAGCAGCTGGGATTCTGGGGGGGTTTGACAAGGTAGGAACAGGGCAAAATACCAGAAATGATCAATTTTTATAATAAAGTGTATAAATAAACAAACAAGGGGGTGGTCAGCAGCTGGGATTTGGGGGAGTTAACAAGGTAGGAACAGGGCAAAATACCAGAAATGATCAATTTTTATAATAAAGTGTATAAATAAACATACAGGAAAATGGGGAGCTCAGCAGCTGGGATTTTGGGGGGGGTTTGACGAGGCAGGAACAGGGCAAGATACCAGAAATTATCAATTTTTATAATAAAGTGTATAAATAAATATACAGGAAAATGGGGAGGTCAGCAGTTGGGATTTTGGGGCGGGGTTTAGGTACATGAGGGGACAGGGGAAAATCCCAGAAAATATAAATGCATTAGAATAAAATGTAAAAATAAATATACAGGAAAACAAGGGGGAGGTCACAGCTGGGATTTTGGGGGTGTTTTGATAGGCAGGAACACGGCAAAATACCAGAAATGAACAATTTTTATAATAAAGTGTATAAATAAATATACAGGAAAAGAGGGAGGTCAGCAGCTGGGATTTTGGGGGGGTTTAGATACGTAGGTACACGAGGGACAGGGGAAAATCCCAGAAAATATAAATATATTAGAATAAAATGTTTGAATAAATTATAACTATTTTAGAATACAATGTATAAATAAACATACAGGAAAATGAGGAGCTCAGCAGCTGGGATTTTGGGGGGGTTTAACAAGATAGGTACACAAGAGACAGGGGAAAAAACCCAGAAATTATCAATATATTATAATAAAATGTATAAATAAATATACAGGTGGGAGGTCAGCAGCTGGGATTTTGGGGGTTTAGAAAAAGCAGGTTTTGACTCATGGTAGGATTTTGACTCATGGTTTGACACTAAAAATTGTCTCTGTGATCAGAAACTCGTAGAAAGACCTCACGCTGAACTAATTAAAGCTGTAATCACACGTCATCATTAGCATGCACACTGTGAAAAGGAAAAGCAGATTATTTTCCCCCTCGTCTCCCAGCTGAAGAGGTGAACGTGGAGGTATTTAGTTACAGCAACGCCTAGCAGAAATTTTCATTCATTAAGCACTGGAGCTTCCAATCATAGATGCACCTTTTTGTGTGTGGCTGTTTGGAGCAGACAAAAACCCGAAAATGAAGAACTTCGAGATCTTTTTGAAAGCATTTTCACAAGAGACGGGGCAAAACACCAGAAACGATAAATATATTAGAATAAAATGTATAAATAAACATACAGGGCCACGGAAAAATCCCCCCTGTGGGATTCCAGCAGCGTTTTGGGGTGATGAAGTGTCAGAAGAACTCTCAGTCTGTGAACCAGTGATGAACTGTGAAAAGTGCACATTAAATGGCTCTACACAAGATATTTACTCCATGTATTACGTTGCATTGATTAGTAACGCTGTATTAATATTCTGATAGCATGGGAAATGTAGTTTCGTGGTCAAAACGCAGTTTTTGTAGTTAAAATAGAAATGATGTATTTTTTTAAGAGAGGAAGGGGGTACTCTCAAAGACACAGCAGCCACAGGAAAACGTAAATCTTTCAGAAAAAAAGGAATTTATAACTCCTTTATCAGAAGAGACCAACTTCTCCTGCCTCTGAAGGTGCCAGAGAAATTAAGGTGAAAAAAGTGACACTGACCAGAGAGAATCCTGTGTTTGAATGGAATTCATGCACCATGTATGAGATGGATGAATATTCAACAGGTTATTGCTTTTGAGAGTTAATCCTCTGTTAATGTGCATCCTTTTTCAGAGCTTATTTGCCCAGAAAGTCACCCAGACGTCTGAAACTTCGTTTTTATTGCCTTGTACCGCCCTAACCCTAATTGTCCAAATTTTTATTGCTCTATTACTATTTTTATCACCTCTTTATTATTATTAAACTTCTAACATTTTAAACCCAAGTGATGGGTGTTTTTCGCCCCGAAATCCCAATTCTGTGAACTCCTCCGTCCCGCTGAGCTCTCTGTGACCCCCTGGCTGATTGCAGGCTCGGCTCTCAACCCCAAAGAACGGACACGAGCAAGAGGGAAGGGGATGGGAAACATCTGGACCTTCCCCAGGGCAGCTGGAGCAGTGGGGAGCAGGCACCTCCAGGCCTGGATTGCTCCGTGTTGCCACTGCCAGGGCTGACTCCTCTGACCCTTCCAAGGGGACATTTCCGTCCCCAGCTGCCCACAAACCAGGCTGGGTTACCTCTGCCTGCTCAAACCCTCCCCAGGTGAGGTGCCCAGCCAGGCCTCCCTTCCCTTTTTTCATTTCCCCCTTTTATTTTATTTTGGTTCTCCACGTCTCCTTTCTCCTCTCCGACCCTCTGAAAATAATTCGGGGCCAACTTTTCAGCACACCCGCACCAGACGCTTCCTTAAGCAGTCCAGGATGAGTTTCTTGAGGCTGAGATTTTATTGCCTCTCTTATCTCTGGGTGATTTAACCTGGGATTTTTCCTTGCCCTCGCTCTAACCTGCACTCAACTCCTCAATTACCTGCTTTGAACCTTCTCCCTGGGGTTTCAGGCAGAGTTTTCCGAGGGATTAAAGCTTTCGGAAGTCTCCTGCGCTCACTCAGATTAGCAGGACAAGGATGCATTTATTCCTTCGCTCAAACCAACGAGTTCCCTGGGCAATTTGGGGAAGGAAAGGCCCCTTCCCCGCTGGGTTCAGCCAGTACCACCCCATTACTCACACCACTGAAGCAACCACTCCCCACACCACTTCCTCTACCTTTTTGAGATAAAAAAAGCCACCTCCGAGTTTTCTAATAATCCCAGGAACACTTCACCAAACCCCAGCGTAACGAAAGCTCTTGGTCAGGAGCCTGTCCTTTGAAGACCTCACACCTCATCCCCCTCCTTTTTGGCAGAGTTTCCTCTTCCCCAGTCCAGGACTGGGATGTGCTGACCTAAAAATCCACCATCTGACTCTTACCTTATCTCTGCTGATGTAAAAGCAATTCTACTCTTTGTCCCACAACTCCCTCGGAATATTCAGAGGAAAACCCCTCCTTTCACGCTCTCCCCTCCCACAGATCTCATTCCAGCAGGGAACTGGATGCCTCCATCCCACACAGAGCGCTGAGTGCCCGCCAGTTCCGTGGCTCAGCTTTATTCCCCAGCTCCGTTCCACGCTCCCCTTTCCCAGCACTGCTCCAAGAGGCTCTGTTTAACTCAGCACGGGCTCTCTGCGGTGCGCTGGGCAGGTTTTCTGAGTTACAGCCCCAGTTCCGGGAGTGTTTCACCCTGGAGGAACTCCACGACTCGGAATACGGGGTTGAGACAGCTGGACCTGCTCTTTACAACCTGGTAACGTTAAACAGCCCAAGCTGGGCTCAAGGGCTCCTTCCAGATGTTTACAAATCCGTTTGGAATTGCCAATTTAACCTCTGGAATAGCCTCAAATCAGCCAAGAGAGAAGGAAAGTGTCTCAGATTATGTTACTACTACATTTGTATTTTCTTTTTTTTTTTCAATATTCCTAGTAAAGAACTGTTACTCCTATTCCCATATCTTTGCCTGAAAGCCCCTAATTGCAAAATTCTAATAATTTGGAGGGAAGGGGTTTTACATTCTCTATTCCAAGTGAGGCTCCAGCTTTCCTTGGCAGACAAGGTTCCAAGACGGAACCGAAGACTGGGAAAAGCCTCCACACCCCGCACGAAGCAGCAGGACAAAGAGCACGGAAAGGAGGAGAGGAAACCACGTGAGGATGCTGATGGATAATGCCCAAGATCCTGACCCAGTGTCCCTTCCCATGGGATTGCAGCCTGTGAGCTTTGGGAGCGTAGGGGGAACATCCTGCTGGCACAGGCAGAGCTTTACCCAGGATAAAACCTCGGGAGAAGCTTCTCCTGCAGTGCCCAAAATGACAAATCTGGAGGCCAAGAGCTCTGGCAGGGAGGTTCAGGTTGGATCTCAGGGAAAGGTTCATCCCCAGAGGGTTCAGGCACTGCCCAGGCTCCCCAGGGAATGGGCACGGCCCCGAGGCTGCCAGAGCTCCAGGAGGGTTTGGACACTGCTCAGGATTGGATTTTGGGGTGTCCTGGGCAGGGCCAGGCACTGGGATGAAGATCCCTGTGTGTCCCCTCCAGCTCAGGATACCCCACGAGCCCACGAACCAAAGAACGCCCTCACTCCTCTCCGGGCCCAGCTCCCTCCTGAGGCCGTTTCCAGGAAGAAAAGCATCCTGCAGGATTTATTCTCCCTCGAAACCGACTCAAACCCACATCCAACAGCACATCCCGGGAGCTGGAACAACTCCAGCTGAACTCCGGAGCCTGGGCGCCAGCTGGGAGCGGGGATGACTCCGAAAGCCAATCTCATTCACTTGCACCTCTTACCTGCTTTGATGCAATTCCCTCTGGATGAAGTCACTTTCTGGAGGAAAGGTTTTTCCCCAGGAAAACCACAACAGAAAGCCTCCTTTTGGGGTGTGCTTGGCTCTTTGACTCAGCACTAAACGCTACGGACGAGGAAGATGCTGCTCCTGTCAGGAGAATTTCAAAGCTTTTCCCCAGAGCTTCCAATGCGTGGCATCACCAAAGAAACTCGCTCAACCCAAAAGTGGGATTTGATGCTGCCGAACTCGGGTTCTCCAGTGGAATTCAGGGGGAAAAATGGGAAGTGAGCTGGAGCAGCTCCCTAGAGGAACATCCCACTCACAGCCTGGACAAGTCCCGTGGCCGGGGGATGAGGAGGGGAGGATTTCTCCTCACTTTCCTTCTTACAGCCAGGGCATTTCGGGCTGGATCTGGTGCTTGGTGCAGCTCCTTAATTCAATCAAGTTAAAAATAAGAATGGGTTTGCTGATGGCTCAGGGAAATCAACCTGCCCACAGCATGGTGAAAAGGAGGGAAGAAGGAAGAATTCCAGGGCTGGTGAGCCGCGGGATCAGCTCAGGAGCTCATCCTCACCCTCAGCACAGCTGCTGGCAAACCTCACACACTCCAGCACGGAGAGCAGTGAAGAACCCTCGTGTTCATCCTGATCTTTTTCACCAAATTCCAATCTTTAGGGAACAACTCAACCATTTCAGAATTAACTCCTAAGTCTCTTTGGCAAGGTTTAAAAAAAAAATAATTAGAGGGAAGACCAGGATGACCAAAACCACCTGAATTTCCACCCAGATCCTCAAGAATCGCTCAGGCAGCAGCTTCCAAAGGCAATTTTACCCTTAAAACAACTAGAAGTTGTCTTTTCCAGAAGGAACAGGCTGATGCCCATTTGGCTGGAACGTAATGACAGCAATCAGGAGAAGTGAAGCTGAACGTGGAGAGGAGGAGCAGAGGCAGCTCCAGCTGGCAGCAGCCCCGGCGTGGCTCAAAAAAAAACCCTCCCCCAAAAAAAAACCCGGCTGAGGCTCATCACTGAGCCCAACAAAACTTCGGAAAGGGGAAAAAAAAAACCACCCAGAGCTGCCCAGCTCGAGTTCTCCTCATGCATTATGCAAATGCTGCCGAAGCATTTCTAATCTTGGAGGGGAAAATGAAGATCCCGGGGAAAGCGCTTCCTGTCCTTCCCCATCCCGTGGGACACGGCTCCCGCAGGGAACCGGACCTCATCACCCCTGGGCAGCAGTGACGCCAGCCTGGCTCCCCGGGCTGCTCTTCCAGCCCTGTTTTCTCCAGGAGGAAAAGTGCAGGGATGATTTAACAGCCTTCGTGCTTCTCGCAGGAAAGCCGGGATTGCGTCAGCGGCGCCAGCGCCGCTCTTCCTTCAGCGGCAAGTGGAATTTTCCAGAGGAAGTGGACTCGAGGAATGACTGCAGCCATGTGCCAAGGCAGTTGTGAAGGGAGCAGTAATTGCTGCAAAATAAATTCCAGCAGAGTGCAAGCACGCAGGAACTTTTCCTGTCTCGGGAGTAATGGAGAGGGACAACAGCTCTGGAAAGTCACCTACGTGCGTCCAGGACAGGGAATGCTGGGCCTTGGAGCTGCTGCCCGCTGATCTTGGTGAAATATTAGCAGGGAAAATGCTTTTCTCAAGCTGTTTCCATCTGAAGCTGAGTTATCAGGAAAAAAAAAAAGGGGGGAAAAAAAAAAAAAAAAAAAAAAGGAAGGATTTCTTCAAAGCCTGATGGGGAGAGGCTTGGAAATTAAAGAGTGGAGATACAATCTGAACCTCCAGGATGAAATCATCCCAGCAGGGAGATAAAGCTATCTGAGATGGCATCTCCCCTGAGGGCTGAGCATTTGCTGCCTGGAGTCTCCTCTCAGTGAGCAGGAGGCAGCGATCCTGCCCCGGAATGTGCCAGTGATCCTGCCCTGGAATTACCTGGTCCCACCAAAATCCAGGCTGGGGGATCCCCCAGCAACTCCATCTCTGAAATGCCAAAGGAAAATCACATTCCTTGAGATGCACATTGAGTCACTCGCTGCCCCTCACCTCGATTTAGGGTCACAAAACCCTTCCCAAACTCCTGCTGCTGGGGAAGTGGAGGCAGCAGCCCAAGAACCATAAGGACCAACAGGAATTCCAGTCGGCAGGAAATTTTTTGTGGAGAACTTGGTTTGATTCACAGACTTTATCATCACGGAATCACAAAAATGGTTTGGGTGGGAAGGGACATTAAAACTCATCCAGTCCCTGTGCAGGGACTCCTTCCATCATCCCACAGCCCCATCCAACCTGGCCTGGGGCGCTCCAACGGCTTCTCCGGCCAACCTCCATCCTCAAAGGGAAGAATTCCTTTCCAACATCCCATCTAATCTGGCACTGGGAGCCATTCCCTGTGTCCTGTCCCTCCATCCCTTGTCCCCAGCCCCTCTCCAGCTCTCCTGGAGCCCCTTTAGGCCCTGGAAGAGGCTCTGGGCTCTCCCTGGATCCTTCCCTTCTCCAGGGGAACACCTCCAGCTCTCCCAGCCTGGCTCCAGAGCAGAGCTGTTCTTATCACCGCCCTCCCCACAGTCCTGGGAGCAGAAATGAAAGCAGAGCTGTCTAAGCAGGTTCCATGGCTCCGGCTGGCAGCTGCACCACAAAAGAAACGGGCAGGTAAACAAGTTGTTATCGTGTTTCTCACAGCAGGGCTCCCATGCAGGGCACTGCGTCGAGATCCCAAAGAACCCTGGCGCGGCATGGGATGTGTTCTGTACGTGGAAAGAAGGGAACTCCTTCTCTGAGCAGCCCTGGAGCGTGCAGGAGCAGAGGGCCAAGCTCCAGCTGGAGCAGACAAAACCCATCTCAGCCTGGGAGACCCGAGAGCCCGGGGTCGTTTGCTTCCCTTGATTCCCTGCAGGAAGGAGCCATGGCCCTGGATGAGGGCTGGTTTTCCCCACTTCACTCAATTTTCATGGACACAAGACTAAATCAGGGCATTCCAGGGTTTTACCAATGCCCAACTCCAAAACCAGAGCTGTCTGCCCTGCCTGCTCTTCCTCCTGGCGCAGGACAAATGGGAACAAATGAAGGATTTTTTTTTTTAGGAAATAACTGAGATTTCCACAGGGAAAACGAAGAGGATCCCAAAGCCACCATCCTCCTTTAGGCAGCAGGATGAGATGCCATCACTGAGGCCCCCACAACTGATTGCCACTTTCATTCAGAGCCTCTACACCCCAAAAACACAGGGAACAAATCCAGCTGGCAGCACTGGGAGACGACCAGGAGCTCTCAGGAAAAGACAACGACGACCCAGAACACTCAGAATTAGAGATTCTTCCAAAAAACCCGAGCTCAGTTGCCTTGTGGCGCACACACCACCATGAATCACCCCATTTGCATTCCCTTCTTTTTGCCACTCCTTTATCTAATCAAGCTCATTCCAACACTTTCTGACTTGCAGGCCCCGGATAACCCGCATCCATTCCAGGGCCTGGGTTATCCCGCTCATTAACGTGCTCAGAGATTAACAAAGTCAACTTGAGCCGGCCTGAGAAAACAACACAAGGGTGAGCACGGCCGTGGGATCACGTAACCTTTTGTCCTGGAATCTGCAGCACCTCGCACCCCAGGTGACACCTCAACATTCCCTGTCGGAAAGGTTTGACGAGGATTTCTGACCTGACCTTTCTGACTTTGCTGTCAGTTGTCCCAGGCCCCGCTCACGGGGTTATTTTGGGTTTTTTTATGGCTGCCTAAGTGCTCTCCGTTAATAGGTTTTAGTCCTGATGGAGGGCACTTCCTTCCAAAAAAAAGCGTGGCGTGCGTGATAATGACAGGATGGTCTGTCAGACACTGCTCCTTCCTGGCACCTGCCGGGAACATCTCCGAGGACAACAGCCCCCTCCTTCTCCCCATCCGACCTGGCACGGGTGTTCCACGGAATTCGGGCTCCGTATCGGGACAATCCCAGGATCACCGAGGTTGGAAAAGAGCTCTGAGGTCATCGAGACCAACCTGTGACGGATCCCCACCCTGTGCCACGTCCAGTCCTTCCTCAGACACCTCCAGGGATGGGGACTCCACCATCCCCCCGGGCAGCCCATTCCCGTGCCCAGCCACTTTTTCCATGAAGAAATTCCCCTGATGTCCAACCTGAGCCTCCCCAGGCACAGCTCAAAGCTCCTCTGGTCGTTGTGGGAAGAGCTTTTAGGTCAGACATCGGGACAAACCCCGAGATTGGAGACGACAAGGTCGCACTCCAAGGTTCACTCTGCCATGCTGCTCCCCACCAGAACCCCCAGCATTCCTTGGACAGGAAATCCAGGTGGGAAAGAATTCAGACATCTCATGGACCTTCTTCCTCCTTGCTTGGCCAACAGCCCCGAGCACCACCCCAGCTGTGGGGGCAGCAAAATTGAGGCTCCTTCTCTCTCAGGTGTCTCCAACCCCTGTCCCTGCACAGACATCCCAACAATCCCACCCTGGGCACGTTGTCCAAACTCCCCTGGAGCTCTGGCAGCCTCGGGGCCGTGCCCATTCCCTGGGATTGCCCAGCACCTTCTGGGGGAAGAACCTTTCCCTGATATCCAACCTCCAGCTCCCTGACACAGCTCCAGCCCTTCCCTGGGTCCCGTCCCTGTCACAGGGACATCAGTGCCAGCGCTGTCCCTTGGGAATGATCTGAATCTCCCTCCCTCAGTGCCTTGGGAATACAACCACCAACACCGGGTTGCTTCACGAGCTCCTGGAACAGATTCCCTCAGAAGGCCTATGGCAACAACAGAAAGGATTAAAATAAATTATTTCAGTGTGCAGAGCCTTTGCCCCCAGCTAAGGGTCAGAACATCTTGCGCTGCTCTAGGTTTCTTCAGAGGACATATCTCATGTCACTTCTTTATCCCTGAAAGCCTTTGCACAACAGGGAGCTCCACCGGCAAGACGGAGGGAAAAAAAGAAGGAATTCTGCACTCAGCAAAAATCAGGCCCAGCCTGGGGCACCAGAACTCGTTCTGGAGATGGGAGCAGGAGGACAGACAGCCAAGTTATCCCTCAGATTGATCATAAAGTGTCCTGGCTTGTTTGAGTGTTCGATGCCTGAGGAGGGAGGAGGAGGAGGAGGGGGAGGAATAGTTTTACCAGCAGCGCAATCACAGATTCTAAACTTCTTGGAGTGCTCATCTTAAGCTTGGGGAAAAAAAAAAAACCAAAAAAGAACAACCCAATGTTTAAAACAGCAAGTGCACATTCACAGAATGATGGAATGGTTGGGGTTGGAAGGGACCTTAAAGCTCATCTCATTCCACCCCTGGCCATGGGCAGGGACACCTTCCACCGTCCCAGGGTGCTCCAACCTGGCCTTGAACACCTCCAGGGATCCAGGGGCAGCCAGAGCTTCTCTGGGCACCTGTGCCAGGATCTCCCCACCTTCCCAGGGAAGAGTTTCCTCCCACAATCCAATCTAAACCTCTCCTGTGCCAGTTTGAATCCATGTCCCCCTTGTCCTGTCACTCTTGTTCAAAGCCCCTCTCTCTCTCTCTTTCTTGGCGGCTCCCTACAGGCACTGGAAAACAATTTTTTTAATTCCTTCAAAAAAGGCCAATCCACGAGTGCCAATGCCATTGGAGCCCAAACACCGCAGCCTCTTCTTTCCAAAGGTTCAAGGAGAAACACTTGTGCCTGAATGCGTCAGGGTTTAAATCTTTGGTAAATTCTGCTCCTCCTCAGCTCCACCACCCAGCAATGCTGGGAACACCTCTGGCTTCTCCCCATCTTTAGCCTTGAACTCTGTTGTTTAGAGGTCAGGTTAAACATTCCTGCTTTCAGCAGAATTGAAGGGGAATTTGTTCCTGGCTATTTGCTGTTTGGGTCCTCTCATCCCTTCACTCTCTAGGTCCTGGCTTGTTCCTTCCTCCAGCTCCTGCGGGAGCCCCTAGGCCGATGGAGCGGCCGGCATTGACCTGGGATTACCGACATCCTCAGCTGTGCCTTTGGCAAAGCTCCGTGCTGCTTGCACAGCCTCCCTGGAGGAGCTCTCCAAGCTCCATGGAGGAGGGCTCTGTGCTCTGAGAAGGAGTTCTCCAAAATCCCCGAAGGAGCTCTCCAAACTCCATGGAGGAGGGCTCCGTGCTCTGTAAAGGAGTTCTCCAAACTCCCCGAAGGAGCTCTCCAAACTCCATGGAGGAGGGCTCCGTGCTCTGTAAAGGAGTTCTCCAAACTCTGAGAAGGAGCTCTCCATGCTCTGTGGAGGAACTCTCCACGCTCTGTAAAGGAGTTCTCCAAGCTCCATGGAGGAACTCTCCAACCCCTGTAAAGGGGTTCCCCAAGCTCTCCAAGCCCTGTGCAGGAGCTCTCCAAGATCTGCAAAGTTCTCCAAGCCCTGTGCAGGAGCTGTCTAAGATCTGTAAGGTTCTCCAAGCTCTGTAAAGGAGCTCTCCAAGCCCTGTAAAGTTCTCCAAGTTCTATAAAGTTCTCCAGGCTCTGTAAAGGAGCTCCCCAAGCACTATAAAGCTCTCCAAGCTGTATAAAGCTCTCCAAGCCCCGTGCAGGAGCTCTCCCAGCCCATTAGCCAGCAGGGCACGTGGGCCCTGCAAGTGGCAGGAATGTTAACGGGCAGCCGAGGCGCGAGCCAGCCCTCAGCGCCGCCCGGAGAAGCTGGACGTGCCAAAAGCTGGGATCCAGCAATTAGGGAAAGCCCAGAGTCTATAAATAGAGGCACAGGTGTGTGCTGCGGCACCGCCGTGCATCCTGCTTCCCAGGAAGCGCGGAGCAATCCCGGGCTGGACACGTTAAACGAGCTCGGGAGCCGCTCAGTCCCAGGGTGCCAAAGCTGCCCTTCTGGAGCTTGGCACGGAGGTATCTGGAGAAAAGGTGAGACGGCTCGAGCCGCTGCACCGCCACCAGGAAGCTGGGAGCTGGTCACAACGTGACGCGGGACGCAGCCCGGAGCCAGGTCACGGCACGAGCGTGACGGGGACTCCTGGGGAAGCGCCGAGTGACGGGTGAGGGACGTGCCCTCCAAGGGAGAAGCTGGAATTATGCTTTCGCTTGTTAAAAAGCTTTTTCAAAACTCCTCTCCGCGGGTTTGTGCTCTCCACAGGCACCCGGACGCCGGCGGAGCTGTGGGACGGGGTCACGTTGACACGGATGCCCACCCTGGGAACTGAAATCCCACGGCAGGGGATGGGATGGGCTTTAGGGTCCCTTCCAACGTGGGCAGCCTGTGCCAGGGCCTCACCACCCTCACAGAGAAGAATTCCTTCCCAATATCCCATCTAACCCAGCATTCCCTTGAACTTAACGCCGTTCCCTCTTGCCCTGTCACTCCACGCCCTTTGAAAAATCCCTCTCCATAGCAGACTTAAAAAAAGCAATGATGTGCATCAGAAATGACTTTTGAACGACCAAGACTCATCTCAAGGAGTCTGTTTTCGAGACACCAGAGGCATCCCCAGCTCCCCTGTGCCCGAGGGAAGCAGGGAACGCGTGTCCCCTGAATGCTGTCAATCCCATCTCCGGGCTCTCACGAGGTTTCCTGGAATGAGATGGATCCAAGATCGGTGAGCATGGCCACTGCTCCTACGCAGCAGCCTGTGGGCAGCACTGGCAGCCCAAACTCTCCCGAGAGAGCCCTGCCCCGGGACTCCAGGAGTCAGCTGGCTCAGCCTTGGGTCACGGTGACTGTCACTGACTCATGACCTTGAGCTGCCAAGCAGGTGACATCACTTTCGCTGACATCATCTCCATCACATGGGTCTGGACAAGATCTGTCCCATCAGCCAGCCGAGGAGAGCACGAACCACCGGGCAACGCGGTAATTAAGGCGCACAAACCGTGGCTGTTAAGTGGAGATTGTATTTAAACGGAACGCGTAATTACGGTGTTCCTACAACTGCTCTGGAGCTGCTGCTGCTCCCTCCGGACCGTTCTGAAACTGTCACTTCCTCTTGGGAAAGAGGGTCAAAAATCAGCTAACCTTTCAGTAATGCAGGTAAAAATTCTGGGTCGGGTTCAGGACTAAGCCCTGCTCCCACCTGAAACCACCTGATTCCACGTGGAGCCTCATTCCTGGCATTCTTAGCCCTGCTCTTCATCGGGCCAACTCCTCCTCATGCCCATCGTGTTTCACAGCTTCCTCCAGCGCAGAGGAACAGACACCAGGCAGCACGAAAAGCTCCAATGAGCCTCGGCAGACAGCTTCCCTGCATTTCTCTTTGCCCCAACACACACCTGCGTGTCCCCGGAGTCTCCGTCTGCCACTCTTCCCAAGAAACTGTTCAGCAGTTTTCCTGGAGATCACAAAATCATGGAATGGGTTGGGTTGAGCAGGACAGTGAAGTTCATCTCATTTCACCCCCCTGCCATGGGCAGGGACCTTGCACTAGAACAGGTTGCTCCAAGACATCCCTCTACAAAAAAAGTGATATTTTCCACGATTCTGACCCAAACGAGGCGGGTCCATCCCACTGGGATATTTCTCCAGTGCTTTATAAACGTGCCTCAGACAGAGGAGGCTGGGAAAGCAGGGCACATAAATCATTGACAGAGGAAGAAAACAGGAATCGCGTTCCTGCACTTTCGGTCTGTCTGGTTCCATTTTCTCTTTCACACAGGTCACAACCGGGATTTCCACAAACAACGGGCGGTCAGAGGAAACGAACCCGACCTCGTGCTGCAATTCCACCGAGCAGAGACTCGCTCCAAGCACAATCCCTTTACCTTTTCAAGTCGCATTTAAATCTCTGGGTGCTTTTGCCATCCACAAACTCCCAAAGCAGCCCTGCTTCTTGTGACAGACCTTCCTCAAAGGGAACCAGCAGGAGTGCCTCATCCTCCCCAAACCTCTCCAGCCTGAAGGGAAGAGGCACCATGGAACATCTCCACACCGGAGCACGCTCCTGCTCCCAGGCTCAGGTTACACACTCATCGCCACTGAGGAATTAGCTCCACTCAGCGGCGGCAGGGCTCATTAACCATCCCTTTCCTCAGCAGTGACACACACCGGGATCCTCTCCCAGCAGCCGAGCCCGAATCCCCAAATCCCAGCACACACCGGAATCCTCTGTCCCAGCACCAATCCCAGCACACACCGGGATCCTCTCCCAGCAGCGATCCCAGCACACACCGGGATCCTCTCTCCCAGCACCAATCCCGGCACACACCGGGATCCTCTCCCAGCAGCCGAGCCCAAATCCTGGCACACACCGGGATCCTCTCCCAGAAGCTGAGACCCAATCCCAGCACACACCGGGATCCTCTCCCAGCACCAATCCCGGCACACACCGGGATCCTCTCCCAGCACCAATCCCGGCACACACCGGGATCCTCTCTTAGAGCACCAATCCCAGCACACACCGGGATCCTCTCCCAGCACCAATCCCGGCACACACCGGGATCCTCTCCCAGCACCAATCCCAGCACACACCGGGATCCTCTCCCAGCACCAATCCCGGCACACACCGGGATCCTCTCCCAGCACCAATCCCGGCACACACCGGGATCCTCTCTTAGAGCACCAATCCCGGCACACACCGGGATCCTCTCCCAGCACCAATCCCAGCACACACCGGGATCCTCTCCCAGCACCAATCCCGGCACACACCGGGATCCTCTCCCAGCACCAATCCCAGCACACACCGGGATCCTCTCCCAGCACCAATCCCGGCACACACCGGGATCCTCTCCCAGCACCAATCCCGGCACACACCGGGATCCTCTCCCAGCACCAATCCCGGCACACACCGGGATCCTCTCTTAGAGCACCAATCCCAGCACACACCGGGATCCTCTCTCCCAGCACCAATCCCGGCACACACCGGGATCCTCTCCCAGCACCAATCCCGGCACACACCGGGATCCTCTCCCAGCACCAATCTCGGCACACACCGGGATCCTCTCCCAGCACCAATCCCGGCACACACCGGGATCCTCTCCCAGCACCAATCCCGGCACACACCGGGATCCTCTCTTAGAGCACCAATCCCGGCACACACCGGGATCCTCTCCCAGCACCAATCCCAGCACACACCGGGATCCTCTCCCAGCACCAATCCCGGCACACACCGGGATCCTCTCCCAGCACCAATCCCGGCACACACCGGGATCCTCTCCCAGCACCAATCCCGGCACACACCGGGATCCTCTCCCAGCACCAATCCCGGCACACACCGGGATCCTCTCCCAGCACCAATCCCAGCACACACCGGGATCCTCTCCCAGCACCAATCCCGGCACACACACACACACACACACACACACACACACACTTACCTGGGGAGCAGCGGGGATCGCGGCTTCGCCTTGTCCTTGTCGCGCTCGCGCTCCCTGTCCCGGTCGCGGTCCCTGTCGCGGTCCCTGTGCTGCCGGTCCTTCTCGTCCCTCTTCACCCGTTCCCGCTCCCGTTCCCACTCTTCTTTCCGTCGCTGTCGCTCCTTGTCTCGCTCCCGTTCCCGCTCCCGCTCCCGTTCCCGCTGGCGCCGCTCCCGCTCCCGCTCGCGTTCCCGCTCGCGCTCCCGCTCCCGCTGTCGGGTCTCTCGTTCCCGCTCGCGTTCTCGCTCTCTTTCCTGGAAAAAAAGAGGAAAAGAACGGAGTAGCTGTGGTGATGATGCGGGAGCTGCTCCCAACAAAGCGGGCGGCGAGCCTGGCAATGCCAGGAATTACACCTGCCCTCCCTCGGCAAAGGATTGAGATCAACGATCTGCCAATCAGTGAGACGGAGATCGATAATCTGCAGATCAAAAATCTGGAGACTGATAGTCTAGAGATCAATAATCTGGAGATCGATAATATGGAGATTAAAGTCTGGAGATGGATAGTCTAGAGATCGATAGTTTAGAGATCAAAAATCTGGAGATCAATAATCTGGAGACCGACAACCTGGAGATCAAAAATCTGGAGACTGATTGCCCACAGATCAAAAATCTGGAGACTGATAGTCTAGAGATCAACAGTCTGGAGATTGATAGTCTAGAGATCAAAAATCTGGAGATCAATAATCTGGAGACCGACAACCTGGAGATCAAAAATCTGGAGATTGATTGTCCAGAGATCAAAAATCTGGAGATCAAAACCTAGAGATTGATTGTCTAGAGGTCAATAATCTAGAGATTGATTGTCCAGAGATCAAAAATCTGGAGATTGATAATCTGGATCCTGGACATCATATCCCACATAACTGCTGTTTCCCAAGGCAACGCTCGGATTAATTTGGTTTATTAAGCTTATTAAATAAACGTACTGATGTTTACGAGCCTTTCCCCTCGTTGCTGATCATTTCTATAACCAGCTAATTAACTTTGCAAACGAGCAGCAGGAAAGTAACTGGGTTGTGTGCGGCCACGGCGAGGCCCAGGCACCTGCCTGGGCGCTGCTGCTGCAGAAAACAAGGATTTAGAGGAAAGGAAAAGCTACTTTTGAAAGGATTTGATGGAAAGCACTGAAAAGCTCCCCCCCTGAGCAGGACTGCTCCGTTTGGTCGCTGCTCCAGAGGCACGGAGTTTGCACGAGGGGAAAAGGAAAAGCAGGGAGAGGGTTCAGAGCCTTGTTCTCATCCAGATCCATTCCCGGTGTAACACCAGCCAGCTCCTGGGATTTCAGCACCTGGCTGCTGCTTTCCCATGCCTCAATCCCACCAGGCTGGAGCCTCTGCTGGTACACAGAGCACACCTGCCCGAATCTAACCCTCTCCTCGCCAAGAACTAACAGGGAAACCTTCCTCAACCAGGTTCTCCCCTGGAAACTCCCTCCCTCTCCAAGATGTCCGAGGATGGGCGAGCGCTGCTCAAGCGCTGTGCTGAGGAGCAGCCAAGGAGCACGAGGAGGAACCACCTTCCCAGCTCAGACATGGCACTGGGAAGGTTGGAAAAGACCTCTGGATCACCAAGCGCAGCCCTCGGCCCAGCCCCGCCACCGAGGTCACTGCTGACCGTGTCCCCAAGTGCCACATCCACAGGCTTTCTGAACACTTCCAGGGGTGGGGAACTCCACCAGTTTCCTGGGCAGTTTTCTCCAGTGCTTTACACCCTTTCCATGAAATAATTTTCCTCAAATCAGATTGAATCCTCCCCTGGGCCAGGCTGAGGCCGTTCCCTCTCCTCCTGTCCCTGTTTCCCCCGGCTGTCCCCTCCTGTCAGGAGCTGTGCAGATCCACAAGGTCCCTCCTGATCCCCATTTTCTCCAGCTGAGCCCCTTTCCCAGCTCCGTTCCCTTCCCTGGACACTCTCCAGCCCCTCAATGTCTGTTTTGGATGAGCCCAGCCCTGAGCAGAACTCCAGGTGTGGCCTCAGGGGACAATCCCTGCCCCGGGGCTGGTGCCAGCCGGGTGCCAGTGGCCTTCTCAATATCAACCTGCACTCCACATCCCTTTCCATCAGGCAGCTTCCCAAACTGCATTCCCAAGCCTGGAGCGCTGCTTTTTCCCTCGTGGCGCTGGAACAGAACATCCTCCCGTCCCCTCACCTCCAGCCTGCTCTGTGCTGCCATTAAGCCAAGATTTAACTACTTGAAAGCTCCTGTTCCAAACACTGCACTGCAACCGTGCCAAGGCCCCAGAAGAACCTGGAAGAAAGTCGGGAAGGGGAAGAGGGGAAGGGGGAATTTCCTTACTTACTCTGTAGTTACGGTAGGGATCGGGGTCTGTGTACTGAACCCTGAAATTCTCATACTGCCCGCCACGCCAGAAGCGCTCTATTTCATAGTCATAATAGGGATCTGCATAGGGATCAAGCCTACAATGAAAAACAGGGAATGTTAGAGAGGGAAATGGCACCCTGGCACCGCAAAAACTGCGGGTTCTAGGTCAGCTCGCTCACTGGGACAACAAAACCACGTCCAGTGCAGCAGGGCTGGACAGAGATGTTTATTGTCCACGCAGCCCAACCAAACAGTCTTTTTAAAGCGAGGCTCTATCAGAGAAAAGCACAAACCTTTCTCGATAAACACCGAAAAAAAAAGAGCTACCAAAAAATTTAGCCTTCAAACCAACGTGGTGCAAACACAGGAAGTGTTTCTGAGAGCCCCTTGAGAGCTGGGGTTGCCGCCCATGCACTCACAGCTCATCCCAAACACCTCCAGCAGAGGAGGGGATGGAGATCCCTCAGGTCCTGCCCCTGGAGTGAGGGGCGCAACCCAGTGCCACCAGTACAGGACAGGAGCTGGTGCTGAGCTCTCCACAGGGAGAAGTGGAGCTCTGGGAGCAGGCCAGCAACGCTCTGGACCTGGAATTACCCCTTGGAATGAAGGCAGCGCTTCCTCCAGCTGATATTCTCCAGCTGGGAATCAGCTGCTGGACTGGTGAGCACGTGGCACGCGCTCAGCTGCAGAAGGAAGGATTTTTGGGCAGGGAAAGATTTGGAGCTCCACCCTCCTTAAAGCTGCTCCCTCCATTTCCTGATTTCTGCTGACGTCGTTTGATGGCTTTAATTCCCCAACTCAACACCATCCAACCACCTGGAGCGCAAATATCAGATCCACTGTGAGGGTGGGGAGGTGGGTACAGGGAAAAGAAACTTCCAGGGCCACAGAGGAGCCGGTGGCAGAGCTAAGGTTACACAGCAAGTGCTCCCAAATTCCAGATTATCCATAAGGAGACTCTGATTTATATTTAAAAAAAAAAAAAAAAAGGAATAAAGGGCCACTTTTTGCATTTTAAAAGTGCCAAATAACCTAAACCGGGTTAAGGTGCAGGTGCTGCCCTGTGAGTCAAGCGGTACCTGTATTTCTTTCAGTGCTTTTAAATAATTCAGGATTTCTCTTTTGGACTGAAGCAATGGGCCAAGGGGAGGAGAACTGGGATTTGGGATGCTTCAGCCAGCAACAAACTCCTGATGCCAACCCCAAAGCAGCCTGGATTCAGGGACATCAGGTGTTCAAAGAGACAGGAAAACATCTCAAGCCACGCCAGAAAGGAAACTCTGCTTTTTCACACAGCCTCAAGCCCAAATTTCCCCTTCTGATAAAATTGATGGAGCTCTCATTTTATTTCAAAAAGGATCACTGCTCTGTGTTTGGGCGATTCAGTGCTTAAATCATTATAAAATAATTGGTATCACCCCAAAAATAATCCAATATATCCACTGAGTCAAGTGCTGAGGGGACAGTGGTTGGTCTGTGGCCTCGGAAGTTTGAGGAAGCGCAACGGAAAAAAAAAAAAAAAGGCAAAAGGAAAAGTTTCTTACAGTTGTAACAGTATTGGAATCAAAGACCTGCTTACCCATAGTTAATGTTTTCTTTGATGTCCACCTCCCTATAGTTATTCAAAAAAGAAAAAGGGATTCATGAACTACTGAGACAACTCCACATGTCACAAGACAGCGCTGAAAGCATTTTCCACATCCCAGCTGCGCTTCCAGTGCTCACCTGGCTGCAAGGGGTCCAAGTGGGCAATAAACTGTGTGTGTGGAGGAGAAAAATCAGCACTTTCCAGAGTTTACAGCAGCAGACTCACAACTTTTCCCTTCACACACAATGAAGATATTTTAACGTCACAGGCTGCTGGCACAGCCTCGAGTTTTCAGGAATTCCAGTTGTTGGCTGACTTTTATTTAACACTGGTTATGTGAAATGCACTTTTTTTTTGGGGGGGGGTGGTGGTAAATGAAAATCAGAGCTGTTCTTACCAATTCCTACATCAGAGAGGCCCAAAATGCTGCTGGTGCATTTTAAAAGAAAGAAAATGGATGAACAGCTCCCAGAACTTTGGGGATAAAGCCCAGGTGCCTCTGAGAGGAACACAAGGCCAGGATCCAGAGCTAATTAAACTCAGGAAAATATTCGTATTTTAGAAATTTATTTTCTTTCAGGCTGCAGAACTGAGGACAGGTTTTGGTTTCTTTTTTTTAAATTAGGGAAAGGAATTGCACGCCAGAGCGAATCAGAGAATATTGAACAAAAGCTTAATCCAGTCCTTTCCAGAGGTTTTTTTTTTTTTTTTTTGGTAATTCATCCACTCTAAAATACACAGAACTAAGCCTTGCAAACCCTCTGGGAGTGGAAATATTTCCATAATCTGTCCATGCAGGGAGAACAGAGGATGCACGAGCAAGGAGAGACAAATCCACCTGTATTCCTGCAGAATCCAAGCCTCCTTCCCAAAAATTCACTCCCCACTCCTTTTCTTGGCTCGACAACTACCAAACAACTTCCCAGAGCTGGGTTTGAGGCCTCCAACAGTTTAAATTTTACCCTAAAACCCCAATCACCCCAACACTTTCAATTCAGGGCGCTTGTTGTGGCCAGGCAGCAGCTTTGCCTCTGCCCAGTGCCCAGTTTAACTGGGAGCAGCTCAGGTGTTTGTTAAACCAGGTCTGCAAAGGAAGCCCCAGCTGCACACTGAACCCTCTCCAACCGCGCAGCCTCAAACTGGGTGTTTTTAAATTCTCACGGCTGGGATAAGAAGAAAAAAGAAGGGGAAAAAAAGCTGGAAGAACGTGCTGGTGTGAGGGAGGCAATGCAGAGCTGGAGAGAGGCCAGGAGGGAGCAGAATTCCAAAGAGACTGGGCGGCAGGAAGGGTTAAAGGAGACTGGGAAGGGATGTGGGGTCGAACCGGAGCGAGCTCAACTCCTTAACTTCTTAACTCCCCGCTTCCTGGAAGCTGTTCCCACGTTTTGAGGTGACATTCCCTGAGTTTGGAGGGACGAGTGAGCCCCAGGCAGCCTCAGTGCACTGCATTCCCACCCAGATTTCCCTGGAGCAATCCCAGGGGCGCCTCTTACGCGGGGTCCCGGACGTCTCTGGTGATGCGGTAATTCCAGTCCCGGAAAAACTCGTTCTCCTTGTCGAATTCCCGCTCGTCCTCTCCAATGGTCACAGTGAATCTCTTCTCCTCAAAGTCAGGCTCCTGCTCTTTTCTCATAGTTGCTTTTTTTAATACCTGTCACAGCACAAAAACCAAAATTTTGAGGAAACTGTGATATTAAAAATCCTGCCCTCGGGAGATTTCCTGCAGGATTTTCTTTCTTCTTCCCTCAGAATGTGCAGGGTACTGGACTTTTCCTTAATTCCGCACTCCAGCAGGAAACAGAAGCTTCCCCCCTGCAGTGATCACAAACTGGAGAAACAGGTACTGAAAGGGAGGGAAATTGGATCAGCTTAAAGCTTTGTGGAGGGCTGGACCTGAGGGCCACAAATTCCCATTATTTTTTAAATACAAACCCGCTTCCAACCTGGATTTGGCCGCCAAAAGATTGTGAGGTACAACAAAACATAATCAACAGGTTAAAGGGCAAAAGGAACAGAGACAGAGCAAGGGACTTGTGCTCCCAGAAGAGCTTTTGCAGTGGGTTTTGGAGCCAGCCAGCAATTCCCCCAGGAAGGAATTTACCTCTTTAGCGTGCCGCAGTCCCCTCTCCCAGGCACTTTCTGTTGGAGGGTCTGGAGGAGGTGGAGGTAAGATCTCATCAACCACTGGCCCTCCCTGTTGGAAAGGTGAGGAGAGCAGCACAAGACACTCGAGTTAGTTTTAACCACCAAAGCCAGGCTTTGTAAAGCTGAGTTACTCCAGAGCAGGACTAAGCTGGGAAACCACGGGAAATTATCCCCCTCTACTGGCAGCTCCAAGACCTCCATCTAAAAATCACACAGCCAACCGTGGGTTGAGTTTCGCTGAGGTACCAGCTCAAAAAACAAAAAGGAAAAAAAAATACCCCAAAATCACAGAATCGTGGAATGGTTTGGGTGGGAAGGGACCTTGAAGCTCATCTTTGTTCCAGCGGAAAGGAACGCTTCCCACTAGAGAGGGCTCTCCAAAACCCCGCTCTGGACGCGCCCAGGGGTGGGGAGGGCGCTGCGGAAGGCAGAAATGCACGCAAGAGGCTCCATACCCAGGGGTTGGCCGGCATCAGCGGGTGAGGGCCGATGGGAGGGGCCCCGTTGGGGGAGAAGGGCTCAGGTTTGGAGATCAAGGAGTAATTGCCCTTGTCGTTCACTCCGGGGTGGATAAAGCGGCAGTTCATGCCCCAGGTGCAGTGTCCTGTGGGAACACACAGCTGTTAGACCCCTTTCCATCAGGAAGCAGCACTTCAGCCCCACAAGAACATAAAAAAACCCCCCATCAGGCATTGAAAATCCTCGAAGGAGTAACGCTGTCTGAGGTGTTTGACTTTTCTCCCCTCCAGCTCGGTTGGGATTTATCCGTTCTCACACACGTGGAGAGAGATCTGTGGCTCTCCACCTGCCAGAGGGGACAAACAGATCCAGACACAGAGGGATCCATGTGCAAGAACCTCACTCCAGCGGGGAGGAGGGAGGGATGGACACACACTGCTAATTAAACGGAGGAATAAGCCTATGAGATCCTCATTTGCTAATGACAAACATTTCCAATTAGGAGCTTTGCGTTTCAGAGGAAACCTGAGAGCAGAGCAGGCACCACAGTGCATCCCAAACAAGGAGTGGTGAGGCAGGGAGCAGAATCATGGAATGGTTTGGGCTGGAAGGGCCTTAAAGCTCATCCACTTCCAAACCCATCACCTTCCACGATCCCAGGCTGCTCCTTGGACCCTTCCAGGGACGGGCCAGCCACAACCTCTCTGTTTTACTCCTAAACCTCCTTAAGTTTCCCTTTATTTACCTCCTCCAGGCTCACCCACGCTGAGGGCAAAACCCTTTTTGCGCAGTGGCTCCATGAAAATTCAGCTTTGGCCACTAAGAAACGGGAAGGTGACACTGAGGACGCCTGGGGCAGGGTTTATCACTTAACAGCAGCTTAGTGGAGACAAAATAAATCCCTGAACGGGAGCTTTGGCTCCTGCCACAGCCCAGAGCGTGGTTACCTTTCATGAAGAAGCGGCAGGTGGGCCGTGGCCTCACTTTCCTGTCGTTGGGGTCTTTAACTTCCCCTTCTTCCAAGTCATCGTCCTGGAACAGACAGACACGGCTGACATTTCACCTGGGGCTTTCCCTGCAGCACCTGACACTTCCCAATCTGCTCCCACCTCGGAGCCACCCTGGGGCAAAACCACCACGGGAGGAAAACAAGGTCGGGTTACAAGGAACGCGCCGGAGCACCCTCAGGAGGTGAAGACACAGGATTCCAGGCGGTTGTAAAAGCAATTTCCACTGTCCCAGGCTGCTCCAAGCCCTGCCCAACCTGGCCTTGGACACTTCCAGGGGAGCCAGGGGCAGCCACAGCTTCTCTGGGCACAGGGCCTGCCCACCCTCCCAGGGAACAATTCCTTCCCAATATCCCACCTACTCCTGCCAGTTCCACCTCGTTCCATCGCTCCATACCCTTGTCCAAAGTCCCTCTCCAGGGACAATCTCACAAATGAACTTTTCAGGGTAAGTCCAACAGGTTCCTTCCAGGCACCTCCACTTTCCCTTCTACTCCTCAGCTCCACACTGGAGTTGGGAACCAGCTCAAACAAAACTCTACCTCATCCCCAGGGATTTCAACCCCAGGAATAAATTCTAGTCTAAACCTTGGAGGTGGCTCCAAGATTAAGAAATAAGAGCCACGAAACGCAAAAGAAATTGGAACTTTCAAGTACCAGCATTTTCTTATGTTCTCCAAGGAAAAAAAAGCAAACCTTCCCTGGCTTAGTGGGGCTGTACTTGGAAAGCCAAAAGGAGCTGAAAGGAGCTGGGGATGCAGAAGGCAAAGGAACAGATGACCAGAGGCGTCACAGGGTATCTGGCCGGGAAATCAGGATTTTATCCTAGAGGATAAAATTTTCCTGATTTTCCCCCCAATTTCCCTACTTTCGGCATGTGAAACACGTGAAGAGGGAGCATCTGGATGAGCCTTCCCTCTGCCTGGCAGTAGCCACATTCTGGGTGGGAAAGGTGAGGAAAAATCTCTCCTCTGATGCATGGAGCAGCTGGCAAGAGGGGAAAAAAGCCATCCCTTGGCTGCAGACAAACCCAGGAGCAAAGTGAGGATCCTCTCCTGCTGCATTCCTCAGCCACACAGGCAGAGAGAGCTCAACTCATTTAAAACCCTGCACTTCCACACCCCAATTAAAACTGGCATTAATATTCCCCTCCCTCCATGCCGGGAGGCTGAAAGCAGATGAAAATGCAGAGCTGGAAGTTTTTCCCCCCCAGAGCTGGGGCTGGGATTTCGGCGCTGCGTGAATGGGAGAACCAGCTCCACTCTGCTGCTCTCAAAAGAGCCGTGTGAAGTCTGGAACAAAAGGGGAAGTATTTATTTCTGGGAGGTCTCCTTGGAATCAGGCAGCTGAGAATGCCGTTATGAGTTAATGTATGAAAACCAGGGTACAGATTCATCTCCTGCTTTGTGAGGAGAGCTCTCAAGAATGCTTCAGGCTCCAAAGGAGAGCATTCATATTTTAATCAAGGAGCAAGCACCGAGTCAGGACTCCAGGAATTATTTTTTTTTTCTGCTCATAACATGCTGGAATTGCTTCTAAGTGATTCAGGAACACACAAAACCTTTGGAAAAGACGTGTTGAACAAAATCACCTGCCAGGATGGGCACGAGGAAGAAAAAAATCACGTCATTTTTGAAAGCAATTAAACTTGTCAATGAACTGTGAAGAGTAAAAAAAACCACACAAAATATAATTCTTTAAAGAAAAGGGAGGAGGGTCTGTCCAGCGAGGCTCCAGGAGCTTCCCAGGCTCCTGTGGCCAGGTCAGAGCCACAGGAATGGGGCCTGGAGGCCCAGCAGTGACCCCAGCACGCTCCAGCGCTTCCCCAGGATATTCCCACCCCCCAGAGCAGCTGTGCAGGTGGAATTCTGGAATGGGGAGCTGGGCCAGGTGCTCTGCACCAGCGACTTCTCTCTACACTCCCACCGCTGGGCTGTAATTCCAGACCAGGAGCCCAAGGGAGGGTTTTTACTGGAATTACTCTGCCCTGTTTTCTTCATGGAAAAGCTGCACCAAACAGCTGGTGCTGCGCAGAGCTCCCTGCTGAACACAACCGTGGCTAAAGGTGGTATCTTCCCTAATCCCCACTGCAACCAAACCCCACTTTTTGATTTTTTCTGACCATCTCGGTTTGTTCAGGGCTGTGAAACACTGCACATCCCCGACCCCATCCCCAAACCCCACGCCTTGGGGATTTTCCAGAAATCCCAGCACCTTCCATTCCCCTTCCCTGCATCCAGATGCTGCTGGAGCCCCACGAAAGGCTCAGGATCGGGGTTTCCCACACACCTGGTGGTTTGAGCACCACAAGCACCCTCCAGCACCAGCCCCTCAATCTGAACAGCTCCTGGACACCCAATCCATGGGATTTGCTGCCGGCATAATTCCCAAGTCCCTCTGGAGCTGAGGCAGGGCAGGTTCTTAAAGCACTGGAGTCTCCCCATACTGAGAGGGAACAAAGCTCATTTTAAAGGCTCTGGCACAGAGTTTTGGTTTTGGTTCAGCCCAGCCTCTGAGACCAGGGCCTGCTCCATGCTCTGGCCTTACCTCCAGGGAAAAGGGCTCCCTGCAGGCTGGGGACATGGATCTTCCCACCAGGAAGAGGAAGGAACTGCAATGGGAGAGGCAAGCAGCTCTGAACCCCAGCAGGGCTCTGCCCACCTCCTACTTACATCGATTTCTCCATCATCAATTTCCCCATCATCCTCTTCCTTCTTCTTCTCCTTGAGGGGATCCTGCCCATCCTTCTCATCATCGCTTTTGCTGCCGGACTTCTTCTCATCTTCAGGGGCATCGTCTCCTTTCTCCTCTTCCTCGTCATCCTCCCCAGCAGCTTTCTCCCCATCCTCCTCCGCAGCAGCAGCGCTGGGTTCCTCGGGAACCTCCTCATCATAGTCCAGCTCGTGCTCATCCAGCTCCCTGGTGACAGAGGACACCTCCAGGTCATTTGTCCTGTCTTCCTCCTCTCCCTTGCGGGGCCGGGGGCTCTTCAGCTCCACGCTCTGCTCGTTGGCGTCCGACTCCTGCGACTTGGCCTCGCTCAGCCGATCCTCCTCGTCCGAGTGGTTCTCCTCTTCCCCGCGGCTCAGCGCCCTGCCTGCGTCCTCCTCCTCGCCCAGGAGGCTCCCCTGGCCACCCTCCCCATCGAGTTCCCGCTCTGAGCCGCTCTCCTTCAGGACCTCCTCATCGGAAAGCTGCTGGTCCTCTTCCTCGGGAGAGCAGGGGTTTCTCTCTGGGCTGTCGGAAACGTCCATCAGTGCCCGAGGGTCTGCAGGGGACAGAACAGCTCTGGTTACGGGGGGCACACTGGGAAAGCAGGGAAGCCTCACCCCGAAGGAACTCCTTCTCCTCCCAAAGGAACTCCTTCTCCCGTGCTTTGCCTCCTAAAGAAAGGCTCTTGGAATTCCTGGAAGGCCGGGTTGGATGGGGCCCTGAGGAACCCGAGCCAGTGATTGGCAGCCCGGCCCATGGCAGAGGTTTGGAATGAGAGGAGTTCTGAGGCTCCCCCCCCAACCCAAACCATTCTGGGATTCCATAAATTCAGGGATATTAATCTGCTCATAAATAAACAGAACTAAGCCTTGCAAACCCTCTGGGAGTGGAAATATTTCCATAATCTGTCCATGCAGGGAGAACAGAGGATGCACGAGCAAGGAGAGACAAATCCACCTGTATTCCTGCAGAATCCAAGCCTCCTTCCCAAAAATTCTCTTCCCATTCCTTTTCTTGGCTCGACAACTACCAAACAATTTCCCAGAGCTGGGTTTGAGGCCTCCAAAAGTTTAAATTTTACGGAATATGGTTTCTCACAGATCCTTCAAGAGGGAAATTCAGAGTCTGAACTGCACAAGGAATTGATTCCAGTGCTGCCCCAGACTGGAGTGTGCTTCCCTTCACAGACAACGGCAGAGCTGGAGGTGGGAATTTCACAGAATCCCAGACTGGTTTGGGTTGGAAGGGATCATAAAGATCCCATTCCAACCCCTGCCACGGCAGGGACACCTTCCACCATCCCAGGCAGCTCCAAGCCCCAGTGTCCAACCTGGCCTTGGGCACTTCCAGGGATCCAGGGCCTGCCACCCTCCCAGGGAACAATTCCTCTCCAATATCCCATCCACCCCTGCATTCCTTCAGCCTGAGGCCATTCCCTGTGTCCTGTCACTCCAATCCCTTGTCCAAAGTCCTTCTCCATCTTTCCTGCAGCTCCTCCAGGCCCTGCAAGGCCACACTGAGGTCACCCCCAAGCTTCTCCTCTCCAGGTGAAGAAGCCCAGCTCTCCCAGCCTTTCCTCCATCCCTGGGATCATCCTGGAGCCTGCTCTGGGCCCTCTCCAGCAGCTCCAGCTCCTCCCTGTGCTGGTCCTGGGGCAGCTCTGCAGCTGGGGTCTCACATGAACCCTCAGTAAAAACACAAAATTCCTTCAAAGCAGCAGATCCAGCTGCCTGCTCCGAGACTTTTCTAGAAGATTTCTAAACATGTGCTTATTCTCATGTCTGCCAAGCACAAATCCAATTAACAGAACAGAAAAGAGCAGGGTGCAAAGCAGAGAAAGAGCCTGGGCCATACATTAATTTCTTTAACTCCAGAAACAAAAATCCCATAAATTACAGAAGTGCCTGACTGGAACTGGCTGAGCTGACTGGGTCACAGCCACACAAAAGCTCTAAAAACCCTGAAGGAAAGCCACGGAATTACAAATCATTTTAATGCGTCCCATGTTTTACTCCAGCTGCTCTCTTCAAGTCCATCCAGCGCTGCCACGAAAGCACGGCACAAACCATCAGAGTTCCACCTGTTATTTCTAAAACCCTCGGAGCAGAAACGCTACAAACTGCTCTGGCTGCTCCCTTAAACACGCCCAGCGATCCATCATGAAATCTGAGTTTATTAATCTTTTATTAAGCCGCTATCTCACCTCTTCCTGACCCTTCTCCCTGTCTGTCCAACTGGTTTTGCACAGGAAAGGTGATTTCCCATCAAATGGATGACACCCCAAAACACTGCCCCAGGTAAAGCAAATTGAGCATCCAGACCCCCAAAAATCTTTTGGCAACGAACAGAATTCGCTGCAAACTCCCAGGATCAAAGTGCCTCTCCAGAAAACGCTGCTCCTTATTCTGTGGGAAGGCTGCAGGTGAGTTAAAACCAGGAAATATAAATTCAAGCCACTCCCAGAAGCACCTTAAGCCGTATTTTAGGACCGACTGTGCTCTGCCCAAGCCCTCAGAGCCCTGCTGCTATCGGTTAATTGATAAACACGAGATGAAATCAGCACCAGCAGGGCCCAGAGCAGCAGAAAAATCCACATTTTGAGCTTCCTCCCAGCTCCTCTGCGCGCTGAAGCTGGCTCTGGCTCACCAGCAAAGCTGTGATTTCCCTGACAAGGTGGAACCCAAACGGAAAGACAGAAGCTGCCTCCCGGGGAACAACAGCTCCCAGCAGCTCCCCAGGACGCATCTGAAGCAAATTATCTCCTTACTGAGCACATCAAGCCTGATGCTGGGCTCATAAATTCCTGCACAAATTATTATTGGCTTTAGGAAAAGGTTCAGAGCGGGGGTTTTAATTGCCCAAGCGCCTGAGACGTGACCTGGTGTGAACACAAAGGTCAGCCCTGAGAGGCCACCAGAAATATCAAAGCTGCCAGGGGCACGTGGACTCAGGAAATTTGTTTTCTGTTTTCTTGCAGAACCAAAAAAGAGAGAGGGGGAAAAAAAAAAAAAAAAGGTATTTAAGTGAAGCAAACGGCTTTTTGTGTTTGACACGGAGACCTTCAGAGGGATGGGAGGAAACAAAAACGTTCTGATGGTGAAGAATATAAAACATTGACCTCCTCAGCAGCTTTTATAAAACCCAGAGCATCCAGCAGTTGTAATAATTTCCTCTTAATTTCCATCAGCAGAAACGATAAGAAACACAATAAATGATGGCCCAGGTGAGAAGGGCTCACAAAATCCAGGCAGGGAGGGGCTTTTTGGGATGGATTTCCTCGGATTCAGGGGTTGGGCTTGTTGCTCCAAGATTCCCCAAAACCAACAAAGCAGATTTTGGCAGCAATCTAACCCTGCATGGAAATGCCCCAAAACAAAGCCCAGATGTCCAAAGGTAAAAACAGCAGCAGGAAAAATAAAATAAAAACAAATGGGAGGTGGTAATTAAAAGGAAAACTGCCTATTGATGGAACAGGACAGCAAGTTTAATCCCAGTTTTAAGTGTTGTCTTAAAATAATCTGCAAATCAATTTATTCCAAATAGTTGGAATTCTGTTTGTTTGGGTTTGTTTTAAATTTTTTTAAAACTGCAAATCACAATTTCTCCCAAACCTCTGGAATTGTGAGAGGTTTTTCTGAGGAGGTTTTTTTAATCTGCAAATCAAAATTTATCCCGAATCTCTCAAGTCCTGAAAGGGTGTTTTTTTGTTTGCCTTTTTTTTCTTTTTGCTTTGTTTTTTTTTTTTGAGGTGCTTTTTAGTTTAATTGTTTTTTGCTGTCTTTTAGGGAGAAATAAAGACAAATACCACAAAAACCTGAGAAAAAATTGACTCCACAGAAGTATTTTAAGTCAAGCAGCAGTGATAGAAGTGGCAGAGGAGAAACCCCCAGGTCTCATCAAAAAAAACTTGGCTTTATTTGGCTTTGGCTTTTAAAACTAAGCCAGCTTCTTCCTGATTCAAAACCAGATATAAAGGCAAAAAATTAACTCCCAAGCCCCAGATAAGCTTGTTTGACTTGCAGCTCAGGCAAGAGGCAGGGATGCATCGATGCCTCTCACTGAGCTGCCTTTTATCTTTCCAAAATCTTGAAAATTCAGGCAAAGCTGCCTTTGGTCCCGGCTGCACAACTATTTCTGTCCCAAATCCGGCTCCATCGGCTCCAAGTGTGTCAAATATTCCATTCCTGCGTGTCTGAGGCAGCCTGGAGCAGCACAGGGCACCGGGAATTCCACCCAGGCTCACAAACCTCTCCTGCTCCCAGGCTACATGAGCTGGGCCAGCCTCTCCAAGGAAGGTTTGGGAGTAAATGCAATAAATAAGGGGCATTTTCAGGTAAAAAAAAAAAAAGTGTTTTCCCTGTTTTTGGGATGACTTTGGCACGCCTCAGCGAGCTGAAAGCCTCTTCAAAGCAGGTCACCATTTCTCAGGGAAGAAATTGAGGAACTGGCAGCAGAACTTCCCAGGAACGAGGAGCTTTTGGTTCCACAACACGCCAGTGACTCGGAGGTTTCACAGCCTGGGCTCTGGAATATTTTGAACTAGGGAATGAAGCATGAAGTGCTCCTGAATTTATCGGAGTCCCATGGCTTGCACAAGGTGGGGCAGAGCTGCTCCTCCGACCTGCACACCCTCGCCGTGCCTGGATGCACCAGGGAGGAGCCAACCTGTTCCCACCGATTTGTTCCCCCCCCAGCCTTCTCAGAAACATTCAAATTTAAAATCACACCTTTCCCCCCTAAAGAGGGCAGGAGAAAGCCGTGGAGATGCCGCAGAAATTTAAATTCACCTGCTTCGCTTCCTTTACACGATGTTTTCATCAAAGCCTAACGACAGCCAAGATCTTTTAACTTGAAGCACTGGGATGAAGCAGCCTTGGCACAGCACTAAAGGCGGGGAGAGAAAAGCCCTCTGCTTTTAAACCTCCCCTTCCACCTCGCCAGGGAATCCCAGGATGCATTTTAATTAACATCCTGAACCTCACACTTCTGTCAGTTGATTTTTACATGGCCAGAAGAGTCAGAGCAGGGATTTTTTTTTACCCGGCAGCTCCTTTTGCAAAATCAGGCTCGATTTCTTCTCTTTCGTTAATTAAACAGCAGCAAAAGGTGCAAGATTAAAAAGGGAGAAATTCCAGCCAGGAACTGAGATCCTACGAAAACCTGGAGCTGGGCAGAGCCATCAGTTTCAGCCTTAAAATCCCACAAATTTTCATGGATATGAAGAACCAAGTGCATTCCCAATTTCTGTCCCCCTCTCCGCCCTGGCGGAGGTCAGGGGGCTGACAGGAAGGAGAGAGGAAGCTCCTTCCTTCAGGCTGAAAATCTTTGGGATAAAAGGATAAAAACCCACTTCCTAGAAGCCAAGCTGTGAATCAGCTCCACGACATCCAGGGGTTATAAAGGAGAGCAGAAAGGTTCTGGAGCAGGGTCTAAGTGCAGGCAGGAACAATGAGGGAGCTGAGGAGAGCGAATGGGAACAGTGCTGACAGGACAGGTGAGGAGAGAAAGGCAGCACAAAAAGATTTAGGGAACAAAGGGCTGCAAAAAAAACACAGGCAAAGCAGAAACCAAGGGCAGGAACCAACACCGGGGGGAAAAAACGTGGAAGAGCAGCGACAGCAGGAGCAGGAAATCAAATTCCTCAGGATCCAGGAAAGGGGAAACACTGGAAGGATGAACTCGTGTGCTGCCCTGCCCTGATTGGAATCCCAGTTGTTAACGGGGTTAATTAACTCAAATCCTCATTCCCCTGCCATCCTTAGGGAGCTCTGGGGAGGAGGATGCCCAGGGAACCCAGCAGCTCTCAGGGCACCCTTTAAAGCCCCAAACTCAGCTGTGCTGTGGGGTCAGTGGCATTTCCAGGAGCTGGGTTTGGAGAAGAGCTCGGAGAGCTCCCATGGGGAAGGTTCCCCACAGATTTGTATTGGGGACCTGAAGGGAAAGGCAGCTGCAGTTTGTTTTCCCAGCACAGCTGATTTTCCTGCAGCTCTCCCCCGGCAAATGCTGAGTTTGAGTTCTCAGGGCCTCAGGAAGAGCCAGCCAGCAGGGTTACACCGGGATCGGGCAGGATTTGGGATAATCCCACTCAAAAACCTGATTTTGGATCAGCACTCTGGCAAAGGGTTGTCCTGATAAGCTGGGACCCTTTCCCTGAATCCAGGCAAACCTTAGGGAGAAAGAATTCACAGCCTGGAGGTGCTGTTCGTGCACAGCTCTGAGGAGACTCATCTGAGAGCTGACCCTGCAGGTGATGGACCCCAAAGCCATTCAGAACTGTCACCCCACATGGGACAAACCCCAAAGCCATTCAGAACTGTCACCCCCCCATGGGACAAACCCCAAAGCCATTCAGAACTGTCACCCCACATGGGACAAACCCCAAAGCCATTCAGAACTGTCACCCCACATGGGACAAACCCCAAAACCATTCAGAACTGTCACCCCCCATGGGACAAACCCCAAAGCCATTCAGAACTGTCACCCCACATGGGACAAACCCCAAAGCCATTCAGAACTGACCCTGCAGGTGACAAACCCCCAAACTCACCCTAGAGCTGACCTTGCAGGTGATGAATCCCAAACACATCTCAGGACTGACCCCACAGGTAACAAACCCCAAACTCACCCCAGAACTGACCCCAGGTGTGACAAACCCCAAACCCATTCATAACTGACCCTGCAGATTACAGACCCCAAACCCATTCAGAACTGACCCTAGGTGTGACAAACCCAAAACCCACCTCAGGACTGTCCCCCACGTGCAGCTGGTGCTGCTGTGCGGTCCCGTTTGTGTCCCCAGGGGTCCCCCCGGCCGTCCCCTGCCCCCCTCACCTCCGAGGGTCTCCTGCCAGGCTGGGCTCCTCCTGCTGTGCCCCCGGGCCGCGGCTGCTGGCGCTGTCCCTGTTCCCACTGCTTGAGGACGGGGGGACAGTCAGAGCCACCTGCACCCCTGGCCTCTGTCGCCCCGACACCCACCCACAGCCGGGGCCGCCCCTTCCCATTCATTATCCCAAAGAAACGGGGGGGAGTTCATTGATTTCCCCGCTCTCCCGTCCCCAAACGCCCTCCGGCCTCCCCATCTCCCCCCTCGGAAAAGAGCGCCGGGCCCTCCCCTCCTCTCCCCACCGCCCATCCCGAGCCGCTCCCCGGGGCCGCCCCCCGTCCCCCCGCTCCCCCGGGGCCGCCCCCGCCCCGCGCTTCGCCCCCGCCGGGCCCGGGCCCGCCCCCCCCGCCCCATCCCCGGCGCTAGGCCGCGGCGGCGCGGGCGGCGGCTCACCGGTGTCGGGGGGCGGCGGGGGCCCGGCGCGGTGCGGGGCGCGGCGGGGGCGGGCCGGGGGCGGCGGGGGCCGGCGGGGCCGGGCGTGGCGGCGGCGGCAGCGCGGGACGGGGCGGCGGAGCGGCCTCTACTCGCGGCGGCGCAGGGCGGCCATGGCGTGACGTCATCCGCGCGCGACGGGCCCCCGGCGGCGCGAGGCGAGGGGCGGGGGGAGCGGGGGGGGGGGGAAAGCAGCGCGCGCTCCTCTTCCCCCCCCCCCAACCAAATCCCCCGTCCCTCAGCGCCTTAAAGGGGCCGCGCACGGCAAGGGCGGAGCGCGGGTGTGCGAGCGCGGGTGTGCGAGCGCGGGGCGTTCACATGTCGGCGAGCACGTGGAGGGGCAGGGAGGCGCAAGGAGGCTCCGTGCGGACGAGAGGATGGACAGATGTTGGTGGGGGGGGGCGCGCGCGCGCGGCTCCAGATGTGCGCGGGTCTCGCGCGCGCGCGCGCACAGGGACGGGGAATATTTAGGGTGGGAGGGAGCTCGGGCAGGGGGTGACACAGGAACACGGCCAGGTGGGCTTGGAATGTCTCCAGACAGGAGATCCCACACCCTCCCTGGGCACTGTGCCGGGGCTCTGCCACCCTCCGTGGGAAGAAACGCTTCCTCACTTTGAGAGGGAATTCTCGTGGTTTGGTTCGTGGCCATTGCTCCCTCATCCTGTCGCTGGACACCGCTGGGAACAGCCTGGCACCGTTCTCTGACACCCCATGGAAACATTTCTGTTGATTGACGGGATCCCCTCTGAGCCTTCCCCTCTCCAGCCGGACCGTGCCCGGCTCCCGCAGTGCCTCATCATCCTCATCATCATCACCATCATCATGGCGATGCTCCAGACCCCCAGGTGGGACCGGCTGGGCAGGAGGGGCGCGGCCGGGGGAGGAGTCGCTGTGACAGGTACATAAGGTGAGGTGAGGCGGGCGGGGCTGATCCTGGGGAGAGGAGCTGGTGTCTGCTGGAGGTGAGGGAATGGGGAAGCCCCACTGGACCCTCCATGAGGCTCTCTGCTGGAGATACCCCTGGAGCCCCTCTGCCGGCTCCTGGCTGGAGATATCCCTGGATCAGCAGGGTTGGGGTGCTCCCATGGGTGTCCCTGGCTCCCACAGCCCCAGCTGCCCACTCTGAGGGTGAGGAGCCCGGGCACGGCCCAGGGCTGGTGTCTCACCTTTGCTCCAGCGCTGACTCAGGCTCCCACGTGTCCCTTGACGCAAGAGCCGTGCTGGCAGGGGACTCTGGCCGGGCGGCCAGCGCTGGCCTGGCCCTGGCCAAAGGGCAGGACCTCCCCCTGTAAAGGCAGCGGGGACAAGAGCTCAGGCTCAATTCTGTCACCGGAATTGCCAGTGGGGACATCTGGAGCACACGGGAGCGGAAAGAAGCGGAAGATCCTCTGGACAGGAGTTGAACGTGCTGGTGGGAACAGGTCTTGAGCTGACAGAGACCACTGTCCTTCCTCCCCACAGGCTGCTCCGTGCTCCTTGGAAGATGGATTACGCCAAATCCCTGAGCCAGCGCCTGGCTGCCCCCGTGTCCAAGTAAGTGCTGTGGAGCCCCTGTCCCCAGCGTGGGGAACATCCCACCAGAGCCCTGTTCCCTGTGTGCTGGCCCTGCCAGGGGGTTCTTCTGGCTCTCACAACACCCCAATCCCTGCATCCCTCCCCAGATGCGTCTCGGCCAGTGCCTCCATGACCCAGCAGCTGCTGGCGGGCCCTGCCCCGACGCCCCGGCCCTTCCGCGTGTGCAACTGCGACCGCAGCCTGCGCAAGGGCGTCATGGCCCCGAGCCTCGCCGAGCTGCTGCGCCAGGTCTGTCTGTCCGGCCTCTGTCTGTCGGGGCTCTCTCCGGCCTCTGTCTGTATGCCCATCTGGGCTCTGTCTGTCTGTTGGGGCTCTCTCTGGGCTCTGTCTGTATACCCATCTGGGCTCTGTCTGTCTGTTGGGGCTCTCTCTGGGCTCTGTCTGTATACCCATCTGGGCTCTGTCTGTCTGTTGGGGCTCTCTCTGGGCTCTGTCTGTCTGTTGGGGCTCTCTCTGGGCTCTGTCTGTATACCCATCTGGGCTCTGTCTGTCCATCTGTCCGGGCTCTGTCTGTCTGTTGGGGCTCTCTCCGGGCTCTGTCTGTCTGTCCATCTGGGCTCTGTCCCCAGCCCCGCTCACCCCCAGCCCCTCCGCAGGCCGAGAGCGCCCTGGCCCTGCCGGCGCCCATCGTGCTGGTGCTGGACGAGGACGGCACGGCGGTGGAGACGGAGTCGTTCTTCCGGACGCTGGAGGAAGGCACGGCGCTGATGGCCCTGAGCAAGGGGCAGGCCTGGACGGCCCCCAAGGTGAGGGGACCCCTGAGAGGCGCGGGAGGCCGGTTTGTGCTGTGCGTCCCCCCCCAGCCGGAGGAGGGATTGGGCGGGCGGGGTGCAGCGGGGTGACGGCCGTCCCGCTCCTCCCCAGACCCGTGGCTACCAGGTGAGCCTGTCCCGCAAGCCCCCGCGCAGGATCGACGTCGCCTGCGTCAGCTTCGACCTGTACAAGACCCACCCGAAGGACCCGGGCTGCCTCAACGTCAAAGCCACCCTGTATGGCACCTACAGCATGTCCTATGACCTGCGCTGCTACGGGGCCCGGCGCCTGGTGAAGTGAGTGCAGAGGGGCTGGGGACACCCTGGGGACAGGGAGGGACACTGCCCAGCCCTCCCGTGGCACGCTGACCCCTTTCTCCCTGCCCAGGGAAGCCCTGCGCTGGGGGCTGTTCACCATGCAGGCCACGGGCCACGTCCTGCTGGGCACCTCGTGCTACATGCAGCAGCTCCTGGATGCCACCGAGGAGGAGCAGAAGGAAGGGGAGAAGAGCTCTCCCCTGAGAGCTGAAGGGCTGCCCCTTCAGAACCTCCTGCCCTGCAGCCTCCCCGCCCTGCCCTACAAGAAGATGTTGCAGTGAGGGCTGGCTGGCCTGGCCTGTCCCCTCTGCTGCCCCCCGCAACCCTCGGGGGTCCCAGCACCTCGCTAGGTCAATGCCTGGGCAGAGGCTGCCACAGTGCCTGGCACAGCCTCTCTTCGCACTCCGCTGGCTGAGTGTGGCCAAATCTGCTCTGGAATAGCTGCTGCTCTGTAAATATATTTATTTAAGTAAAGTTCTCCTGAGTTCAGCTGCGTTTTGTGTCATCTTTGCCGGGGGGGCGGGTGGCAGGGACACCCAGGACTCTCAGCCCTTGCACTACTTGGCACCCTGAGCTGGTGGTGTAAGAGGTGCGAGGAGGGGACCTGTCGCAAGCGCTTCCCCAGGGGAGCTGCTGCCTTCATCCTCCTCTTCCCTGGCACCAGAGCCTGGCTCCCACTCCCTGGCACGGAGCCGGGACTCTCCTGGCACTGCAGACACCCACACTCAGTGCTGGGGCCAACCCCAAAGCCGCTGGCCTGTGGCGGCTGGCACAGCCCGTCCTTGCTCCCTTTAAAGGGAGGAAACATCTCCTTGTGCCCCAGACTGTGCAGGGCTGGCACAGAGGGACACCCCTCGTGCCCTGGAGGGGGTGTTCCCGTCCCTGGGGTCCCCAGCCCGCTTGGCACCCCCGGGAAGGGGCGGTCACTGCGCCCAGCCCAGCCTTGCACAACCCCGGGTGCTGCCCTGGCCACGTCCGGGGGCATCCCAAGGGAGAGCAGCTCCAGGGAGAGCAGCTGGGAAACAAACAGAGCTGGGGGCACTGGGCTCCGGCGGCCTGGCCCTGCGGGACTGTCCCCAGAAAGATCCGGAAGCACCAGTCCTGCCAGAGAGGAGGGGAGGGAGGGGAACAGCCCACCTGCGCCAAACTGGGAGTACTGGGGAGCACTGGGATGAGCTGTGGGGGGTGAGAAGCCAGGGGAGCGGTCCTTAGGGCCATCCTCCCCGTCACACTGAGGGGGACGCCGGACCTGAGCCACACTCACCTGGGCACCCTCGGCAGGGACTGGAGCTGCAGCACAGGGCCTGCTCATGTGGCAGAGAGCTGAGCCCCACCCGGGGCTTAATTAGCTCGATAATTAATGAGCCATCAGCACCAGCTGAGCTCCATCCGGCAGCAGCGACTTTGCCCCCGTGGCACAGGTGCGTGACCTCCCCGGGATGACGAAGGTGCCACCCAGGGGCACTGGGGACAGCGTGGGGACGTCGTGCCCTGCCGCGACACGGCCGCTGTCACCCGCGGCTGCACGCGCCCCGCGTCCCCTCGCGGTGCCGGTGGCCGTGCCAGCCCCCGCCGTGTCCCCCACCCTACACAGGTGTTTAGCAGACATATTTATTTCTGTACACACTTATACACACGGCTCCCAGGGCAGCTCCACCCTCGCTCCCAGCGCTGGCTCCGCTCTGCGGTGAGGGCACCCCCGGATTTCCCGGGGTACCGGGGCCGAGCCCGTGCCCCCCCAAACACCCCCACCCCAGCCCCGTAGTGTCTACCAGGGGGAAGAGCCCCCTGCAGCCCCCAAGGCAGGGCCGTGCACCGTCCCCCTGCCTCAGTTTCCCCCCGAGGCACAGGTGGGGGCTGACCCCCATCACCAGGGTCCTCACCCCTCAACCAGGGTGAATTTTGGGGCTCCGGATGCTGCAGCTGCCCCGGTGGAGCCTCCTGGGGAGGGGGTCCTCCATCACCCCGACCCCTGCACGGGGCGGCTGTCAGGCACCGGTTCCATCCCCCAGCCCCTGCAGCCCCCCGAGGGGCTGGTGGGGGGCTCCGGGGGAGGAGGTTACTTGACGTGCTCGGCGGCGTGGGAGGAGCAGTAATACTTCTTGTGGGCGATGAAGGTGGACAGGCTGCTGAACTTGATGTTGCAGAGGCGACAGTACCTGTGGTTGCCGTTGGGCACCGGGCCGGGCACAGCCTTGGCCGGGGGGGTCTGCACCGCCCTGTCCGTGTAGGCGGGGGGCGTGGGGGGCTTACGGGCGGCGGCTTCCCGCAGTCCCTCGGGGGCTCCGGGCGAGGCGGGGGCCCGGGGGGAGCCGGGGGGCCGGGGGCTGTCCCTGCCCTCCTTGGCGGTGAGGCTGTCCCGGCGGAGGCGGGGGCCGGGCGGGCGAGGGGGGGACGCCGCGGGCAGCGGGGGCTCGGGCGTCCTGCTGGCCCCGGGGACCAGCGCGTCCGGGAGCCCCTGGCCGGCCCCCGCCGGCGGCTTGGCCACGAAGAGCCCGTGGGCGTTTCGGAAGTGCTCGAGGAGGTCGCCCTTGATGGCCCCGTTGAGGGGACAGTAGGGACAGGCGGCCAGGGGACCCTTGGCCCCCGGCGGCGGCAGGGGACACTTGGGGTGACGCTGCAGCGAGTCCGCCGCGGGGTAAGGGACGCCGGGGCTCCCCGCCGGGGCCGCCCTCACCCGCACCCCTCCTTCGGGGTCCCCCTCGCCGGGGCTGCCGGGGCTGCGCCGGCCCTTGAGGGGGGCGGCCACGGCCCCCTTCATCTTCTGCAGGTGCTCCAGGGTGCGGGGCTGCAGCGGCGTGGCCGGGCACTGGTACTTCTTGTGCGCCAGGTACGCGTCCAGGCTGTTGAAGCTGATGCAGCACGCGGTGCACTCGTGGTAATCGGCCAAGGGCAGCAGCGACGCTGGTGCCGGCGCCGGCGCGGTCTCGCTCTGCCACCGCGGCTTCTTGCTCAGGTCGATGGGACCCTCGGCGTCGGGGCTGGCGCGGGGCTCGGCGGCGGGCGGCTCCGCCGGCGGGGGCTCCGGGGCCGGCGGGGGCTCGGCGGGGCGTCGAGCGGCGCCGTGGATCTCGTAGAGCTTGCGGCGCTTGCGGGTGCGCAGCGGCTGCGGCGGGAAGGGCGCTTTGGGGGCGGCGGGGCGGCGCAGCGGCGGGTCGTGCCGGGAGGCGCAGTAGAAGCGCTTGTGCACCACGTAGGTCTCGTGGCGGCTGAAGCGGATGTTGCACGCCTCGCACAGCGTCTTGCTGGGGTCCTCGTCCCCCTCGTCCCCCGCCGAGCTGCCGGGGCTCTGGCTGTCCTCGCTGCACCGCCCCGAGCCCCCCTCCGCCTCGGGGGACCCCGCTTTGGTGCCCCCCTCTTCGGCCTTGCCCTCCGGCGCGCCGGCCGGCGGGGTGGCACCGCGCCCGGCGTCCCCGTCGCCCGCTGCCGGGCCCTGCCCGTTGCCCGCCGGAGGGGACAGCAGCGTCCCCGGGCCGGGGGGAGCCTTGGGCGCCCCGGGTGGGGCTTTGAGCTTCCGTGCCCCGGGGGGGCTGTCCTCGGCCAGGTGCCGGCTGGAGCAGTAGAGGCGCTTGTGCACGTAGTAGTTGTTGATGTTGTTGAAGGTGATCTCGCACTCGAAGCAGGTGGCCCCCTTGGGCACCGGCGCGCCCGCGTAGACGGCGGGCGGCACCGCGCCGCCGTGGCCCTGCTTCAGCCGGCTGTGCACCAGCTCCGACATCTTGGCCAGGATCTCCGACGCCTGCGGCACCACCGCGGCCTCGTGGCCGAACACGTACTGCGGGAGGAAGACGGTGCCGCCGGCCGCGCCCGTCCCCGGCTCGCTGGGCACCGGGCTGGAGCCCGGCGTGGGGCTGGCCAGCTCCGACTTGACCTTGGCCGAGGACAGGCTGCGGGGGGACGAGGTCCGGGAGCCGGCGTCGGGGCTGCCGGCCCCCTCGCCGCTCCTCGGCGCCTCTGCCTCGCCGGACGGGCTGCCGGCCGGCTCCTCCTTGATGCGCACGGGCTCGCCGGACGAGGAGGAAGAGGAAGAGGATGCCGATGAAGGCCCTTCCCCGTTCTGCGGCTGGGCTGGGGGCGAGAGTTTGCCGGCCCTGGGGTCGGGGGGCGAGGCGGGCGGCGCCGGTGCCGGCGCGGGGTCGGGGCCGGGCAGCACCACGTGCTGCGGCAGCGCCGGCAGCGCCTCGGGCAGGAACGCGCTCAGGCCGCACTTGCGCAGGGACGCGTTGTTCGGCTGGCTCAGCCCTGCGGGGGGACAGAGGTGACGGTGTCACCGGCACGGGGATGATCAGTGCAGGCATCGCTGAGAACGCCGGCACGGGGACGCTGCCCTGTGCCCCTGTTAGTGACACCCCCAGGGCAGGGATCCTCACCCCGTTCCCTGCTCCACGCATCCTGGCAGAGGGATGCATGCCACGTGCTGTTCCCAACGCCCCCGGCACACGGATCCTGCTCTGTTCCCCATTCCCAACGTCCTGGCACAGTGTGCCATCCCCACCTCCCTTCCCACCTGGGGACAAGCCCTAGGTGACAATGCCACTCCGTGTCCCCCACGGCCACAGCCCCTGCACTCACCGGGAGCGAGGGGTTTGGCAGCAGGAAGGGCTGACGCGGGTGAGAACACCTCGCCCTTGGAGCCCGGCTGGCAGATCATGTGGTTGGTGACCAGGTGGCTGTACAGGATGTCCCTCGTGGTGGAGATGAAGCCGCAGCTGTGGCAGACGCCTGAGGGGACAGGGCACGGGGCTGAGCGGGCAGGGCAGGGCAGGAAGGACAGCGTCCATCCCTGGAGCTGCCGGAGGGGACAGGGCTGTCCCCGCGGGACACTCACCGTTCAGGGTGTCCGTGTGCACCTTCAGGTGCCGCTCACAGTTGGCTTTGGTGGTGAAAGCGGACAGGCAGATCAGGCAGACGAACGGCCGCTCTCCTGCAGGACAGATGGACGCTCAGCGCTGAGGGGAGGGGGACAGGGACCGTGGGGACACCCACAGGGCCACCCCACAGGGCCGGCTCCCTCTGTCTCTACAGGCCTGAGATGGGGGAACACCTACAAGTGAGCTGTGCCAAACCAGCGAGTGACTCAGCTGGGGAGAACCTCATCCCCTGGTCAGTGTGCTCCAGCCCTGCATCCTCCCCGCCCCTCCAGCAGCTCGGTGCGGTCAACCTCCTCAAACTGGTCACCACGGTCACCATGCTGCCACCCCAGAGCCTCAGAGGAGGGGTGCCCTGCCGTGCCCTGCCGTACCGCTGTGGCTCCGCATGTGGATCTCCAGGGAGCTGGCGCTGGGACAGCTCTTCTTGCACTGCGGGAAGGGGCAGACCCTCTCGTTGGGATACGTCTCCTTGGGTTTCTCGTCCAGGGCCGGGGAGCCGGCGCCGGCGCTCTGCCGGCTGGCACAGTAGTACATCAGGTGTGCCTGCAGGTTGCGCTCGCTCCGGTACCAGATCCCGCAGTCCTTGCACGGGAACACGTCCTCTGTGGGGAGCAGGGGACAGGGACATGGCTTGTGTGACAGGCTGGCAGGGCCACGGTGCTGTGCGTGTGTGTTCCTCCCTCTGTGTCCTTCCCTGTGTGTCCTTCCCCCTGTGTCCCTCCGTGTCCCTCCCCGTGTCTCTCCCTCGGGGCCACGGTGCTGTGCGTGTCCCTCCCTCTGTGTCCCTCTGTGTCTCTCCCCGTGTCCTTCCCTGTGTCCCTCCCTCTGTGTCCCTCCCTGTGTGACCCTTCCCCATGTGTCCCTCCCTGTGTGTCCTTCCCACTGTGTCCCTCCACGTCACTCCCTCTATGTCCCTCCCGATGTGTCCCTCCTCATGTGTCCCTCCTCGTGTGTCCTTCCCTCCGTGTCCCTCCCTCCGTGTCCTTCCCTCCGTGTCCCTCCCTCCGTGTCCCTTCCTCTGTGTCCCTCCATGTCGCTCCCTCCATGTCGCTCCCTCCATGTCCCTCCCCACCTGTCCCTCCGTGTCCCTCCCCGTGTCCCTCCCCGTGTCCCTCCCCGTGTCCCTCCCCGTGTCCCTCCCCGTGTCCCTGGACTCACTGTTGACCACGGCGGTGGCCAGGATGGCGGCCATGCCGGCCTGCTGTGGCAGCAGCTGGATGTCCGAGTGCAGCGCCGCCGGGTACGGGGACTCGCCGGGCTCCGCTTTCAGCCCGTGGTCGGGGACAGCTGGTGGCTCCGCCACCACGAAGGCGCTCAGGGGCTCGTCCTCCCGCAGCGGGCGCGTCGTGCGGCACCACAGCGCTTCGTCTGGGGACGGGGACAGCGGTGAGCAGGGACGGCCGGATCCCGTCCTGGCACTTGCCTTGGCCCGTGCCCTGTGTCCCGCCTTGCCCCCGCGGTGCCGGCAGCGGCCGCTGCTTCCTCCCGGCCGTGGCCTGGAGATGGCGGTGTGTGCCCGCGCTGAGCCCCGCACAGCCCGCCCGCAGCCGCCGCTCCGGCTTGTGCCCATCTCTGCACGTATCGCAGTGCCTATCCCTGCGACAGCCCCGGCTCCATCCCTGCGACACTCCTGTGCCCATCCCTGCGACATTCTTGTGCACATCTCTGCGTCCATCCCTGCACTCATCCTCGCTCCCATCCCTGTACCCATCCTTACACCGTCCTCGCTCCCATCCCTATGCCCATCCCTGTGTCTATCCTTGCTCCTGTCCCTGTGCCCATCCCTGTGCCCATCCTTACACCATCCTCGCTCCCATCCCTGTGTCCTTCCTTGCTCCCATCCCTGTGCTCATCCTTGCTCCCATCCCTGTGCCCATCCCTGTGCCCGTCCCTGTGTCCATCCTCGCTCCTGTCCTTGCTCCCATCCCTGTGTCCTTCCTTGCTCCCATCCCTGTGCCCATCCCTGTGCCCAGCCCCGCTGGCAGCAGCCACCCCAGGAAGCTGTGCCAGGGCCAAGCCCAGGGACAGTGGGACAGGGGGAGCAGACACCGGGACAGGGGACAGGGACGGGGACCCCTCCCCTGCCCTGCCACCCGCACTCCCCCGGTACCAACCCTTCCTGTAGATGACAGCGTTGGCCTCGGGCTCTCCGGGCACGAGGGGCAGGCAGGACAGCCAGCAGCGCTCGTCCCCCAGCACCAGCGTCACGGGGGGGCTCTGTGGGGCAGGGACAGGGGCTCAGCACCGTGGTCACGCTGAGGGGCTGCCAGGAGGTCACAGAGCCCCCCAAAACGGGCTGGGGTCACACTGAGGGGCTGCCAGGGGGGTCCCAGTGCTCCCAAAACGGGCTGGGGTCACACTGAGGGACTGCCAGGGGTGTCACAGTGCTCCCAAAACGGGCTGGGGTCACACTGAGGGGCTGCCAGCGGGGTCCCAGTGCTCTGTGCTCAGCCCATGCCCGGCTCAGCCTCCCTGCATTCTAATGAATATTAACGAGCACAAGGTGGGGAGGGGGGCGGGGGGAAATTAATCTCCCTGATCCTCCGATGGCTGCTGCAGTAACGATATGAAATCTAATTATCCATCCCAATATTCTTCCAACCCCTCCAACTCAGCCTGGCAGTCGCAGCCGGTTGGGGCCTTATCAGTGCCACGAGCTGAGCGCTGGCAGCGTGATAAAGCCCCTGGCACACGGGTGTGACACACTGGCACATGTGGGACACACTGGCACATGGCTGTGACACACTGGCACACGTGTGTGACACACTGGCACATGGATGTGACACACTGGCACACAGGCGTGACACACTGGCACATGTGGGACACACTGGCACATGGCTGTGACACTGGCACACGTGTGTGACACACTGGCACATGGATGTGACACACTGGCACACAGGCGTGACACACTGGCACATGTGGGACACACTGGCACATGGCTGTGACACTGGCACACGTGTGTGACACACTGGCACATGGATGTGACACTGGCACATGGGTGTGACACTGGCACACGGGTGTGACACTGCCACACGTGTGTGCACCTCTCAGCGGTGGGGGAACCCCCCTGCCCCTGTGCACACGGGAAATGGGGCTGGGGGCTTTGGGACCCCCGCACGGGCCACAGGGACGGGCACTGCCGGTGCCCCACGGGCGGAGCACCCTCGGGGACAGGAGGATCCCTTTGGAATTTTGCTCCCGGCACGGGGAGACCCGCGGGTACCCCCGCGATGGAAGCGGGGTGCCCATGCTGCCCGGGACCCTGCAGCACCCCGGGGTGCCCACCCCGGCTCCCCGCGGCGGCCCCAGCTCCGGTGTGAAGCCTTTCCTTGTTCTCCCTGGAACAAAGAGGTCGCTGTGTCCGCTCCTCACCGGCCGATAACCATCGGAAACCCTATCTGCTCCGCATCCGCCGGGACGGCGCATCCGCACGGCCCCTGCCCTGGCTGCGGCCCGGCCGGGGGGGACACGGATGGGCTCGGGGCACAGCCCCGGGGGGGCCTCGCGTCCCCTCGGCACCCCAGAGGCTTTCCACACCCTCCCGAGCAAGGATCTTTTGGGGAAAGCCTGTGGGATCAGGGATTTTTCCTCCTTTCTCCTCCATCGGCCGGCCGTGGGGACACACGCTGCTCCACGCCACGGGACAATAAATCCCCCCAAGTGATCCCAGTAAAACCTCAGGCTGGGAATCATCTCCCACACGGAGATGAAGAGCAGAGCCGGGCAGGGTTTGGGGGAGACCCCCTGCACGACCCCCCCCCCAGCGCCGCCAGCAACAAAGAGGAGAGGACCTGAGGGTGACAGCCCCTATCAGGGATGGGGCTGCAATTCCTTCCTCCCTTCCCTGAGCAGAGATAGGGAGGGAGGAGAGTGGCAGAGGAGAGCAGGGCTGGGAATCATCAGCCGGGCTCGATAAGGGAGCTGCTGAAATGGGAGCAAAAATATTTAGACAATAAATGAAGTATCAGAAAAAAAAAGCTGCGCATATCTTCGGGGAATCAATCATCCTGTACCGGGTGTCTGGACACACGGCGCCAACCGGGAGATAGGGAGCCAAACTGGGCAGATAAGGGTTAATCAAGGATTTAATTCAGCAAAGATAAACGGGCCTGAGCTTAAAAAAAAAAGAGAAAAGGAAAAAAAAAAAAAAAAAAAAAAAAAGAGCAAAGGAGAGAGGAGGAGGAGGAGGAAGAGGTGGGGATGGAGCCAGGGCTTGAGGATCCTGGGCTGGAGCTGCCTGCGTGCGGCTCAGGGGGGATGTGGAGGGAAGGATGTGGCTGGGATGGAGCATCCAGAGCCTAAAAAAACCCCGGAGTCACACTCAGGGACATCTCCCTGCTCTGCTGCTCCCCCGGTGATGCCACCAACAGCCACCAGCCCCCGGTGTCCCCTCGGTGTCCCCTCAGTGCTCCTCTCCTGCCCCTTCCCCACGGCTGCCGGTCCTTTCCAGGCACACCCGGAGTCCCCAGGGAGCAGCTCCGAGGTGGGAGAGGCAGATCCCATCTCTGCGGGCACACAGGTGCCACCGAGCAGCCAGCGCAGGGGGAACGACAACATCCTGTCCCCTGCCTCTGGGAATGCCGGCAGGGAAACCTCCCTGGCACTCAAACCAGGAGATTCCCGGGGGGGCGAGGAGCTCAGGCAGGGAATTCTCTTCCCCAAGAATTCGTTTCCCCGGGTCTGGCCCTGCCACCACCCCCTCGGGGCGCTCCTTACCGTGTCGCCGTGGCCCGGCGATGCCGGCTCGCTGTGGATGCTGCCCTGGAAGGGGCCCCAGGAGAAGCCCTCGGGGAGGCTCCTGCGGGTCCGCACCCGTCTCTGCCCATCCTGCACCTCCAGATCCAGCTCATCTGCGGGGAGACACGCGCAGCATCAGCGGGATGCGCCCCCAAACCCCACCCCTGGCCTGCAGCTCCCCAAATCCCGGGGGATGCGAGCGCCCAGCTGGAGCCGGGAGCTGCTGTGGGTGTCCCGTGGGGGGATGCATCCCCTTCCCGGGGGTCCCGGCACGGCCCGGGGGGTCCGGGCCCGGCAGGGCGGAGCGGAAGGAGCGTTTCCCATCCCCGCACCCAAAGTCGCAGCGGCTTCAGGGCTTAATGGCTTTGATTATCTGATAAGGCTCTGGTTTAATGGGTTAGATAACATGTGAATACGCTATGAAGGCCGCTCGAAAATGTTTTAACCGTGCCTTTGTCTTTGGGAGCGCAGATAAGATGGCAGGTAACCAATACCCAGACGGATGCGCCGCCTGCCCCTGCTGCTCCCCAAAACCGAGCTGCTCCCCGCGGACAGCCAGCCGCACCCAGCCCGTGTGCGGCCGGGAACGCTCCGAGCTCCGCGGGATCATCCCCCGCCCCGGGGGCTGCTGAGCCCCCCAAAAAGCCCCGGGGGGACGCAGTCGGTGCCGGGTGCCTCGGGCAAGGGAGGAGGCTGCGCTGGCTGAAGGCAGAATTGCCTTTGGAGCCGGGAGCGCGGGGAGGATAAAGCGATCCCATGGCTGCGGAGATTGAAATCTGATGTGTTTATTAGCAGGGCTGACATCTGGATCCTCCCGGCGCTGGGGTGAGCTGAGGTGAGCGACTGGGAGCGCTGGGTGGTGTCACCTGGGGCGATGGCACCCACGGGTCCCCTCCGTCCACCCCGGGGACACCGGGGACTGCTCGGAGCGCATCCCAGGGGAGCTGCCGGCACAACCCGCTGCCCACTGCCGGGTCTGGGCGTGTTTGGGGTGGCCAGACTGGTCCGTGCCACCCTCCATCCCTGTGCCACAGCCCCCAGCAGCGCTGGAGATGGGCTCTGCCTCAGCTCCCCCGTCCTGCCTTCCATTCCCGCAGCCTGGGAGCCCTCGGAGCCATCCCAGAGCCTCCCCGGGCATGGAGATCCCGGCTGGGATTCGATCCCTGCGAAGGGGTTTTGGGAGGGAGCACGGCACGGGCTGTGCCTGCCCTGCATCCCTGGCATCATCCCACATTCCTGGCCTCCTCCTGCCCTGCATCCCCCTGCCCAGTTCCTCATCAGCTGCACCGCAGCACAGGGAGAAAGAGGAGGAGGAGGAGGAGGAGGAGAAGGAGGGATGAGGCTTTTGAGGAGCTGTTGGGATCTATTCCCTGGCACAAACCGAGCCTGAGGAAGGGCAGCAGGACGGGGGGCAGGCAGCGAGCAGAGTGACCACCAGAGTGACCACCAGAGTGGCCTCGGGGCTGAGTGGGGCAGCCGGCCCCTCACACCGTTCCACATTTCCAGCCCCTCCCCGTCCGATTCCCAAAGTGCTGCGGGGATCCTGAATTCCCTCCAGCCCCGAGCTGTCCCCGCACCCCTCCACCCCCAAACGCCCAGGAGAGCCCCAGCAGCGCTGCCTCCCCTCTGGCTTTGCCACCCCGAATATCCCGGCTGTTTTTTGGGGACCGGAGCCCAACGGCCACGGGCTGTGGGTGCCCCCCCTGGGCGCCCCCCCCCTTTTTCCCCGTCTCACTGGTAATCAGCGGCGTTTGGGTCAGGAGACCATGTCTCCGAGATAAGAGCGTTCGCCTGACACTTCCCATGTCAGAGCACTTCATCTTGTGTGTATCAATCCCCAGCAGAGAAAACACGCAGGCGCTGATAAAGAGAAAAACCGTTCCAGACAGGGGGACAAAAATAGTGCAGCCGGAGCCGGCCCCGCTCCCGCCAGCGCCCCGCGGCCTCCACACACCCAAAAACGGGGTGCTGGAACCCCAGCGGCGCTGCTGGAGCCCTGCTCGCTGGTGCCGAGAGCTGCTCCAGAGGGATGGGTGACCCTGAGCCAGCCAGAGCCCCTGCGCCGCACACACGGTGACACAGAGAGGGGAAAAAAAAAAGAGGGAAAAGGTGATTTTTTGTTTTTTTCCCAGCTAAACGCGCAGCACAGCTGAGAGGGAATGGGGAAGGTGATGAGGAGGCCCCCGGGGATGCTGCGGGCTCCACACTGGGAATAAAGGCCAAAGGCAGCAGGATGCGTCCCCGCGTGGGGACCACCGGGCTGCAGGGAGCGATGCCACCGCGGATCCAGGCACATCCCACTGCCTGCGAGGTTGGGAAGAGCTGCTGCCGGCCCCTGGGGTGTCCTGGAGCAAAGTCTGCGAGCCGCAGCTCCCTGTGGGATCCCCTGGCAGGTGAACACCCCCCCCGGGTATCTCACCTGGCCATCGGTCCCTCCTTATCACGGGAGCAGGGCTTATCTCCCGACTCATTAACCGAATTGGGCAGGGACCCGGCCTGTTTGCTCTGGGGCACGGAGAAAAGCAGCAGGAAGGGAGGAAGGAAGGCAAGAAGGAAGGGAGGAAGGAGGGAAAAGCCCCCGGAGAGCCAGGTGCACCTGCCTGGTGTGACACGGACCCTGGGAACACTGCTCCCGGCTTATCTTCCCATCGAGAGATTCCAAAGGAATCTCGGCTGAGCTGTGCCGGGAGCAAAGATTAATCCTGTCACCACCCCACGGCCCAGCAGGCACGGCAGGCACCCCATTCCCACCCATCCCGAGGGTCCAGGGCGGGCACAGGGGAGGGAGGAATTCTGTGGGGATGCAGGATTCCAGGGAGGCACCGGGCAGGAAAAGGAATGGCACTGCCAGGAGCAGCACGGAGCTGGGCCGGCTCCTCCTGGAAGCTCTGGAGCTGCAGCCACATCCAGGAACCCCCGTTTCCCTTTCCTCGTGGGAAGGGCACCCCCAGACAAACCCACTCATCCCACCCCGTCCCATTCCAAGCTGCTCCCATATTCCTTTGCCTCAGCTGCATCCACGGCACTTGAACCACATCCAAAGCAGCTGCTGTGCCCCTCAGTGGGCACCGGGGCTCCGAGGGCCCTGCGGTGTTTGCAGCTGCCTGGACACTATCAGGATAAATACTGCTATCGGCGTGTCACGGGATGGCATCCGCTGCGTTCCCGTTAAATCCAGCGCCCCGTGCCAGCCTGGGGGGCACGGGCCAGGTCCGGCCTTGGGGATGGAGAGACTGGGAAATGCATGGATGGATGGATGGAGGATGGATGGATGGAGGATGGATGGATGGATGGATGGATGGATGGATGGATGTGTGGATGGATGGATGGATGTGTGGATGGACCTCCGAGCCCAGATCCCCACCAAAGAGCCGAACAGTTTGTTTGGGTGTGATCCAAGTGCTGCGGATGCAGTTGAGGCAAAGGGATGCTGGAGCAGCTTGGAATGGGATGGGTGGGTTTTTCTGGGGGCCCCTCTGCCCTTCCCTCCTGCAAGGAAAGCAGAAGTGGGTGCCTGGATGTGGCTGCAGCTCCGGAACCTCCAGGAGCAAACGTGGGTTGGCTGCAGGAGCTGGCCTGGCAGTGGGATGGAGGGATGGATTGATGGATCCATCAATGGCTACCCAACCTCCCATGGCTCTCCCGCTCCTGCCTGGGGAAATCCAAGCTGCAGAAGCCCCAGTTCCCCCCAGTTCCCCCCCAGTTCCCCCCCAGTTCCCCTGTCCCAGCCCCAGCTGCTGTTTTTAGAAGCGGCGAGAGCGCGGCGGAAGGAATAAATCCTGACAACTCAACTACTGCAATGATGTGATGGCACCGCTCCGATAAGATGGAGGGAGCCGATTGGGAAGAGTCTTAAGCTGCGAACACGCAGCATCTCCACTCTTCACCTCCGCTCACAAAGGGAAATCTCTCCAAAGGGGCTAAGGAGATTATCCCGGCTTTGCCGTCCCGGGTGCTCGAGTAATCAGGGCAGCCTTGGGGACGACAAAGGAGCGAGGAGGGTTTAAACCGAGCCTTGCTGGGCTGCGCCTGCCTGGGCTCAGCCCGGGCTTGCTCTGCGGATGCTGTGGCAGGGCCGGGCTCTGGTTTGGGGTGCTGGGGCTGCCCCGGGGGTGGGGGATTTCTGCCTTTATCTCTCCTGCCCATCGCTCGCCACTTATTGATCGTTGGCTGCCCGAGTCCAAAAGCGACTCCTTATCGGGCTGAACCCTGCCCCCGGATAATGCAGCAGCCGGGCCCTGCCCCGTGCCCGCAGCGGGCACCACCCCGTGCCCGGGGGGGCTGCACGGGGGGCTGGACACGCGGGAGGGGCTGCACCCCCCGAAAGGGCCCGCTCCCCGCCGGCCAGCTGTGGGGCACAGCTGGCAGGCGCCGGCGGGGTGCCACGTGCTCGCCGGGATGGCCCCACGGAAGTTGGGGTGCCCTGCCCCAGCAGGATGGGCTGATAAGGGACATTTGCCTTTGGGGTGTTGCTGTGCCTGGCTGGGATGGGGCTGGGAAGGGGTCCCTGGCTCCCCCGCCTCATCCCCAGGGGTGTTATCCCTCGTGAAAAGGGGTTCCCATCCCGGGAAATAGCTGGGAGCTGTGCCTGCAGGGATGTGGGTATAAACACCGGGAATAAGAGAGGAAAAAAGCTCAGGGAGGATGGGGAGCAGGAAAACTTCCAGACTTCCCTGGGGCTGCCAGGACCCCTGTGCCAGGGGTGCCCTGTCCCTGCTCTGCCCCCACTCGGGGACCCCATCCCAAGGCAGCCCCTGCTCCCAGGGGTTCCCCTCACAAGGGACAACCAGGAAACACCCGGGGCCTGTGACCACGGGGCTGGGGACAGGAACAAACACTGGGAAAAACACCAGAAAGCATCAGGAAGGATGGGAAGGAGGAAAACTTCCTGGCTTTCCCCGGGGCTGCCAGGGTGGCGGGACCCCCTGTGCCAGGGACGGCCTGTCCTTGCCCTGTCCCCTCTCCCGGGACCCCTGGCTCTGCCAGGGCAGTGGGAAGAGGGCACTGAGGGGGGCAGGAAGCCAGAGAGGGGGAGGAAGGAGAGTGCAGGGCCCCCGGAGCTGATGCAGAGGGAAGATATCCCGCCCGGAAAGGGGAGGGGACCGCAGGGGGTCCCTGCCACAGCCCCGAGGGGCTCTGGGGGGTGGGAGAACCCCCAGGAGGGGATAACCAGATGGAGGAGGGAGATCCAAGCCCCAGATCCCCACCGGTTCCTCAGATCCAGGCAGCAAGGTGAGTGACTGACAGCTGTCAATCAGCATCAGCCAGGCAGCATCGCCCTCGGGGCTGTCACCAGGAGTGCAAGACATGGCTCTCCTTCCCAAGGGAAAACGGGAACAGATCCCTGAGCATCCCTGCACATTGTTACTGCCCCAAAATCCCTGAGCATTGCTCCACACTGTCTCCAAAATCCCTGAGCATCCCTGCACACTGCCACTGTCCCCAAACACCCCGAGCATTGCTCCACACTGTCACTGCCCCAAAATCCCTGAGCATACCTGCACACGGTCACTGTCCCCAAAATCCCATGGCATCTCTCGAAACAGTTCCCAAAATCCCTGAGCATCCCTACACACTGTCACTGTCCCCAAAATCCCATGGCATCTCTCCAAACAGTTCCCAAAATCCCTGAGCATCCCTGCACACTGTTACTGTCCCCAAAAGCCCTGAGCATTGCTCCACAGTTCCCAAAATCCCTGAGCGTCCCTATACACTGCCACTGTCCCCAAACACCCTGAGCATTGCTCCACACTGTCTCCAAAATCCTTGAGCATCCCTTCACACCGTCCCCAAAATCCCTGAGCATCCCCTACACTGTCACTGTCCCCAAACACCCTGAGCATCCCTGCACCCCAGCTGTGTCCCCAAACCTGTCTGATCATCCTCCCAACGTCCCCAGCCCGCTCAGATCACCCCTCCCCATGTCAGTGTCCCCACACTGTCCCCTCCACCCCGCAGTGACCCCAGACTCAGGGACTGTCCCCTTCCCGCAGCAGGGCCGGGTGCCACCATCGCCGCTGGGCCGGTGCCCATGGCTCCGCCTCTGCCAGGAGGATTTGCTGCACTCACCCCGGGCAGGGGGAGGATTTCAGGGTGCCGATTCGGGATCCAGCTCCCTGAATCCCAACTCCCCCCGCTCCTCGCGCCCCGGCAATCTCCCGCTAACACAACCCTCGGCTGCTCCGCTCCCAGCGATAAAAAGGAATAGCTGGAATAATTTTTCCCACCCACACATAGCCGTGTCCCCACCCCCCCCGGACGAGCCGTGCCCCCCATTGTGCCCTGCTCGCCCCGATAATCAACCCTGAGGTTTCCAGACAAACTCTGGGCGCCTGGAGATTGTTGAAGAGGGAGATAAACACAACTGAAGGGGAGCAGGGGGGAAGGGGGAGCTGGGAGGAAAAGGGTTGGGGGGGGAAAAGAAAAGGACTTGGGAGTTTTAATTAGATGCACCCCAAAAAGATAAATAAATGAGGAGTTGCTGTGTGCTGTCCTGATATGGAGGATGGGGGGTGAGGATGGGTTTGGGGGATCAGGAGAGGAGCCTGAGCTCTGTAATCAACCCAGAGCCATCGTTACCACCCAGAGGAAATATTAAATTAATGTTTAATAATTGGTAATGGATTATTAAATAAAGCCCATATGAGCAGGACAGCAGCGGGGCTTGGGGTTCAGCAGGGCGGAGCTGCAAACAGCGACGCTGATGTCGGGAAAGGGGTGAGGAATTCCCTGGGAATTCCCAGGCGGGACACGGCTGGGTGGGATAACGCAAAAGCCACCCCTGGGTTTGGTCACAGCTCCTCCAGTCCTGCCCCTGCCTGTGGTGTTCCCACAAGGACAGAAGGAAAACGCTCCATCCCACCTGGGGGAAAGGCAGGAATCCGCGATTCCCAGGGGCTGCGGCCTCCCGGCAGCTCCCAGTGGGAATTCTCTGCTGGCTCACCATGGGGCTGAGCAGCCCTCAGCAGGGCTCTCCTCTGCTGCATTCCTGCCCCAGCTCCACGTGAAATTTGCCAGAGTTTTTCCATCTTATCTTCTGGGAGAGATGGCTGGAATTGTTGAGGATGGGCTGGGATGGGACAGCCCTGGAGCGGGAGCTGGAGGCTGCGGGTGCTCCCCAAAATTCTCTGCTACCTGCCCTCTCCAGAGCAAACCAAAATGAGTGGGAAAGATGGAAACCCGAGGATGGAGGGGCTGTGGGGAGGAAATTTGGGATGGTTTGGGGGAATCTGGGAAGGATGGACACCTTGTCTCCAGCCCGGCCAGAGGATGGAGTGAGCACAAAGCACGGCCACGCTCCACCCCGTCATCCCTTCGGGAATCAGAACGGAGCCGGGGTGCCCCAGCACCCTGGATGAAGGACTGGCACATCCTTAAAGGCTCCCAAGCTCAGGATTTCACCCTCCAGCTCCTGGGAACGAGCTGCGGGGAACCAAGTCACTTCAAAGATAAACCCCAAACCCCCAAATCCTCCCTCTCCCTCCCGCCACGTGCGGCCAGGGAGCGCCAGGGCGAGGTCCTGGCAGGCCACATCCCCCCCGGAACATCGGGATGACCTTTGGGAGCACCGACCCACAGCGGGGGTGACCCGGTGACCCCCCAAACCTCCCTGGGGGACGAGGAGGCCCCGCGGGGAGCCCACAAAGCTCCCGCCGCCCCGCCCCGCCGCATCCTCGCGGGCTGCCACCGCTGACAACCCGGCGGATCCCGCCAGATAAAGCAGAAAAATTCAGGCCGCTCCGAGCTTCCCTTTTCGGCAGCTCCATCCCCGATAAGTGCCGAGCCTGCAGAGCTCCTGATAGCCGGGGCCATGGCGGCGGTTGGCGCGGGAGGAACACGCTATCGGCGCGGCATCGCCGGACCGCCGGCAACTCCCAGCCGCGCCGAAATTAATACCACTCCAATTACCAGAATAGAGATGGGCTGCCAGGGGCCGATAATAAAATCTCTTTTACATAAAGGATGCAAATAACCAGCAGCGAGAAGGGGGGAAGGGGAGGCACGGCCTCGGCCAGGCTCCTTTGGGGATGAGGGGCTTCGGTGACCCCACAGGGAACGGGGGTGGATCTGTGGGGTCGGAGTGGCGGCCCCCTCCCGGCCCTGCCCCGGGATGGTGAGGGCAAAGGGCTGGGAGAAGATAAGGAGGAGCCGGGGGTGGCCTCGCAGCTCCTTCCTGCCCGACACGCAGGAAGGGCCGGGATATCAGCGGGGTCGGCAGCGGCTTCCCCTCGGCCGGGCCGGGAAGGGGGAGCGGGGTTCCCGGAGGGCCGTGGGGATTTGGGCAGCTGCGGGAGCACGTGCGCCGCCAGCCGCCGCTTCCCAGCGCTCCCGCAGCCGGGTGGCCTTGGGGACACGGCGGGGATTCCAGCCACGAAGGGCGGTGGGTGTTCTCCAGCGGGGTCAACGCTTCCCCACCGCTCCACCACAACCCCTCCTGGGAGGAGCGGGGCGTGGGCAGCACCGACAGCACCGGAATGTGGCACAATGGTCACTCTTGGGGGTGCCAGGTCCCCCCGGTGCCGTCCCCGTCCAGCTGCCAGGAGCCGTTCCCGGTGGAACAACCCCAGTCAAGGAGTTCCGGCCAGGAATTAAACCACGGGAAGTTCCACCCCCAACACGAGGAAGGACTTCCCACGGAGGGTGGCAGGGCTCTGGCACAGTGCCCTGGTGGGTGTGGGGCGTCCCTCTCTGGGGACATTGCAGTCCCACCTGGCCGTGCCCCTCTGTCACCTGCTCCAGGTGTCCCTGCCTCGGGCTGGACGATGTCCAGAGCTCCCTTTCCAACCCAGACATTCTGTGATTCTGCGTGGCACACGTCTGTAACCCCGTGGCTTTGCAGATGGTGGGTGATAGGGCTGGGGGTGCCCACAGGGCCAGCCCGGCCTCGCCGGTGCCCCGGTGCCCGCGGCGTGGAGATACCAGCGGGAGATAGAGGCTGAATTCGCTCCTTGGGGTTTTGATAACCATCACCAAACCGCCCCAGCGTCGCTCTTGTGGTTGCCAGGATGTTGGTGAAGGGCCCTGGTGCGACGCAGGACGGGCCCAGAGCCTGCCAGTGCCGGGGAGTGTGATGCCAGCTGTGGGGACGGCATCCCCGCTGCTCCCAAATCCGTGGTTTTACCGTCCCAACAGCGCCCCGGGGATGACAACCATCACCTCCAGCAGGAGTTCCGGGCTTTGCAGCCTGCCCAGCTCCCAGTGCTCCTCATCCTGGTGTTTGCACGAGGAGGTGAGCGCTGCAGGGCCGCTCCAGCAGATCCAGCCAGGACACCGGGATGGACAGACCGACCCCAGAGCAGAGACTCACCTGGCCCGTTCCACGTGGTGTCTGCCTCCTGGGGGACTTCTCCAGGGTCCGGCTTCTCCGGCTCCTTCGGGCTCTCCGGAGCGTCTCTGGACTCTGCAGCAGGAAGGGGAAGGCAGCGGGTCACCAGCAGGGAATTCCAGAGGCAGCATTCCAGCCGGGATGGGCACAGGGAATTCACACCCCATGCCCAACTCCCTCATCCCCCTGGCAACGCCCCATCATCCCAGCCAACCCCCTCCACCCCAAAAAACACCCCCAAACCACCCCCCCAAAACCCCCTCGGCGCCATCCCACGTCGGCGCGCTAGGCCCCGCTCCCCTCACGGCTCTATTTGCGGCCTACTCATAGCAACTTGATAACAATTATTTTCTCCATTAACTGCTGCTGGAGATGGGCTGATAAAGCCAATCTGCATATGACAGTGTGGCAGATTAGTGCCCAAAGTACATGTTTGCCTTGGCGGCCCGGGCGGATCGAGCAGCGCGGAGCCCGATCGATCGGCGCCAGCGCGGCCGCCCAGTGGTGACGTCACCGCCACTGGAGATTATTAATACAGGTGATAAGCGCCGTGATTAACATCAAATAAATCAATCACCGGGTATAAAAGTCCTATTATTTTTGGCTATAAATCAAAGTGCCTGGCGTATCGATTTTTATCCATCGCGCTGAAAGCTTTAGTGGCCGTTATTGCTGCTCGGCCTTATCTCTGCTATCACCTCTTTATCGAGGCAGGCCAGTGCCAGGTGCAGCTCCGCGCCCCGGCCCCGGCTCCTCGCCCCCAGCCCAGCTCCCCCATCAGATAAGAGCCCTCGTTTCCCTCCACTGCTGAGCAAAGTTTGCCTGAGAGACCTCCCTGACTCTGATACTGGGGTCCCTTCCCTGCTCCAGTTATCAGGTCCCCTCCCTGTTCCAATTATCGGGCTCCCTTGCCTGCCTTGCCGTAGGATCCCTTCCCTGCCCTGGCTCTTGGGGAAATCGGGGGTCTCTCCTTGCTCCAGCTATCAGGGTCCACTCCCTGCCCTGCCCCAAACACTGGGGTCCCCTCCTTGCCCCAGCTGTTGAAGTCCTCTCCTTGCCCTCATTATCGGGGTCCTTGCCCTGGCTATTGGGATCTCTCCCTGCCTTGGCTGGTGGGGGTATCAGGGTCCTTTTCCCTGCCCCAAATATTGGGGTCCCTGACTGCCCCAGCTATTTGTGTCCCTTCCCTATCCCTACCAGGATCCCCCCCTGTCCCAGATCTTAGGATCCCTTCCCTACCCCGGCCATCTGGGTCCTTCCCTGCCCCGTCTGGTGCGGATCCCTGTTTTTGGGGGACACTTTCCCCCTCAGGAGCCCGCAGCCGGCGGCGGCGGGGTTTGCCGGGAGCCGCGGCCTCGCTGAGCCGGCGCAGCCTTGCCCCGGCGCGGTTATCTCAAAGGGCGCAGCAAACATTAACCCACGGGGATTTGCCCCCACCTCCACAGGAAGGAACTTGAAGGATATCTGGGACTGTTTCAGCCCGGCCCCGAGTGGCAGCCACCTTCGGGGCGCGGCGCGGCCGGGCACGGCGGCAGCCTGGCGGCCGCGTGGGCACCACGGTGCCACCGAGGGCCCCGTGGCACGGCCGGGGCCACCACCTGCGGCCTCTGGGGCTGCTTGGCACCCCGGGGCAGTCGCTTGGTACGGGCAGGGATGGGACTTTGTCCCCCCGGGCCAGGGAACTTTGCACCCCCGAGGGACGCGGGATTGATCTCGGGCGGAGGGAGGGACTTTGTATCCCAAAGGATGTGAGGCTGCGCCCCAAGAGGGGCGCTCTGCACCCCAGGGATGGGACACCTTGCATCCCAAGGGAATGGGACTCTGCACCCCGAGGTAGGGGTCGCTTTGCATACTTGGGATGGGGGGGTCACTTTACATCCCAAAAGTGGTCACATTATCCCAAAGGGCAAAGGGGTCACTTTATATCCCAAAAGGGGTCACTTTATATTCCAAAAGGGGTCACTTTATATCCCAAGGGGTCATTTTATATCTCAAAGGGTCACTTTATATCCCAAAGGATCACTTTATATCCCAAAGGGCAAAGGGGTCAATTTATATCCCAAAAGGGGTCACTTTATATTCCAAAGGGTCACTTTATATCCCAAAAGGGGTCAGTTTATATCCCAAAGGGCCACATTAAACCCCAACCATATGATTTTACACCCCAAGGGGGGGTCACCTCTTACCCCAAGGAACACGACTCTGCAAGCTGGGCCATCCCCAGGCTGTCCTGCCACCCGGCCAGAGGGTGTCAGAGGGACGGCACCCCCCTGGGGACACCGGGGTGTCACTGCCCCACCATCCCGAGGGGTGGCCAGGCTGCCTCATTAGCTAATTAACACCCCGGCAGACACACGGCCCTGCAGGCGGTGGCAGAGCAAGGGACAGCAGGGACAGCCCCAGTGTGACCCACCTTCGCTGCCGGGGGGGCTGGAGGCGTCGCGCTCGGCTGAGCCCTCGCAGTCCGAGGTGGCCCCGTCCCTCTCCGAGGGGCTCTTGTCCCCCACCGCGGCGTCCTCGCCTTCCTCCATCGCTGCCAGGGAACCTGCGGGGACACCGACAGCGCCGTCAGGGGGAAAGATGCCGGGCGGGGTGGGGCTTTCCCAGCTGGGAAATGGGGATGCTGGGAGGAAATGTCCCACTGGGAAGGGGAGGGAAAGCCCAACCCAGCCACCCCAGCATCTCCCTGGGGTGCAGTGTCCCCCTGCAGGGGTGGCCGTGCTGTCCCCTCCCCGAGGGCTCCTGTCTGTCCCCAAAAGAAACCCCAAAAATGGTCCCCATCGCCCTTTATCTGACGGGGGGACACGGCCCCATGGGGGTGACGCTGCAGGGGACAAACAGGGGACAAACAGGGGGGACACCTGCCATCCCTCTGGGCCGTTCCCACGGCAATGCAGCATCCCCCGGCGGGCAGGCGAGGCGAGCAGCGGTGACACACGCGGCCGGTGACACACGTGGGCGGTGACACACGACGCTGCCGGGGGCTGCCGGGACCCCAGGCGGCCCCGGGATCGGGATCGGGGAACCACGGGGGGGATCGGAGCGGGACCAGCCCGTCTGGCAGACCTCAGCCAGCTCGCCCGTGACTCCAGGCGCGTATATTTACAGCAGCAGAACAAAGAGCCCATAATCTATACAAAGCGCGCAACAATGAGCGTGGATAAAGAGGCTGCCGGAGAAGGGAAGGCAATTTATTCTAATTCTGCTAATTTCAGTTCCAGCACAATTAAAAAGGCTCTGATAATATTCAGAAACAATCGCCGGCTAACAAATCGTTTCTCCCGCTGTAAATGAAACATTGTTAGGCTAATTTCTTCCTTCACGCCTTCATGCGGCTCTTGGGCTTCTGATAAAGTTAACCCGACGCTCGCCTGCGCCGGGGTTTGGCACCTCCAGCCGGCCCAGGGAGGGGTGGATGGGGCTGGGAAGGGATGGGTGGGACCAGGAGGGCACCTGGCGCCCACCCAAGGGTGCTGAGACCACCCACGTCCCGCCTGGGAGCAGTGGGAAGCAGGAGGAGGATGGGGATGGCTTTGGGTGCTACTGTGGCCTACAGGGATGATGGGCGGCCAGCAGCATCCCATGCACGGTCCCTGGATGGACCCCATATCCCACCCCAAAATACATCCCCAGACAGGAGGGAAATGGAGATGTCCCACATAAATCCAAATGGATATTCCATATAAATCCAACTGGATGTCCCATATAAATCCAAATGGATGCCCCATATAAATCAAAATGGATGTCCCATATAAATCCAAATGGATGCCCCATGCAAATCCAAATGGATGCCCTGTATAAATCCAAATGGATGCCCCATATAAATCCAAATGGATGTCCCATATAAATCCAAATGGATGTCCCATATAAATCCAAATGGATGCTCCATACAAATCCAACTGGATGCCCCATACACATCCAGCTGGGGTTTGAGTCCTGTGGTGCCACCGAGTTCCTACAGCGATGATGGGTGGCCAAGAGCATCCCAGTATTGCACTGCTGGGGTCTCTGGATGTATCAACATCCCACGCTGAAATGTCCATCCCCAGTCAGGAGGGAGATGGGGATGCTCCATCTCCATCCAGCTGGGGTTTGGGTGCCGTGGCGTCACCCAGGGCCTACACAAAGATGGGGAATCAACAATCCCAGAATGTCGTCACTGTGACCCCTGGATGCATCCCGGGACCGCCCAAATGCCCCCCCAAAACACCGAGGCCCAGCCACGAGGAAGATGGGAACGCTCCCTACAAATCCAACCGTGTCAAACCTGGTCTGGGGAAGAGCAGGGCCCAACAGCACCCTGGAATCGTCTCACACTGTCCCTGGATGCATCCCAAATCCCACCCCAAAACACTCCCGAGCACACGGGAGAGGGGGACGCTCCAGACAAACCCAACCACGTAAACCCAGGGGTTTGGGGGCCACGGTGTCGCCCAGCGCCCACGGAGAGGCCAGAATGGTATCCTTGGATGCATCCCGACCCCACTGCAGCATCCCGCTCCTCAGGGATGCACCGCCAGCGAAAAACCAAAAAAAAAAAATCAAAAAAAGGGGGAAAAAAGGAAAAAAAAAAAGAGCAAGTGAGGGAGAGGGAGCGCGGAGCAGGAGGGGAGCATCACTTGCCCGGGATTGCTGGGAGCCCTGCACAGTTATCACCGCACACAGCCTCCCTCGGCTGGCCTGATCTGTCTATTCTTCATTAAGCAAATACGCTGAAATGGAAATGAAAACATAATAGCTATTTGATTCTCGGCGAGATATTTTGCATATTGGTTCGGTGCTGATAGCGGAATTTCATCAACTCCCTTTTTTCATGCTTTAAAACTGAATTACCGAGGCTGGTTTTACAGAGAGGGGAAGAGCCAAAAAACGCTCCCTTCCAAGATACTCCGCTTCGACGATTAACTCTTCTCCCTCCCTCCTTCTCTCTCCTTTTTTTTTTTTTTATTGATAACGAGCAAGGATTTATTTTTTTTCTTTTTTTTTTTCTTTTTTTCCCTTCTTTTTTTTTTTTTTTTTCTCAAAAAAAAAGAGAAAAAAAAAAAAAAGGAAGAAAGACAGTGACTCTAAAAACTTGCAGGAAGCTGAGGCGAGGTGGCACCGGGGCTGGGCCGAGGGTCGGCATTCCCAGGGAAACCCGGCGTTATCCAGGTAATGATTTGATCACTCCAATTAAGGCTCTCCCAGGGCGGGAACAACAAAGCTCGTCTTGATTCTTCGTGCTTAGCCGGTAAATTAAATAAAAGCCAAAAGAATATAGGGAATCAAGGAGGGGGGGGGGTGAGGAGATGGGGGGGACTTTTCCAGGCTGCCAAGAGCGAGACCCTGGGCGCTCGGAGAGCCGGCACGGAGACAAGAGCAAAGCGATAAGAGGCCTTGATAACAGATAGAAAATAGCAACAGCCACAGACTTTCCCACCGGCTCTGGAGCAGGGAGGAGAAGGAGGAGGAGGAGAAGGAGGAGGAGGAGGAGGAGGAGGGAGTTCCCATGGTGGAAAGCAGGTCCTGGGTCGGGAACACGTGCAGGGCTGGTGGCAACCTGCCTTCGCCTGCTGGCGCTCGGTGCTGCCGTCAGGTCCAAGTGTTTATTTTTAAATACGAATTTAAATAAAATTTCCCATCCGGCTCCTTCCAATTCCCTTCTGTGGAAGCGTTCAAGGCCGGGTTGGATGGGGCTCGGAGCAACCTGGGCCGAATGGAATGTGTCCCTGCCCGCGGAGGGGGAGGAAGGAGATGAGCTTTAAGGTCCTTCCGACCCGAACCGCTCTGGGAATCCACAATCCTCATTTCTAAAAATAAAAATTCCTCCAAGTCCCGTTGGGCAGGGGATGAGCCCAAGGAAGGCTCCAGGAGGCAGGGAATGAGGGACATCCCAAACCTTCTCTCCAGGCACCTCAAAGCTCAGCCTCGGCTCTGGGTGTCACTGCGGGGGACACTGGGGACATCCCAGCTGTGCCAGGGCATCCTGGGGGATATTCCAGCTCCACCAGGCAGGCAACATAACAGAGGATCCCTTCTCCATCCTTCCAGCTCCTCCTCATCCCTGCGCTGGCACCATCCTCTTCCAAATAAAAAACCACAATAAATAACAATAATAATAACAATAATGATGATGATGATGATGATGAAAACCAACCCAAAACCAGGCGGGCAAGGCTCCAGCCCGGGTTTTGGGACACACAAACCATCACCAGGATGCTCGTCCATCACCTCATGCCAGAAATGCGGGAATTCCACTCAGGCATCGCTTCCTAAATCACCTCTTTTCCCCCTAAACGATGGAGCCAAGAGCAAGGGGCGGCGGGAACAGGCCGGCGTTCCTCGGGGAAAGCTGCTCCCGGAGCCAGAGCCAGCTGCTCCTCTGGCCAAGGTGGTTTGGTGGGAATGGGGAGCGTGCCGGGATTCCCCAGGGTCTGGCGGCGGGGCTGCGCCGAGCCCGCCCCGCTGCCAGAAGCACCCGGAGAACAACCCGGGCTGCAAATCCCGCTATCTGATGGGCCACCCGCCCGCTCTTCTCACCCAATTCCTCCCTGGGCCCTACCGATGTTTGTTTTACCAACGACCTCGGCTGCTCCCCAGCCCGCTCCCTGCGGATCGGGAACGCCACCAAGCCGGGACAAAGGAGGTTCCGGGGGACGCCGCACCTCCAAGGTCCCCCCCCTCGGTGGTGCTGCACTAAATTCCAACGGTCTGGAATCCCTTTGGGAGGAAAAGGGGCTTTTTTTGGGGCGCGGATCAGCCCTGTCCCCCTATCAGCCCGGCTGCAGCATCCCAGGCCGGGCTCTTCCCGTGGATATCTCCTCGTGAAAGATCAGCCCGGTGCATGGAGCCGATAGCGGCTGGGGCCGGCCCCAGGGGGCTTTATCTCAAATTTGGGGCCCTTCTCCATCACCTCCAGATAAAACTCACCCTGACCCTGCCCGCGGTGCCCTGGGGGAAAAGGGCAAGGGAAAATAAAAAGCACGGTTGGAGAATTGGAAGGTGGAAGGGGGGCGGTTTATAATGTATTGATGATGATTTGGTATTAAATTATTACTGGTTTATCCAGGAGGTGGTAGGGATGCTGGGAGTGCTGATGGCAGATACTTATAATCATTTCTAAATTAAATTTATAGACTTATTACATTTTTGTGTTGAGGCCCTAATTTACCCAGGAGGGGAACGGGGGATAGAGGTGCTGGGTGATGCTGAAACTCCTGATGGGAAGATGCTCCAACTGCTCGTGAGGGGTTTGATAATGATTAACATGATTACATTCATAATCCACCAGGCCTAATTTATACCAGGAGGGGAATGAAGAGTGGTGGGGGAAGAGCGGCGGCGGGGGCACGGAGGGGGCGGGTGACGCTGCCAATGCTCATGGGACGGCATTCACAATAATTGTTAAATTTATAGTGACGATTACATTTATAACATACCGTTACGGGTTAACACGGTTTGGTTCTTGTTAAAGAGGAATAGTGGAAATTGATTAATAATGGAAAACCTTTACGTGTACTTAGGCCTGATTCTTCCAGCAGGGGAATGAAGGATGGAATGGGAATGGAGGTGTTGGGAAGGCCGGGATTTGTCATGATGGGATGGGAATGGGGATGGGAAGGGACTGGGGATGGGAATGGGGATGGGAATTGGGATGGGAATTGGGATGGGAATAGGGATGGGAATAGGGATGGGAATGGGAAGGGATTGGGGATGGGAATGGGGATGAGAATGGGGATGGGAATTGGGATGGGAATGGGGGTGGGAATGGGAAGGGATTGGGGATGGAAATGGGGATGGGAATTGGATGGGAAGGGATTGGGGATGGAAATGGGGATGGGGATGGAAATGGGGATGGGGATGGGAATAGGGATGGGAATTGGGATGGAAATGGGAATGGAGATGGGAATAGGGATGGAAATGGGGATGGGAATGGGATGCTCCAGTCACTGCTGGGGAGCTGCTCTGTCCCAACCACCGCAGCCCGGCCCGGTGGAACCTCCCTGCTCCAGAACCAGATGAGCTCCAAGCTCCTTCCCAACCCAAACCATTCCAGTGCGAAATCCCGAAACCGCCCCCGGGGACGGAGCCCCCGGAGCATCCCTCGGTGCTGTGCTGCCCCGGGGGAGCCCCCCCCAGGGGAAGAGCAGGAGCGGGGAGAGGCCGAGCCTGAGAAAGAGCAGCGCTGCTGATAGGGGAGGGATTGGTTTCAGCCGGAGCTGCTCGCGCTGCCAAGCCCAGGCGGGATCGCGGCGGGTGCAGTTACTGAACATTCATCACTGCCTGAACTCTGTAACTTTATCAGCAGCGAGCGGCGCCAGCGCCGGCCCCGCCAGCCCCGGCTCCGATGGGCCGATAAAGCACCGAGAGATCCCGGGAGATTGGGGCGCTCCGGGGGCCGCCGTTCCCCACAGGAACGGCCGGCGGATCAGCCGCGCGCGAGGGAGGGGACAGAGCGAGGGGAGAGACCCGGGGACAATGACAATGGAGTGACTTTAGGTTTCAGATGGGGTCGATAAGGCCCTGATAGATTTGGAGCGAGGAGAGAGTGGAATGGAGCCGTCCCCGGCGCAGCAGATGGATGGGATCGCTCCGGGAGAAGGGATGCGCTGAACGTGGGCCTGGCTGCCCGGCTGGAGAGCACACGGAGCCACAGCACGGAAACCGAGGCAGCTGCTGAGACTGGGAGAGAGGGAGCAGCCCTTACTGGGGGGGCTGGAGCTGTCTCCATCCAAACCCCACCCCAGAGCGGTGCGAGGTGCGCGTCCCCGTGGGGATCCAGCGCTTCGGGAGCAGCTGGATACGCAACAAGGCGGGAGAGAAATTCCATCCACGGAGACCGGGCTCCAAGCACGCCACCCCTGCTCCCTGCCAAAGGGCAGAACTGGGGGAAAAGCCCTCAGTTTGGGTACTTTTCTCCCACCTGGAATAAAGGACATTCCAGGTGGGAATGGCTGGGGCTGCACAGGCAGCACTCGGAACACATCAGCGCCAGGTGACAGCGAGGACAGAGGTCAAGCTCTGTGCTAATCCAGCGACAAATCACGCCGGAGATGCCGAGCTGGAGCCATCCCCCTTCCTGTGGGAAGCAGCTCCAGGTCCTGCCAGGTCCATCCTGCTGCCAAAAGCCGTGGAAAGGGAACAGGGATGGTTTCCAGTGTCCACACCAAGCCTTTCAGCCTGTGACAGCCCTGGGTGACAACAAGGCCGGAGGGATGGGGACAAAGATGGGATGTTCCTGCCGCCCCCAAACCCACAGGATGCCTGATCCCAGCTCCCAGAGCCATCCTGGAGCACTCCAGGGTAACGAGCAGGAACCGTGGAGGCTCCAGGGGCCAGGGCACAGCCAGGTGGGGTGGTGCACCTGAGAGTAGCTGGCACACGGAGATCCCTGGGACAGCGCTGCTCCCAAAACCCTTCCCAGCACACACCAACCCTCCTCTTCCTCCCAGTTCCAAGCCCTTCTCCCGCCCGGCTCCGTGGACGCCGAGTTCGCTCCGTGCAAACGTGCCTGCGCTGCCTCTCTCCCTCTTTCTTTTTTCTGATTTTTTTTTTTTTTTCCTGTTCTTGGCATTTTGGTGGAGCGAGATAAGAGCGAAAAACAACAGAGCTGCTCGGAGAGTGAAAAAGGGAGATAGATAACGCAGATACCGACTCCTACACAAAACAGTCCTGGCTTTATCTCTGCTTTTTATCACCGTTCCCCTAAAAAAAAAAAAAAAATAAAGAGAGCAGCCCAACTGGAATGGGGCAGCACATTAAAAAAAAAAAAATGAACTTTATACTGTTCGCTCTTTAGTTTTATATTTAGATGAAACAAACTCAGATGCTGGTGGTCGATACCTTTCCCAAACCGAGAAGCCTGGGAGCTCCGTTTGCTCCGGCAGGGATGAGCGAGGGAAGTCAAGGAGCTGAGCGTGGACGGGGCAGTGGGATGAGGCTGCTCCGAAGTTTCCAGGGCAGCATCCTGCAGCAGAAGCAGCGAGGCTCAGGCTGGAGGTGGATACGGAGACGTGGAGATGCTTCCCGAGCATCCCTGCGTCCTGCCAGCCCGGGGACAGATCCCTCCTGAGATGCTCCAGGCACCGCCGGGATCCCGGCAGCCTGGCACAGCTGGCAAAGCCCAGGGTGCCCGTGATGGGAGCAGGGCCCCGGATGCAGGAACAGCATCTCCAGCACGGGGATGAGATTGCACCCTACACCCCATCCATGTGGCTCCCCAAAAATCCTTTGTCCCCCCAACTCCTTTGGCACCCGGCAGGGCTCTGCCTTCCTGCTGGGAAGGGCGTTTTGGAGCAGCAAAAACCCAACTCCCAGGGCACGGCCAGAAAGAGGGAAGGAAAAGGGGAAAAAAAAAAAAAATAAAATAAAAATGGACTGAAGGTTTTTCCCTCCCCTCGCACTCCCTTCCCTTTCCCTACCTTCTTTTTGAAAAACATAATTTATCTGTGTATTATCAAGAAATCCAGACACTTTAATCAGTGAGCTATGAAGTCAGTATTTCCATTCTTATCTAGCGGAGGAGTGGAAATGGAGAGCAGATAGGCAGCTCCGAGCCCCGGCCGTGGTGGGGAATGTTAATGGGAGGAGCGGCGGAGCCATTGGCTACCGAGCCGCCGCTATCGCTGCCATTATCGCGCCCTTATCGCCGCAACCATCGCAGCGCAGTAATGGGGCCAGTTCAACTTTCCGCATTATCATCGGAGCTGCGAGGAGCATGAGAGGCCTCGGCTGGGAGACGGAGAAGAGAGAGAGCGGCCAAAACTTCCCGGCGGAGCAGGGGAAGGGAGGGAGGGAGGGGAGAGCGGCTCCTCCAGCCCCGCCGTGCCCTCCCGAGATGGGGATGCTCGCCCCGCTGCTCCGCGGTTCCAAAAGCCCTGGGGACTGACCCGGCCACTGAGCAGCCCCAAAAGCTCTGGGTATCAGCGCCAAGGCAGGTTCTCAAACCCCACGTGCTGACCCAGGGAAATGTCCCCAAAACCCCGGGGAGCCAATCCCAAAGCATCCCAAAACCACGGGGAGCCAATCTCAAAGCATCCCAAAACCACGGGGAGCCAATCTCAAAGCATCCCAAAACCACGGGGAGCCAATCCCAAAGCATCCCAAAACCCCGGGAAACCAATCCCAAAGCATCCCAAACCTCTGGGTACCATCCCAAGGCACATTCCCAAAGCTACAGGGACTGACCCCGCAGAGCATTCCCAAAACCTCAGGCACAGCCTAAAGGTGCATCCCCAAAGTCCTCCAGAAATTCCTGGGCACTGACCCTGAGGAGCATCCTTAAAACCCCAGACATGGAATCTGCTGGGCATTGCCGAAGTCCAGGGTGCCAAACATTCCCAAAATCCTGGGCACCGACCCCAGAGCTCATCCCTAAAGTAAGGGGTAGTGACCCAAACAAACATCACCAAACCCTGGGTTTGCATTCCCAAAACTGCAGGCACCATTCCTAAATATTCCCAAAGCTCCAGGCACTGACCCCATTGAACATCCCAAAAATCTCCAGGCACTGACCCCATTGAACAACCCAAAAATTTCCAGGCACTGACCTCATTGAACATCCCAAAAATCTCCAGGTGCTGATCCCATTGAGCATCCCCAAAATCTCCAGGTGCTGATCCCATTGAACATCCCAAAAATCTCCAGGCACTGATCCCATTGAACATCCCCAAAATCTCCAGGTGCTGATCCCATTGAACATCCCAGAACTCTCCAGGCACCAAATCCTCAACACTGCCAAAGCTCCAGGCACCGACCTCATCGAACATCCCAAAACCCCACGCAATGACCCCAAAACCTCCAGGCCATGACCTCACTGAGCATTCCCAAAGCTCTGGGACACCGACCCCACTGAGCATCCCCAAACCCCGGACTCGGAGGCGCATCCCCAAATCCTGGGGTCACGCTCCCGGCCGGCCAAGGCCGAGGGAAAACAATGGACCCACGTTCCATCAGATGAACAAACCCGAGGAGCACATTTCCTCCACGCGCTATCGAATGGGAGATGTCGAGAAAATATGTTGATGTGAGAAAGAGGAGATAAAGAATTATTTTGGAGGGAAAAAAAAAAAAAAAAAAAAGCCGTGGAAGGCTCTTATCTGGAGTGACTCATAGGCACACACTCCTTAACCCCACTGCAGCCCAAGGTCAGCAGTTGCATTCCTTTCGGCATTTCAGCCCTTCCAAAAAAACACGCTGCCGCAGGAACAATGTGGAGCCTTTGCCGGGCAGCCATCGGAAGAGGGAACTGTATTACCCCCCGAAACACTTGAACTTTCCTGATAAAAGGAGCGGCAGGACGCAGCCCGGCCAAAAGCCCTGAGTCAGGCAGCAAAAGCGGTCATGGGATGTGGCGCAGGAAGAAAAAAGAGAGGAGATACTGGCCTCCTGCTCCCATTCCCGCTCTTCTCCGAAGTGGGGGAGGCGATTTTCTTGGCCCCACGGGATGAAAAATCCATGCCCTCGGCACGGAGCAGCACGGTGCGGGGCTGGCACAGAGGCCTCTTCCAATTTATCTTCTTAGATGTTGAATTCCGAGAAGCTCCTCGCTCCCGCCGTGCCCCCGTTGCTCACATCCCTCTCTCCGGGCAGCACCGGCTCTCGGGCCTTGGCTGTGCCTCTGTGGAAGGTCTGGGCTGGCTTTCCCTCCACAGCAACGCCCCATCCAGTGTTTTCCAAGGCGGATCACGTTGTTTTTTTCCAGCAGGACGGACGGCACGCATGGAAAACATCCTCGAAAACATCCTCTTCCTTGGGCCGGCACGGCTGCGCTTGACCCCAAATCCACCGGCAGCTCCATGCCCGGCCCTGCTGCTCCCAGTTTGGGCAGCGTTGTCCTCTCCTTCCCCAGGGATGTGGGTGTCCCCTCGGGGCTGGGAACGTCCCACGGCACGGAGATTCCCGCGCCGGGATGGATGCGGCCACGGCCGTGCCTTTGGGGCGCTGCCCCTCTCCGGGAACCCGGGATCCCCTGCGCCGCGGCGCCGCCTCCTCGCACAATTCCCGCGTTCCCGGGGGGACAGGATCGCTCTCTTCCCCGGCCCCGATCGCCGAGCTGGCCCCGTCGCAACTTGGCCAAAGGGGAACCTGCAGCTTGCTAGGTGGCCTCGTGATTCACCACGGAAAATAAAGACCTTGCCCAACCTCGCCGCTCGGCATCCCGAGGTGCAAATCCCTGCTGGAGGCGGCGTCCCCCGGGATGCCAGGGACGGTCCATCGCCGCGGCTCCGCGCCCGGGGACGGCGCGGGGGCGTCCCCCGGGGGTGCAGGAGGAGGAAGAGCTGCAGCAGACACAAAAACCAACCCAACCCCGGCGCCCACGGGCCCTGGAAGATGCCGCCTGGCACAGGCTCCGGAGCCTCCCTCGCCGGCGCGGCTCCAGCGCCGCCCTCCCGCCCCGTGGCCCCGGCGGGGACGCGCTCCGGGCTCTCGGCAGAACTGGTTTGGCCGTGGCCAGCCCGGCTCCAGCCCTCGCTCCCCCAGCATCCCCCTCATCCTCCCTGCCCACTGCGGAGATGCCCGGGAAGAGCCATCCCGGGATATTCCCCCAGCGCGGTGCCTAGAGGGTTTGCAGGGCTCCCTGGCGTCGAGGGGTGACGGGTGGCACGGCTGGCAGGGCACGGGGCTGGTGGCACTGGCCACCGGTGCCATTTCTCCACCATCCACGGCGAATGGATTTCCTCACCAGGCCACCAGCTGCCAAGCACGGCGCCAACCCCTTCTCCTGGAGCTGGGGCCCGCAGGGATGCTCACACCAACTTGTGCCAGAGGAGGAACACTTCTCCCAGCGTCGCCCGAGGCTGGCACAGACCCTCCAGCGAGCGGGAACGTGGCTTGTGGGGAAACACCCGGGGATGCCTGGGAGAGCTCCCCAGGGTGGGCTCTGCTGGCTGCATCCCACCAGCACCCCACCACGATGGGTGCCCAGCCCTGGGAGCCCCCGATGGCGCATCCCGAGACAGCCGGGATGGGGCAGAGCCGCTGCGGGGGCAGCTGCGCCCCGGGGCTTTGCCACCCGCGCCCCTGCCAGCCGCGAGGAGCCGCCGCCGCTCTCGGATGCCACCGCGCCAGGGCTGGCGAAGGCCCGGGGCTGTTTGCACAAGACGGGAGGGGTTGGCTGGCAGGCAGGCAGCGCCCGTGGGTGTAGCAGACACGCGGGACTCGGGGATGCCACCCTCGGGATGCCAGGAGCGGGGGACAGCGGGGCCGGGGGAGCCCCGGGATGCGCCGAAAAATCGGGTTTTGGGAGGCTCTGCCGGCACCCGGCTCATCCCGGGAGCAAACCCCACCCCAAACACCCCCCCCACCCCCGGCCCGGATGGGGAAACTGAGGCACGGAGGTGGCGGGGATGGAAAAGCGCAGCCGCATCAGAGCGCAGGGGGAAAAACGGGCAAAAAACCCCCCCCACACTCCAAAACAAAACAAAAAGCGGCAAGCAGAGGAGGCTGAAACACCTGAAAGGGCAGGAGCGGCTCGGGGAGGGAAGGCAGAGGGAAGGAGCGGGCAGGAGGCGTGCCGGGAGCATCCCACGCCACCGGCTCACCACGCCGCAGCTAAAAATAGCCGCTGGCTTGGGCCGCTGTCATCTTTAGAAGAAAGGCGATTTTCCAAACTCCCGGGAAGGACGGCTCCGAGCGGCACGGCCCCCCGCTGCCCGGCTCCCCCCGTCCCCTTCCCGGCATCGCCGCCGAGCCCACGCCGGAGCAGCCGGAGAGCGCAGGAGGAAAGGAAAAAGAATAAAAACCGCCCAGCCCAACGCACCCCGTCAAGAGACGGAGGCTTTAACAGCGCAGATCGCGCTCGTTATCTGACACCATCTAATAGCAATTAAAGAAAATCCACACGCAAGAATATGACGGTGTTTTCACCTCCACCCCCCCTCCCCGCTCCCCGTGCGTTCGCTCGGCGGAGCAGAATGGGAGATAATCATCAAAAAAAAAAAAAAAAAAGAAGTCAAAGCTCTCATCAAACTAATGCAACATCTGCAGCCGATAACAGGCGCTGGGAGAGCTCGGCTTCTCAGCCCGGCTCGCTCCACGGAGCACGTGGAGGGGGGAGAAACCGCCCCACCACCTTGAGAAATAAAAACGCACACGCAGCTGCCCCCCCCCATCAGATAATTAAAGCGCCCGCGTTAATCACATTTGCAGTGGAACAAATTGTTGGAGCCCTTTTGCCCCTCTTTGCCGTGTTTGTTGTTGTAGCGAATCCTGCTCCGGTCTGGTGGGGAGAGATAAGTGGATCTTATCAAGCCTGGCAATCTCTATCAGGATGGAGATCGGAGCTCGGTGCTTATCGGCAGCTCAGATCTACTGCAGCTGAGCGCAGAATAAAAGAGGAAAAGGAAAAAAAAAAAAAAAAAAAAAAAAAGAACCCGCCATAAAAAAAAAAAAAAAAATAATAACCACAAACAGGCCCCTGCAACTATGACAAAACATTCGCTTCCAGCTCGCTTAGGAACAGAAAAAAATATTAAAAAAAATAGGTGTATTAAAAAGAAGGAGGGAGGGGGAGGCACATCAGCGCGATGAGATCAATCTCCCGCTTATCAGGCTCCCCCATCGCAGGACCCGGCGCTGCGAAAGCACCGGCAGCTGCCAGAGCCTCGCTCATCAGCTGGGCGCCCGCGCTCCCATGTTTGAAGTTAATAAATATAACAGTTTATCTGGCTTGGAGATCAGCTCCTGCTGCCTATCAGCCCCTCACATCTATCTACCAGCAGAACAAAAGACAGGCACACACACACACACACAAAAAAAAAAAAGAGAGAAAAGAAATAAAATAAAATAAACCACCCCATAAAGCAGCAGCAGCTGCAGGGAGGTTGGTGGTACAGGCAGGGATGGCGAGGAACTGTCCTCTGCGGGCGGGAACCCCCCCAAAAATGAAAGGGAGAGATGCTCGGGGTGTTTTCTCCGCTATCAAAAGCCACTATCGCGATGCAATCGGCTTTCAAAGCCTCCCCACGGCTGCCGCCGCCGCTGCCGGGGGGGTCGGAGGGAGGGAGGGAGGGAGCGGCACCCCCGGCCCCGCCAGCCCCGCTCGGCTCCAGCCCGGAAAGGCACGAAGGAGAGGAAGGTTAAAGCAGCTGGTTAAATATAGTCCGGTGTCTGATCTTTGTCTTATCTCTGCTGGCGATCGCCCGCTCTTCCCGGGCGATCTCCCCGCCAGCCTTAATCTGCGCCTCGCATCGGGCTTCAAAAAAAAAAAAAACCCCCTAAAAAACAAAAAACCCAACAAAACCCCAACCCCGCAAGAGAAGGCGAAGCCAGGGCGAGAACATCGCGTCACCCAGGGAAATAAAAATCAGCAGATACCGATCTGGAGGAGTTTTGGTTTTTTTTTTTTTTTAATGCTCCAGCCGAGATGATAAGGAGGATAGACTTTGTGGAAACAGGTCCGGTCTGTACATGAGAGGAGTCTGGTTACCGGAGCCCTGATTCATGCATACCTTCCCCGATGGAGCAGCGGCAGGGCGCTCTCGCCGCGCTCGCCGCCTCTAATGACTGTTTTCATGTTGACACACACACAGGAAGGCTTCCAAGCTCGCAGCTTTTAATCAGTTTTGGCCATCGCCGGCGGCCTGAGATCAGCCTCCCACTTTATCGTTTCTTCACATCTCTGCAGAAAAGCAGCAGAGGAAGGGAGATACCAGGAGCCGCCGCCCGGCCGAGCTGCCGCGGCCTCGTCCTGCCTCAGTTTACCCCGCAAAGCAGGGATCAGGCATCCCGGGAGCGGCGAGGATCCCGCAGGGAGCGGGGGCATTCCAGCGCTACCGCTCGCTCCGGTCTGAACGCTCCCGGTACAACGAGCTGGAGTTACCCAGGCAGGGCTGGAGAGGCTTTTTGCCGGAATAAAGCCGCGGAAGTTGGGGAAAGCCAAAGGAGAAAAGTATCCCGAAAAAAAAAAAAAAAAGAGAGAGAGAGGAGCAGCTGGGACTATTTTTAACTCTCCCCGGGTAAAAGTCTAGCTGAGCGTTATCACCACAGCAATCACCCCAGGCAGGGAAACAGGTAGGTGCAACTCAGCCTTGCAATTATTTCAGGAGAAAGATAAAGGTAGATTATCACATGGTGGCCAGCCTTCCCTATCCTCCCATCTCCCTCTTATCACCAGCTTCCATCGACGCGAGGGGGAAAGAAAAAACACACACACACACACACACACACACACACCGGAGAGGAAGGAGAAAAGCCGAGATGAGCCCGGAACCGAAAAAAAAAACCCCAAAACTTCCAGCACTTTGCAGGATTTCTCTGCCTCGCCCGTACATCCTCGCCGGAGCAAAACAAGAGCCCGGCCCACGGGCTGGACGGTGGCCAGCGCGACCCTCGGGAATCGCCATTCCACAGGGAGGGAAGGACGGGGATGCGGCCAAAGCCCCGCGGGATCCCGGGGCCGCTCCTTACGGCCGCGTCCCACCTGGGCCGGGATGCAAAGCGGGACCTGGGGGGGCACTGGGCAGGGTGTGGGGGGCCAAGGACAGCGTGGCCGGAGGGGAGGATGGCACATGGGGACAGCGGGGACCAGGCAAAGGGGGGGGGGGGCCCATGCGGGAAGGGGAGCCCCCCGTGCTGTCCCCGCCGTCAGGGCTGGGGTAGCCCAGGGAGGATGGGGACCCCGGGGTGGGAGGGTCGGAGAATCCCCGGCTGGGTGAGGGGCCCGTAGCCGGGGTGAGGAGCCCTCGGCAGGGCCGGGGTGGCCCCGCGGCCATGGGGAGCCCCGGGGTGGGCGGTGTTCGGGGAGCCCCTGGCCCCGGCTGCCGGCGCTGGATGGGAGGCAGGCGGGGGAGATAAGATCACAATTTCAGGCCGTCCCGACAGAGCGATGTTATCAGGACGGGACTTGCAGAACGGAATATTTTAAAGCCTTATCGGGGCCCCCATCGGGAGCCGGTACCGGAGCCACCGCGCTGGCGGGGGGGAGGCGGCGCGGGGAGGGGGGAGCGGCGGCGACAGAGACCAAGGCGGGCGAGCGGCCGGTAGCGGGACCGGAACCCGGGGCGGCCGGTCCGGGTGTGTCCCGGGTGTGTCCCGGGAGTACCGGGGGCTCCGGGGGAGGGGGGCGCAGCCACCGAAGGAGCGGTGCACTAAAACAAGGGGCCGGCGGTGGGTGGGGGGTGGGGGGGGTTAGAAGCTCGGCTGCGGTGCGGCCGGCACAGAACGGAGCGAATGCTTTCCCGATAGCGACGACTCACGTTTGATCTGCCGGGGGTTGCTCTGTTTCCTCCTGGACATCGCTCGGCGAGGGGCGAGCCCTGCGCCCCGGCTGGCGGCTGGGCGGGCGGCAGGTGGGTGGCGGCGGGCGGGCCCCCGGCTGCTCGCATGCCCGCCCGCCCGCCCGCGGGGCCGGGGCCGCGCCGGGGCCGGGGCCGGGGCCGCGCCGGGGCCGGGCCGTGCTCGGCGGAGCGAAGCCGCCGCCGCCGCCGCCGCGGGATTTTCTCAATGGGCGCCGCGCCGGATCGAACCCGCCGAGCGCTCCGGGGGGCGGGGCCCGCGCCGCCGCCGCGGCCGCCCATAGGCCCCCGCCCCCCGCCGGACACGCCCCCCGGATGGCGCGCGCCGAGGGGCGGGGCCAAGGGCGGAGGGGGCGTGGCCGCCGGGGCTCCGTCCCTGCGGGGGCTCCGCGCTCCCCTCCCGGGGGGGTCCCCAAAAAATCTGTCCCCGGCACCAGAATCTGTCCCCGGCACCAAAATCTGTCCCCGCCACCGCTCTGGGAGCGCCGTGAGGCTCCGCACGCTGATTTGGGGCTCTGGCCCCACCCCGCGCGCTTTTGGGTTCCGCGACCCGTCCTCGGCATCCTAAAGTCTCCTTTTGGGGTTCTCGGTCCTTCTTTGGGTTCCCCGAACTCCCCTCTGGGATGCCTTGTGACGTGTCTGGAAGCTCCTGCACTCACGGCAATTCCCCCCCCCGCCCCCAGGACCTCAGTGCCCTCGCTGGGCCCCAATTCACCTTCCTCAAATCCTCAAAGCCTCTTATGGGAACCCCCAAAACCTTTCTGTGGGGTCCTCAGGGTCGCTCCTTTGGATCCCTTAGAACCCCTCCCATTTCCAGATGAATGTTCCAAAACTTGTGACTCCCACGGCCACGGTAACCCCGGCTCAGGGCAGGGGACACCCCAGGACACCCCTGTAGGGGTGCTGGGGTCCCCCCTTGGCATCCTCCCAGCCAGGTGACCTGTGAGCGTGAACAAATCTTGGGGCGAAATGTGGGTTAAACAGGAGCCACTTAGATTTTGGATCCATGACGGGAACATTTTCCTCTGAAAAGAAACAATTTCTCCCAAACAGAGCCTCGCCCGTGGCTGATCTTGGGCCAGGGAGATTTGTCCATGGGGCTGGCTGGTGGTCCCCAAATAATGATGGAGTTTTGGGATCCATGGAGGGTGTGCTGTGGGGACACGGCACAGCTTGGTCGTATCCCTCCTCCCTCCATCCCCGGGCGTGGGATGTGCCTTTTTTCCCCTCCACTTTTTTTTTTTTTCTTTTCTTTTTCTTTTTCTTTTTTTTTTTTAAAGGGTTTTTAATTAACTTCCTGTTTCAATGGTGGGATAATGAGTTTTAAGCAGCACATGATTCCAGTAAAGAGGTCAAACCGGCAATGAGGATGTCAAAAGAAATTAAGTTAGGAATTAAGAAGAGATCCAGGGGAGAAAAAAAAAAACCCACAACCCTCTCAAACCCTACGGAAGGAGGGAGATGCTGCTGAGGACAAGGCTCTGCTGAACCCCCCCCTCGGCTGACCACCCCCCAAAACGATCCTGGCGGCGCCTCTCACCTCGAGTGGCCTCGAATCGCCGCCTTCCTGGAGACCAAAGCCCCGGGGGAGCCGCTCGGCTTCCAGAGCCTTTCCCGTGCTCCCGGCCCGGCTTTGCCAGGTCCGGCCCGAGGAGCCCGGAGCGGCCTCTGCTCCGTGTCAGTCCTGACGGTTCTGACTCCATCAGGGGCTGCTGACGGGGAGCCCAAACCCGCCCCGATCCTTTCGGGGGTCTCCAGCCGCCCCCCGGCTCTGCTCCGGGGATTTTGGGGCCGGGAGCACCGCAGATCCAGCCGGTTCCTCTGGCACATCCGTGGAGTCTCCCCGGCGTGTTTGCTTGCGCCGGGATCATTAGACAGCCGTTTAATTAAACGCGGCGCCATGAATTGGGTGGATTTGAGGGGCTGGGGGTGAGCGAACACCGACGAGGCGCCCAAATTTCCCCTCCCCGGGAGGCAGCAGTGGGACTGGGGGCTGTGCCCGTCTCTTTGCGCTGGAAGAAGCAACGGCAGCATCCCGAGGGGGCGAGGGGACGTTGTCACACCCACGGAGAGCTGCATCCCCCCTAAAAAAACCCCAAAAAGCCTCGCTGGAGCTGTTGGGTGCTGCCAGCCCACCCTGGGCAGCGGCGGAAACAGGTTGCAGTCCTTCCCCTGGCACATTCCTTGCCAACGTCCCTTTAATTCCCTTTTTGGCACCATCCCAGAGCCGCTTAGACCCCCCCCCAGGCCTGACAATCAACCAGCACCCAAAGAGCTGGATCCCGGCTCGGGGACGTCCCCAAATCCCGCATCCCGCTGCCCCATCCCCTTGGGAGGCACCCATGGGTGCCCCTGCGCGGGGACGAGCGTCACGGCGGTGGCGACAGCGGCAGGGCCGGGTGTCCCCCTGCTCCCGTCCCCACCGCCGTGGATGTTTGCAGAGAGATTGTTCCAGGGGAGCCGAGTAAATAGCGTGTTTTCCCGAGGAGTGAATTACACGCCTGCAGAGCAGAGATAATGCCCGAGCAGCCGTTCCCCCCATTGTGAGCGAGGTGACATCTTTTTATGGAGCTGTGTACATTTGTATTAGTGCCAATTAATCTGGCCTGATATTATTAGAGACGCGGCGAGAGGAGGTGGCGGCGCAGGAATGTCAATGGGAAGAGCCCGGGCGCTGCCTCTGCCGGGTTTCAGGGCTTGGGGATGGCTGGTGGGGGGATCTTGGGGGGCTCTGCTGAGCCCCCCAGAGCGAGCTGAGTGCCCGTGGTGCCAGCCAGTGGCACTTCCCACTGGCACGATCCAAGGCTCCCAAACCAGCTTTTTTTCCGGCTCAAAATATCCCATTTTAAGGGTTTGGGGGTTTGTTTTTGTCCCGAGAGGGAGAACTGGCACCACGGTGCCCCACCTGCAGAAAGGCCCTGCCACCTGCTGGCAGCAGAACCTGACCCTGGGTGCCACTTGTCACCAGCCCATGGCTCGGCCTCGGGTGGCTGCCAACAGCCCGGGGTCCTCTGCGCCTCGGGCACGGCTTGGGCACGGATGTGACACGGGTGGGACACGGCTGGAGCAAAGCCTGGGCACGGTTTGGGCATGGTTTGGGCACGGCTTGGGCACGGTCTGGGCATGTCCCTCCATGACTTGGGCATGTCCTGTGCAGAGAGGCTCCCGGGAGCTGCGGCGGCAGCGCGGAAGGGTTTGGGATTCAAACAAATCGCAGCCGTGGGATTGTTTAGGTTTGAAAAGCCTCCAAGATCGTCCCAGCGCTGCCAAGGCCGCCAGTGAACCGTGTCCCCGAGTGCCACATCCAGGTGGCTTTTAAATCCCTCCAGGTTTAAGGTGGGGGCTCCACCCCTGCCTCGAGCAGCGCTGCCAGGGTGGGACAAACCTTTCCATGAAGAAATCTTCCCAATATCCAACCTAAACCTCCCCTGGCACAAACGATGCTGGCTGCTCCCGAAGCCAGGTGGGAATGTGTGGACGAGAAGCCCCCGCATCCCAAATCCAAGGCTGGGATGTCTCAGTGCTTATTTCCCTCTCCATCTTACAGATCTCCTTCTGTAGGAACAATCCCCAAAGGAGCAATCCAACCAATTCCTGGGCTTCAGGAGCATCGCTGCTGGCAGGACGGCATCCCTGGGGGCTGCAGGGCTCCCGTGATCCTGTTCCCACTCCTTACAGCCCCCAGGGCCTCCATGGATTTTTTTTTTTTTCCCTGCATGAATTCAGCATCAGGGATGCAGGATCCCGCTGGTGTCTGGTCCCTGTCAGGCACCCCGGGGAGAAAGGTGGGAGCTGGGCTTTAAATTCCTGCTGTGCAAGGAGCGGCCAGATTTGACTCAAAAGCAAGGGAAAAAAAAAAAAAAAAAATTCTAAATCTTCAGCCCCTGCTTGCAGCGTGACAACCATGGTGGATCCCGTTATCCTCCAGGCTTTGTGGAGAGGCTTAAAGCACCTCCGGCTCGGAGACTTGGATGTGGGGCTGAGGGAAGAAAGGCCGGCTGGATTTGGGGGTGGGGTCGAAGAGCAAACAGCTTGAGGAAAATTTAGGGTGATGGCAAGAAGCCAAGAAACCACCCACCCCGCCCCGAGGGGCTCCATCAACACCTCCCAGCAGACCCACCCTGCACCCCCTGGGGCCGGTTTGTCCCATCCCTGAGGATGTGGATCAGGTCCAGAGTGACCCCAGATCCCGGGGGGTGCAGGGCTGGGACCCCCGGATGTGCTGGGTCCCGCGGGAGCCCCCCTGTGCCGCTGGCCCCCGCCGAGCAGGGAGTTAATCCCCAGCCGGGAGAAGCTGCCCAGCTTTGCATCCTCGCTGGAATTGCAGTGACAGGGGCCTGCAATCTTCCAAGTGACAAACGCTGCCGGATAATGCAGGACTCAGCAAACCCGGGGGCTTTAGGGAGCTCAGAGGAGCCGATGGGTGGGGGGGACGGAGGGGGTGGGACATGGGTGAGAGCAGGGGGAAAAAACTACTCAGGTTTTGTGGGGAAAGGATTAATTAAACAACTCAGCCCCCAGAGATGTGGGAACGGTGCCAACATCTCCCTGGGGAGTGGCATTCCAGAGGGAGACGAGCCCGAGGTGGGCATCACCCTTGTCCTGGGCTTCCATAAAATGCGGGCAGCTTTGAGATGGGGTCCCTGCACCCATCCCAGGGCCCTGGAGACGGGTCCCATCCCTGCAGCATTCCCCTGGCTCCCAGGAGACTCATTTCCAGGAGCCCGAGTGATGGATCTGGAGGTGTGGGAGAGCTCTGGTAACAACCAGGCATGAAATTTTCCTCCTCCGCCCCGCAGGTTTGCTGCCCTGGTGAAATATAGCACAGGGAAAACATAAAAGTCCCATTTCCAGCCCCATAATATTTCCTGCCAAAAGAAAGTAAAATGTGCCGCCTTAAATTTTCTGCGGAATTCTTTTGAGGTTATTTTTTTCCCTAAATTAAGCCATACTAATTATTTTCAGCCACTTTATCTCCACTCTGCAACACACCAGGAGGGTGCAGGCGGCGAGCATTTTAAGCCTCCATAAACAAAAGAGTAGTTTGGAAAATAATTCTATCAATTAATCAAATTAATCCTGCAGTTTTAGTTACAAGCCCCGAGTGGCGAGGATCCCAGCCGGCGGTGCCGAGCTATCTCTCACTGACAGCGGCTCCGTGTTGTGATTGCGGCGGTAATTAAAGGATGGGATACGCCGCCTTCGTGGCGGCTCCTGGCCCAACCCAGCGGGGCCGCAGAGGTCAGCTCGAGGACAACGTGGGGATGAGAGAACTGGGCCTTCACCATCATCATCATCATCATCACCATCGTCATCATCATCATCATCATCACCATCATCATCACCAGCAGCAGCAGCATCCTTCATCATTGCCCCCAGCACCAACAGCGTCATCATCACCATCATCGTAAAATGGGGATGAGCAAAATTGGTCCTCACCATCATCATCATCATCATCACCACCACCATCATAAATTGGGGATGAGTAAACTGGGCTGTCACCATCATCACCATCATCACCATCATCATCATCATCATCATCACCATCGTCATCACCAGCAGCAGCAGCATCCTTCATCATTGCCCCCAGCACCAACACTGCCATCATCACCATCATCGTAAAATGGGGATGAGCAAAATGGGTCCTCACCATCATCATCATCATCACCACCACCATCATAAATTGGGGATGAGTAAACTGGGCTGTCACCATCATCACCATCATCATCATCACCATCATCACCATCATCACCATCATCACCATCACCACCATTATCACCATCATCACCATCATCACCATCATCACCATCATCACCATCATCACCATCATCACCATCATCATCGTCACCATCATCATCATTGCCAAAACTGTCATCTTCGTCATCATCACAATCACAGCTGGGTATAATTGCAACATCATCATCATCGTCATCCTCACCATCTGCATCATAAATTTGGGATGAGCAAACTGGGCTGTCACCGTCATCACCATCACCACCACCATCACAAATGGGTGAGGACCAAACTGGGCTGTCACCATCACCGCCACCATTATCACCATCAACATAAGAAATGGGGGATGGTTGAACTGGGCTATCATCATCACCAATACCATCACCACCACCATCACCATCACCATCTCCATCTCCATCACCACCACCACCACCATCACCATCACCATCACTGTTACCACCTTCCCCACAAACTGATGACCAAACTGGGCCACCAACCCTCGGTCATGACCAAACTAGGTAACCCCACCACCATCACTCACTGATAATGATCAGATCAGGCTGTTGCCATTGCCAGTTGGTAATGACCAACTTGGGCTACGACAATCGCCAGTTCATGATGGCCTAACTGTGCCGTCACCATCACCAGTTGGTGACCACCAAACCAGGCCACCACCACCATTGCCATAACCACCGCCATCACCATCACCAGTTGATGACCACCAAACCAGGCCACCACCACCATCGCCATAACCACCGCCATCACCATCACCAGTTGATGACCACCAAACCAGGCCACCACCACCATTGCCATCACCATCACCACCACCATCGCCATCACCACCACCATCACCATCACCACCAAACCAGGCCACCACCACCATCGCCATCACCACCACCATCACCAGCTGATGACCACCAAACCAAGCCACCACCACCTTGAGTTTTTCCCCTCAGGGACAAGGCTCTCCCACCATGAGCAGCACTCTGACAAAATCTGTGAGGAAGAGGAGCTGCAGGAGCATTTTCACCGTTGAGAAGCTCCAGCACTTTGCAAACCATTGAGGTGACAGCAGTGGTGGCACCAAGGTCCTCCTCAGCCCCTTTACAGAGGGCACCTCAAACATCCCACAAACATCAGGCAGACAGGGAATTTCTGTGAAAATATTGGAATATATTTGAAAAGATTAATCATGGATGACTTTACAGTACCACCCCATATTTTTTATCTCATACTTTATTTAACAATATTAAAGAGGCACTTTAAAGCACACGGACAACATCATAAAACGGCGTTTCCTGCTCTCTCTCTTTGCTTCTCTGGACAAAATATCAAAATAAAAACTTTTGACAAAACACATTGCACCCAAGGTAAATTACCTACAATAGTTTTTTTATACAATACAAAGAATTGTAAAGATACATATTAACAGAATAAAGCCTCTTTTTTTTTTTTTTTTTTTTTTTTTTTTTTCCCTTTTAACTCTAAAACAAAACAAAACAAAAATCATTGCAGGACAGATGCAAAGTACTCTGACTGTTCATATCACATCAGTGCATTACTTCACCTCCTTGACTTGGGAGTATTTCAATAAAATCTTTCCATGTCCTCATTCGCACCTGAGATTTCTTTCTGGATCCAAAAGTTCGGTTGTAGAACGTGCTCCTTTAATGTGACGTAACCTTTTCGACACTATGGAGTACCAGCATGGAGGATTTTTTTCCCTAAAGTTGGACTTTTTTCCCTAAAGATTTTTTTTCTTTTCCTAAAGCTGGAAACTTTTCCCCTAATTTGTATTTTTTCCCCCAAGTTGGATTTTTTCCCTTAAGTTAATTTTTCTCCCTAAAGCTGAAAACTTTTCCCTTTGAGTTGGCTTATTTTATTTTATTTTTTTTTATTTTTTATTTTTTAATTTTATTTCTCTTTTCCTGCTCAGTTTTGGTTTTTGGTTTGGTTTTTTTTTTTTTTTTTTGACAGGTAACGGCTTCTTCCTACCAATTCTCCTTTTTTTTTTTCAATCAAGGAAGTCTGTATTCACATTACAAATGAAGAATAGCACCAGTAACTGCATAGTACAAGCGGATACCTACAGAGCCACTACGTCGATACAGTAAGAGAGTTTAGAAGTGATACCGTTGAGGGCACTCGGACAGCACCGGATTTCGCTGCGGTAAATTGGCACAGTTTTCTCGTTGCACAAAAAAAAAAACCCAAAACCCAAACCCCAAAAATCCCCCACAAACAAAAAAGGAAAAAAACCACGCACGCGTGCACACACACACACACACACACAAAAAAAACCCCAACCCCCCCAAAAAAACCCTAAAAAATCAGAGTTTGTCACAAGTGTCAAGGTGCAGTTTGCTCGCGGGGACGCTTCTCCTCCAGTCCCATCGTCTACAGTGGTCAAAGAGTGGCAGCATCCTCTGGAGGGCTCCGACAGCCCCGGAACCCCAGAGCTAGGTCGTTCTTCTCTTGACGATGTAGAAACAAAATTCTTAGGGATGGCTGTCAAAATATAGGACACTCGGGTCTTAATTTAATTTTTTAATTGTTATCATCGCTTAGGCCAGCTCCCAATTAAATGAATTGTACGGGATTATTTGTGCAAAATCTTCAAAAAAAAAAAAAAAAAAATTTGCTTTCTACAGTGTACTGCACCTTATGAATAAGACGTCTACGGAATGAAGTTCATCTCTTCAAGTACTTTGTACAAAGATAACACAGACACAGACTCAAAAGGTTCTGAGATTTGCAAGTATCCTTATAACCTCAGCACTTCTGCAATAAAGCAATTGCTCTCGACGATTCAGTCTGCCCAAAGCGATTACAATTTCAGTTCATGAAAATCATCAGCAACATCAAAGTTCTAGCATTTGCATGATAAATCAGGTGAATTAAAGTAGATTAGTAGACACAAAGCAAACTATTTCACAGAGGCTGCAGTGCAAGTTCATTTAAGCTAGACAGAGAAATCATGCTACACAAACGAATTTAATGCTTTGATAATTTCCTCCCTTGCAAACCCCATGAAAGCAGCTGAGGATCACCGTAAGTCACTTCCATAAATTACTCTGAAGTATCTCTTCTCAAAGGAATTTTAAAGCTGGTTAATTTTTGCCCAAAGAGTTGGCTGAGCAGGTTGTTCTGGGACTCGGCGCTGCGGTAGCTGGCCGGCCCGGCCGCCTTGGCCCCGCGGGCGGCGCGGGGATTGTGCCAGGAGCCGCGCGGGGATGCCGCCGGCCCCTTGGCCAGCACTTGGTGGAGGCTCTTGCCCAGAATGGCCTTCCTGCGCTTCACGTCCCCGTTGGCGTGGTGGAGCTCCCCTTTCTTCTGGTTGTAAGGGTCCAGGACCATCTTCTTCAGCTGGGGGCCCGTCCTGGGCTTGGCTCCCAGCTTGCTGCAGTGCGTGTCCCTCCTGCCGGGGGACAGGGCGGGAGCCTCGGCGTTGCTCCAGCCGCCACGTTTGAGCTCGGCGGCGCTCTCGCTCCTCGCCGGGCACGGTGGCCGGGCTTTCTTCTTCTTCCCGTCTCCTTCCATGTTCTCCCGGGAGCCGGAGCTGCCCCGGTGGCTCAAGGACTTGTGTTCTTTCCTCCTCTTGGGGTGAAGCTTGCCGGCGGCTCTGCCCGGCTCCGCGTGTCTCGCCGTGTTGCTGGCCGCCTCGCCTCCGGGCTGGTGGCCGCTGGATTTGCCTGGGTTGCCGCCTTGGTCCTTGGCGTTGGTGCTACCGTCCGTAGCCTCAGGCTGGGATTTCTCCTTCCCTGAGATGCGCTGCTGACCCTCCTCGGGGCTGCCCGCTCCGGGAGCGGCCTCACTACCCACGGCCGTCTTTGGAGGCGCCGAATCTTTGGAAGCTCTGGTGAGTGCGGGTGACGCTGTCTTGTCCTTCGGGGGCAGGGGCTGGTGGGCACCTCCTGGAGACGCGGGCTTAGCTGCGCCTTCCCAGGCGGAGGCATCACTGGCACCGGGGCTGCCCCATTTGTGCATCTCCGTGGCTTGTGGAGACTCTGTCTTGGCTGAAGGAAGCTCTGAGGCCTTCTTGGCAAGCTGGAGAAAAGGGATCCCATCCACAGCGTTGGTGTGTGCGCTGGGATCCTCCAGGACACAGGCCCTGCACTCATCGTTGCTGCCTGTGCTTGTTTTTTTATGGGCGTCGGCACAGCCGTGTTTCTGCGTCAGGAGGGGAGGGGACAGGTTTTGGTTGGTGGCCTGGTGACAAGCCAAGCCAGCGAGGTCCATGGGGAACTCGGGCGAGTCCAAGAAAGGAAGTGGCTTCCCATCAAAGGCTCCTTTCTCCAGCTCCTCGATGGACAGGCCGGCGATGTGGCCGAGCTCGGGGCTGCCCGCAGCAGCCGGTGGCAGAGATGGGGACAGGCAGGGCGGTGGTGGCAAGGGGTCAAATGGGGACTTCTCCATCTCTGCCAGGAGCTCCGAGAAGTCACCCACCAGGACTCCCGCTTTCACGGAGGGCTGGGGCGCTCCCAGGTCACCGGGTGCCGTTGGGAAGGAGGCAGTGGGAACCTGCAGGCTGGGGCTTCCAGCTTCTACCAGCTGAAGGTCACCTGTGGGGTCCAGGCGGACCGGTGACCTGTGCGGGATTGAGCTGCCACGCTGAGCCACCTTCCGCTTCTTGCTCGGTGGCATTCCCTCCCGCAGAGATCCGTCCTCCTTCGCCTTCTCCCTGCAGGCAGCGCCGGGCCTCATGACCCCGCGGAATTTGAAAGTCTTGTTGCCGCCCGCCAGGTGCTTCTCCATGTGCCGGTCGTACTGCTCCTTCTTGGAGAAGGTGTAGTTGCACATGCTGCAGATGAAGGACTTCTTGATGACGTGCATGACGTCGGCGCAGAGCTCGCAGGCGTACAGGGTGGTGTGCTTGATCTCCCTCTCCTCCACCACGCCGTGCTCCTGGCTCAGGTGGCTGCGGAGCTCTTTGGTCTCCTGGTAGAACATGGGGCACTTGTGGCACAAGTAAATCTTCTGCAAGCTGTGCACGACCAAGTGCCGCTGGAGCTTGAAGGGTTTGGGGAACTGTTTGCCACAGTGGTGGCAATCCCGGGAAGGATCCTTGCAGTCCGGGTGCATGGGCACGGATTTCGGGGCGCTCTCGCTTTTCGCCGCCTGCTCTGGCGACGGGCTGGAGGACGCTTTGGAGGAGCTGGGCGCGGGTGGCTTCACTTTGACGTTGCTTTCCAAGGGGTCTTTCATCGCCTTCTCCTGCTCGGGGGGAAATTCCTTGGGGCTCTTGCTCTCTCTGCCGACCCCGTGCTGGCCGCCGGGCTCGCCGTGCCGGGAGGACCTGCCGGGTTTCCGATTCATGATGGTGTTGAGGAAGTGGGTGACGGCGGCGTTGTCCTCGCCGAAGCAGCCCGGCAGCCCCATCACCGACTTCTGCGCCTGCCCCTTGCGCGCGAACTGCGTGGCGTGCTCCCGCAGGTGCTCGTTGTACATCCAGACGTCGGAGATCTCCTTCAGGCACATCCCGCACGCCCACAGCCCGGCTTTGTTCCTGGCGTGCTTCTCCTTCAGGTGGTCCCGGAGCTGCTCCCGGGAGCTGAATTTGCGCTGGACGCACATGTAGCAGGTAGGAGGAGGGGAAGGGTTGTGCGAGAGCTTGTGGAAGTCCAGCTCCCCCAGCGTCAGGAACCACTGGAAGCAGACCTTGCATTTGTACTGCTTGTCTTTGGTTTTGATGGTTATCTCCCCGCGGCTTTTCCCCAGTTTCCCATCTTCCGGCTTGCTCCTGTGCTTGCCCGACTTTGGCTTCAAGCTCACAGCGTCGTCCTCGCCATGGCCGGGAAGATCCTCGCAAGGGCTGAAGAAGCACACGTCTCTCATTTTCAGCTTTGCGTCAAGCATCTCAACGTCGATGGTGTGAAACTCGGGCGAGTCCGAATCCCCGTTATCCTTGGCGCTGTAGGGCTCCTCCGCCAGGTCGGGGGGCTCGGAGTTCACTTCTGGGAGCGAGCGCTCATCCTCAAGGTCCATCAGAGGCTCAAACATGTCCTCGGCAGTGAGGCTTTCCCCCTCCTTCTCCAGACCGCCCCAGATGTTCAAGGCGGGGACGCTGTCCGCGTGGCTGTTTTGGCACAAGAAGGCCAGCATGTTGTCCTCCAGGTCGATGTCCTCCCTCCCTTGGTCGGCCGTCTCCTGGTCCAGCCTCAGCTCGATGCTTTCAGATCCGTTCGGAGCAGCGTCTCCGCTCTTCGCCTTGCTGCCGTGGCACATGTTCAGCATCAGGGCATCGTCAACGGAGATGGTCTCGTACTCGCACGGGTCCTCCCTGGTGACGCAGAAGGAGCTGGTGTCGCTGAGGTCAGAAGCCAGGCGGACGCTGAAGAGGTCGACGGCCCCCGCTGGCTGCAGGCCGGCCTCGGGGACGGGTCTGGGCTTCTTGCTGCGCTTCCCGTACACCCGCGTGCACTTCCTCCGGACAAGCTGGTCGTCCCCGGGGAACAGCTGGGAGAACGTGGAGTCATCGTCGATAAAGCTCTGGAGGTCCGAGGTGGCCGTGCTGTCCCCGCCCGGTGACACATCTGCCTCCGCCCACCGCTTTGGCTCTGCAGGAGGAGGGCCGGTCCCCGGCGTGGGCTGCAGAGAACCATGCCCAGAAACATTCCGGGGGGCTCCCAAATCATGGCTCTCCAGCAGCAAAGCCCCTTCGGCAGGAGCTGCGGGACCCTGCAGGGCACCACCCCAGTTCCCGGTGTCACTGCCTGCCGCAGGACTGTCCCCAGCCCCAGCCGTCACGTCCTCTGTGCCATCAGCACCACCACCCTGCTCTGTGCCCACCTTGCCCCATCCCTTGGCCGCTTGCCTCACCAACACGCCAGTCCATTTTTTGCAAGCCTGCGTGTCCTCCACGGCATCTGGATCTTCCACCTCCCCAGGACAGGTGACCGTGCCTGCGGCTGATTCCTCGCTGGCCATCTCCTCTAGAGACCCCACCCTGCTGCCCAGCTCTTCCTCAGGCTCGAGGGCTGCACAAGAGGGCTCTTTGGCGTTTTGGGAGTGCTGGGCTGTGCTGGTCCCCTTTTGCTCCTCTGCCGTGGTGCAACCATCTGGCTGGTGCAGGCCCTCCGTGGTGCCGGGCAGGCTGGAGCTCAGGGCAGCAGGACCTGTGTTCTTCTCCAGCTCACAGGGACCACCGGGCTCATTCCCGCAGGGCGGCACCTTCGCTTTCCTTCGCCTCACTTTCCTGTTGAGCTGCTTCTCAGAACCGCTGTTCTCCTCTCTAAGGTCTTTGCTTCGGCTCCTTCTGCCCTTTTCCCTTTTCCTGACCTGCCATCCCGAATCCAGCTCCCCAGGCGCTGCCTCTCCCGATCCCCCCGTCTCCGGGCGCGGTCCCTTTGCCTTCACCTCCCTCTGCAGGACGCGAGTGCGGTGCAGCTCCTGGGACATCTCCAGGGAGATCACGCTGAGGTCGCTGAGCACTCTGCTGACCACCTCCTGCATCTGCGTGCTGGGCTCTTTCTCCAGGTCTGGGAGTATTTTCCTGGGAGTGTGCTCAACGGTGCAGGTTCTGTCTCTGCCTGATGCCTTCAGGCTCCTTCTGGGCACCTTCTGGGCTGCTTTTGATGTCTTGTGTGCGGGAATCAGAGGAGACCTGGGAGCCTTGCTGGGCTGTGGCAAACCACCGTTCTTCACCTGGTGCTTGACAGCTTTGTGCCTGGTCAGGCCAGGCTTGGACCGGAAAGTGGCTGAACAAATGTCACAGGTCACCGGGAACCCACCGGGCTTTTTCCCCTTGTGGAGTTCATTTCGGGATGGGTCTGGAGTACTGCTGGGTGTGTGCTCCTCTCCTTGGCCCACGCTGTTTAACACACGACCCCCAGCTTCTGCAGCCCAGTGGCTTTTGGATTTCTCCCCGTTTAAACTCTTTCCTTCACTCTCTGTGGTTTCAGAAAGACCAAATCTCACCTCTGCTGTCCCTGAAAAATCGTGGCCGTTTAATTCAGCAGGACCAAGGTCTCCAGCCCTTGTGGGACCTCTGCTGATGGCAGCTGACGCGTCCTGAACAGCGAAAACATCGGACAGAGCCTCTGGTTCACTTTGATGCTTATTCCTGCCATGGGAGCAGTTCTCAAGCTCGTTCTCTCGGTTCAGGTTGACCTCCCTTCCTTCCACGGGCAGGAGATCCGCTGTGGGCTGGGTTGGATAACCCTGGGTCTCTGGAGGGGTGGAGTTAGTGACTGTGTCTGTGATGGCACATCCTTGGTTTTCTTTCGAATTCGGCAGATCAGCACCGGCATTTTCGGGGACCTCTTTCCCAACACCCTTTCGGTGGAAAGGCGGCGAGCAGGGAAGAGGACAGTCCTTCCCAGGGCATTCCTGGGGACCGCCCATCTCCAGGGCAGAGCCCACCAGACCATCACCACGCAGCAGAGGGCAGGGTCTCGCTGGCCCCTCTCTCCCAGGTGATTCGCAGGTACCCAAAACGCCGTCGGGGCGGTGACCGGGACGTTCCGCCGCCGCTTCCATCGGCGCAGCCCCGCAGCGGCGCAGCGAGGGAGGGAAGGTGTGTGCCCTTCCCCAGGTTCCCTGCTCTGCTGGGCTCACGGCGTGATGGGTGTGATGGCTGCTGGCCTCGGGAGGACGGCTCTTGGTGACGAGTGAGCTTGGGGCTGCAGGCAGGGAGGAGGTGAATTTCTTCTCACCCGAGAGCTGAGTGCCGAAGCTGGGGACCTCTCCCCGCTGGGCCCCACTGCTCTGCAAGCGTTTGAGGTCGGAATATTTGTCTGGCAAGAGCAGGCTGGCTGGAGAGTCCGTGTAATGGCGGCCGCTGAGGGACGACTCGCCATTCCCTTCTCTGAGAACATCTGCACTGACCGTGCTGGCTTTTATCTCCATCCCCAAGCTGTGATCCTGCGGGAGATCCCCCTCAGAGGGACATGGGGGGCTGACAGGACTCGTGGGAGCACTGCCCGGGTGCTGTGCCCCCTTACCCACCCCGCTCCTCCCCAGCCTCTCTCCCTCTTCTCTGCCCAGTGTTTCTTCCCCCAGCAAAGCATGGCTGGGGTGGGATTGCTCATGTTTCCTAAATGCCAAGGTCGTTTTGCTGTTATCTCCCTCCTGCTCTTCCCTGAGCTGATCATCTTTCCTCCCCTGCCCTGGCAGCGAGGTCAGGGCGATGCTGTCGGGTGGTGAGAGGTCATTCCGCTCCTGGGAAACACCATCTGCAGGGATATTAATGTCCCTCAGCTCCGGGCCTTCATTTGCTAAGTGCTGCAGCTCTGTTACATTATTTTGCAGCTCCGGCTTTGCCGACGGGGATTGTTTGGCCTGGCAGGAGCCCTCTGCATCCAACGACTCCAGCTGCTCGCATCCACCGGGAGAAAGCACCTCTTTCCCAGCAGCAGCGACATTTCCGGAGCTGCTTCCAGCGGGGATATCCCCTTCCCCCTGGGTCTGATCTCCCCCTTCCACGGCAGCACCGCTCTGCTCCCTGTGCTCCGTCGGGACGTGGCTGGTGGCACAGGGGTGGCCGGGAGCCAGCAGCCCGGGGAAGCACGGCATCAACAGCTCCTCCTCGTTGTTCTTCACCGTCCGGGCAACGAAGAGCTGGAGCTGCTGCAGAGGGTTGGCAGAGGTCTCCTGGGGTGCCACCATCACCTCCTGGGAAGGGCGGGCGCTCTCCTTGGGGACACTCAGCATCTCAAACAGCAGCACTTTGGGCTTGCAGGCTTTGTCACTGGGGCCAGGGCTTTGATAGGCGTTGGGACTCTTCCTCTCCTCTGTTTCCTCGCCCACTTTGAGATCCACAGCGTTTCTCACTGTTTTGGGGGGCTCAGTCCTGCTTAAGGGCTTTTCTTCTCTATCTGGGACCTCTCTGACGTGGGGTGAAAAGGCCAGATCCGAGGCTGGGGCGGGATCCTGCTGAAAGCCAAACTGAGGCGGAGGGTTTGGAAGGCAGGCATCGAACTTCTCCAGCTCCTCGGGATCAGTGTCTGCTTTCCCCGGCACAGCGAAGCCCTTGGCATCGCGGTGGCATGGCAGGGATGCCAGGGGGTCTTTGGTCACTTCTGCTGCACCCGTGGTCTCGGGGAACACGGAGTCGGTGACAAGGGGAGGGCTTTTTGTCACAGGGTCCGTGTAGATGGCAGCCTCTGTCTGGTCAGCTGTGCTTGAGCCAGGTAGACATTTGGAAGAAGACCCATTTTCCATCTTCCCGAGGTCTCTCTGCTCAGTTCCCTGGAGCTGCTCACTGTTGTCCTTGGAGCAGAAATGGTCTGTGGCCAGCGGGGCTGGGACGCACATCCCGCTTCCCAGCGAGCCCAGCTCCAGCGGGCACGGCCAGGGCTCCCTGGGCCTCTCGTAGTCCTCTCGGGCGCTCACCACGCCCGGCTTCTCCCCGGCCAGCCTCTCCCCAGGGCAGAGGCTCGACCTGCCCAGCTCTCCTGCCAAAAACAGCCCTTTCTCCCGGCCCGCCTCCGGCTCTCCCGGCAGCACCGGGAACCGCTCGGCCCCCTGCGCTGGCAGGTGGGCGCCTGCGTTTGGCTCGGATTTCTGGAGGGTGACGGACACCTCCGAGTCCAGCTTGCTGGTTTGCAGCTGGCTTTCCAGCTCCGTGACCAAGCGCTTGATCTCCAGCTCGTCGTCGGAAATGTTGCTCATGAAAGTCACGCTGTAATCCGCCACCCTGTCCGGCAGCGGCAGGGAGAGCTGGCCGCCGGGGACACCCCCTTCCTCGGGGAATTTCTTGGCTGGCGGCTTCTCCACGGGGAGGCTGTGGAACTGGGCCATGTCCTCTGGCAGCATGGGAGCCACCTCCTCCATGAGGGACCAGTCTTTCTCGGGCAGGAAGGGCGGGTACGGCTGCTCGAAGGGCAGCGGCTTGCGGGCGGCATTCCCGGGGAACCCCGTCCCGTACCCATCCTTGCTCTCGTACGGGTCGAACTCGGGGACCGGGAGCTCTCCGAATATCGACGAGGAGTCGAAGCCGAGAGGGGAGGACACCTTGCCCTGCGGCATTTCCGTGGCGAAAGGGGAGATGCTGGAGTGCTTCTGCTCGAAGTGGCCGGCGCTGATGTCGTCCCGGCACAGGTACACGTCGTCCATGTGGGAGGAGCCCAGGGAGGGGGGCTTTGGGAAGAGGTTGTCCTCGTAGTGGCCGGGAAGGCCTTTGGGATCAAAAAATGCGTTGCCGCTGCTGACGTAGGGGTCGGGCTCCTTGGCGGTGAGCATCATTCCCACTGCGTCGCCCCCGTAGGCGGGAGGTGGGGCGGGATAATCCTTCCCAGTGTCACAGAGCCCCTGTCCCTTCGCGTGTTTGATTCCTGCTTCCGAGCAGGTGGCGCTCCCACGGCCAGGACTCGATCTGTTACCGCTGTGGGGTGGAGCAATCACCTCCTCTGTGTGGTACTTCAGCCCCTCACTCGGGAAAGGGGCGAACTGGTGCCGCCGGTGTTCCACGGTGAGCTCAGGAGAGCCCTGAGCCTGCAGGGTGGGTTCTCCCGCCTCACCAGGGAGCTTTGCTGCTCCTCGGGGCTCTTCCACGCCCTCCTTAGTGGAGAAGCCGGCAGGGCTCCTGCCCGGGGTGGCCGTGCCGGGAATTTGCCTTTCCTGGGGCTGTGGTGACGGCTCCTCCTCCGCACAGTCCATGGCAGCAACGTCTGGTTCGGCACTCGGCCGTCTCCTGGAGCCTGCCAGCAGAGGTTTGGCTGAGCCAACCCTCCTGCTCCCCCTGGGAATGTCCTCTCTGCTCTCCTGGCTCGTCTTTGGGCTGCCGTCCTGGGGAGGGCCGAGGGGAGTCCTTGGCACACGGGCTGGGCTGCCCGAGCGCCTCCTCCTCTGGGTGCTGCCCCTGTCCCCAGCCCCACCAGCGCAGGGTGGGCTCGTTCCCATCTCTCTGGGCACGCTGTGGTCGCTGCCAGCGGCTGAGTGGCAGCTCCGCCTCCGCGCTCTGGGTGCACAGTCCTCTTTCTCGGCATCCTCCTGACTCGGGACATGCCCGTCCTCCCGCGCCTCCCTTTCCTGACCGTCCCTTTTCCTGCTGTAGCTCCAGGCTGGGTCTTTCTCTCTGGCCCTCTCACTTCTGCCCAGGCGTTTCCTGCTGAAGCCGTACCTGCTCCTGCCCATGAACCCCGTGCCACGCTTCCTCCTGCCCCGGGGCTTGCTGCACTCTGCCCCCTCCTCATCCGAGTCGGACACGTAGTCGTATTCCCGCAGCCCGCCCTCCTTGGCGGCTGCCAGCGGTCTCTCGGTGGCCTGGGGCACCTGGGCCTGCTTGCTGCTCTTCACCTGCAGCTTGTGGAGCTTGTTCTTCTGCTGCACGATCTTGTGGATGAGCTCCTTGCTCCACGTCCCGCTTCGGGGCTTCCGCTTCTTCGCGTCCTTCATGGAGAACCGCGGCGGCTTGGAGCTCTTGGTGGCGATGCCCGGCCCCACCTCGCTCCTCATGGGAGGGTCTTGGCTGGGTTTCCTGGGATGCTTTTGGCCGGAGGCGCCGGCTGGCGGGATGCTGTTCTTCCTGCCCGCCCTCGGCCTGGCCGTCCTCTCCGCTCCCTGTGCCGCGGGATCCGGCTCCGGCGGGGCCGCCCTCCGTGCCGCCCTCCCTTTGTGAAGGTGCTGCTTTCCCGCCCCTCTCTTCCCCTGCTCCCCGCCATCTTCACAAAAACAGCCGGCCTTGGCCTCTCCCGCCGCCTTCTCCTCCGCTGCCTGCTTGGATTTGCTCTCCGAGGCCGAGCCCTCCTTGGCCTTGTGGGCCATGCCCCCTCCAGCCGCCTTCGCGCCCGGCAGCTCCTCGTCAGCGAACACGTCGATGAAGCTGCTGTCGATCTCCGGGTTATCCGACTGGTACCCCAGGCCGTTGAGGGCCTCGGTGATCAGGCTGTCCAGCTTGGCGTCGTCGATGTCCAGGTCGGAGGCGCTGAGCGGGAGGGAGCCGGTGGCCAGGCCGTGGAAGAGGCCGCCCTTCAGAGCGTCCTCCTTGCCCTCGCTTTTGCCTTCCCCGTCCAGCAAGAAGTCGTCGCCCTTGTTTAATGCCAACAGATGTCCCTGGGGGTCCGGAGAGAGCGCCGGGCCGGGGGCTTTGTGGGGCTCCGGCGGGAGCGTTCTCCGCCCCTCGGCTGCCCGGGGAGCATCCCTGGGCTCCCCCTGTGCCGCGCAGAACTGCCGGTGCTGCAGGAAGGACGACAGGTTGCTGTAGTTCTGGTCACACTGCCTGCAGGTCAGCAGCACGTCCAGCTGGTCCAGGCTGGCGCTGCTCAGGGAGGTGGCCAGCAGGTGATGGGAGGAGTAGGGCGGCGGAGGCTGCTCCCCGTCCAGCCCGTCCGAGCCTCCTTTGGCCACCTCCCCGCCCGGTCTGTGGAACGGGCTGGCCGGGGCGCATTTCAGGAGGCTGTCGTCTTTCAGAGCATCCGCAGGGAAGCTGAAGGGCTTGGCCGAGTCCGGGGGGCGGTAATGGAGCGGGCTGGGACTCAGAACCTCGGAGGGATGGAAGGCTTTGTTGGCATCCTTGGCGTGGCAGGGGTGCTGGAAGAAGGGCGAGGCAGTCAGCGCTCCGGACAGCTGGCCGTCCTCGAAGGCGGGGTTGAGTGGGCTGCTGGACACGGGGGACAAGGACGAGCAGGTGCTGCCACACGTGGGGTTGGGGACGGGGGACGGCAGCGGGGACTCGCAAGGGGAGGCAGCCACCAAGGCTGACGGTGGCAGCACCAGCCCTGAGCCCGACGAGCTCCGTGAGGGAGGAGGAGCTGCTTGAGCCATACTGTAGAACAGGGCTTTGCTCCTGGAGTCGCAGGCGGGAGAGCCTGGCTCCTTCCCACCGTCAAAGGGGAACGCTCCCGTCGCGCTGGGCTCCCCCCTCTGGAGGCTCTCCCCCGATAGCAGCTTTTTGCCGTGATACCCCGGAGAATTGCTTATGGGGGGCCCTTTCTGGGCTTTCCCGCTGCCCTGCCAGTCCGACGTGCCCAGGGGGAAGGGGAGCTTCTGGCTGCTGATGTGTCTCGACAGCTCCAGCCTGTTGGCACCGGGCACGGCAGGAGGGAGGTGCATCTGCTGCCAAGGCAGCCTGACATTTTTCTGCCTGTGCTGCCTCTGCTCGGGGCCAGACTGGCACTCGAATGAGAACTGGTTTCCAACAGGGTTTGAATAAGGTGCTGAATTCTGGTCCATGGGAGAAAACGCCTTCGTGGCACCTTCCCAAGCTTGCACAAGCCTGGGGTGGGTGGGTGCCGTAGTGGGAACGCTCGTCTCGAAAGGCACGGCTCCCGCGCCGCCGCTGCCCGCGGGGGAGCCGCAATAGGCCTTGCTCTGAAAGTGCACTTGGGACAGGGAGTTGGGCGGCACGGCCCTTCTCAGGGGGCTGCTCTGCACCAGCAGCCGCGGGCCGGGGACGCCGTCCTTGGCCGGGGCTTGCCCCTTCCCCACCGGCTTCGGCATGGCGGGCGAGTGTAAACTAGACGGGAAGACAGCTGGGCTTTCTTGGAAAGTGCTTGTGGTTTGGTCGATAGCACCAGACGACGGGAGAGCACCAGTGGGGTCGGCGGGATGCTCGGCCCTGCCCTTGCAGCAGGGCGAGGCGCCGCGCTGCGGGTGCAGGAAGGGCGGCGGCGGCGGCGGGGGCGCGGGCAGCGCGTACAGCCTCCCCTCGCCCTCGTAGGAGCCCCCGCCCAGCGGCTCCTCGGGCCACTCTCGGGGGGACGAGTGGAAGGCGAAGGCAGCGGGAGCCAGCTGGGCGCCGGCGGCCATTCCCACGTCCAGGTACTCCTGGCTGCCCGCGGAGCCGCGGAACGTCTCCTTGCCCGGGTCGTGCAGCAGCTGGAAGGGGAACTGGCAGGGCAAAGCCCCCAGGCCGTGCACAGCGCCTTTGCCGCCCTCGGAGAAAGAGCTGGGCTTCTGCACCGAGATCCCGTAGGTAGCACCGGCGAAGCTCTTCTCCGGGGACGGCCAGGACTCGGCCCGGTTGGCCTGGAACTCTAAATAATGTAGCTGCCCGTGGGTGCCGGGGCTCTTGAGGGGGATGCCGGCGGCGGGGGGCTGCCCCTTGGGGCCGAGGGAAGGGCCGGGCTGTGAGGTATAACCGGCGGAGCAGCGGCCGAAGCCCAGTTCTTCCTGCCGGAGCTCGGCGTCGCGCCGGGGGACGCCGGGCACGTGGAAGCGGTGGCTGCCGGCCGCGGGCGTCACCTCCGGCTTCTTGGGCGGCGTCACCTTCTGCTGCGGGTAGGCGATGCCGATGGTGGGGCTGGGCCGGGCGCCGGCGATGCTGAGCCGGTAGAGCTGCTGGTGGCCCCGCTCGCCTTTCCCCGAGCGCCGGCCGCGCTCCCGGGCTCGCCCCTTCCCCGGCGGGGACAGGGCGCTGCCCTTGACCTCTCCCCAGGCGCTGTCATCGCCCAGCTTGGGCTTGCGCTGGAGGGATTTGAAGTCGATCTTCCCCGCTTGCTGCGGCCGGATCACGGCCTCCCGCTGGCCGTGCGGCTCCTTGTCCTTGTGGCCGGGGAAGGGGGATGTCCCCTCCCCGCCCAGCGCCCTGCCATCCTCGTCCCCGCAGCCTTCACGGCAGCCGAAGTCCTTGTCGGGCTCTTTGGGGCCGGCCTCAGCATCGGGGATGGTGTAAACATGCTGGGTCTCTCCAGTCATGATAGCGAGGAGGGGACAAGGCTACAGAGCCCCGCTGCGAGCCGCCGCGCCCCGCTCACGGGCATGGTCCTCCTCCGACGGGCACCGGCAGAGGGGCCGCGGCTCCCCGGGGCCGGGCTGCGGGCGGGTGCCGGGGGCCGGCGGGGCTCTGCCGCATCCTTTCAGACCTGCGGGGAACAGGAGAGAAGAGGGGAAAGGCCGGGGGGTCAGTCAGTCAGAGATTTTGGCCCCTTTTTCTCGCACCGCGGTTGGAGGAGGGGGCACCGCAGCCTCTCCCCCCCACCCCACCCCGCCACCCCGGGGTGAAGCCCCGCAGCTTCGGGCTCTTCAAAGGATGCTCAGAGCGGTTCACCTCTGCCGAAAGCTGCTGAGGCAGCACTTTTTTTTTTTTCTTTTCTTTTCTTTTTAATATTTTTTTCCCCTGCTGGAAAAGCTATTTCTGGGTTACTTCTTAGCAACATAAGCAGAAAAAGATGACAGAAGAGCTCCACCTACGGATTAGTGGGAAGGGCTGTCGGGATGGGCTGGGAGAGGCAGCCTGGGAAGGGCTCTCTGTCCCCGTGTCCCCGTGTGCCCGCGCTCTCAGGTTCCCCTGTCCCCAGGTCCCCGCCGATGAAGGGAAAAAAGGTTTTTGCTCCACCTCTTTCCCCCCGGGAGCTGCCCCTCATGGCTCTGAAATCCCTGCAGGAAGGACTTGACCGCCCTCCCTGCGAGTTGCCCTGGACGTTTCGGATGTTACGGAGGAGGCAAAAGCAGAAAAGCCGAGTCCTCCCCGAATTTCCCAGCTGATTTTACAACCCAGTCCTCGGGGCCTTGGCTGGACGCGGAGCACGAGTCGAGCGCAGCCTTTTAAAAGGCGCCACCAGGATTTTATATGGAGAAGGTTTTAATGAAAAGAAGGGCAAAGTTTTGCTTTAAGGAGACTTTTTTTTCCCCCTTTTTTCTTTTAAAGAAGTCTGCTGGAAACAGTGAGGTTTTTTTTTTTTCTTCTCCTCCCCTCACTAGAAATGTTCCTTTACCGTCTGCTGCAGTGGGTCAAGGCACGGCGCTGCTGGGAGGGGGCGAGGAGCAGGAAATTCAGTTTATTCCTCTCCTGCTGGGTGCAATTCCCACAAATCCCAACCCCACTTTGCCCACCCATCCTGCCCGGGAGTGACCCGTGCAGAGAAGATTTTCCAAGGAAAAAGAGGAGGGCTCTGCACTCTCCAGCCTCTCTGTGGGTCACTTCTCCATTCCCACCTGGACTCTGTCGGGGTGAGCGCCCAGAGCCCCCAGCGCCGCATTAATTACAAATATTCGGGGTGGAGAGGGGCGGCTGCATCCCCCCGCTGCTCCTGCAGGGATGCAGCAGCGCTCCCGGGGTTCCCCTCTCCGGTTCGAGCTCCCAGGCCCGAATTCCTCCCCAGTTTCACACCCTGCCGAGTGAATCGGATCCGGGCGCGATAGGGTGGGAGCCGAGCGTGCCGGCTCCGCGGCCAAAGCTCACACGCGGCCCTTTGGCACAAAGGGCTCTGCTGGGAAAACAATGCCCCACTTATGCCTCAGCCAGCCACAACTCCAGAGCGCGCTCGCTGCTGTTTAAATTTGCAAAGGCTCCCTGCCAAGATAAAATACCCAAGGCCAGCGCTCGCTACATTATCACAGTCGGGCTTTTCAGCCACATAAAGGAGCCTTTTTTTTGTTGTTGTTGTTTTATTTTATTTTATTTTATTTTGCCAGGGAAAGGCTCGTCGGTGCGGCTGGAAAGCTGCAGGATTTGCACGGCAAGGGCAGGAGGAGGGCGTGTGGCGAAGCTGAGTGCCAGGAGACACGAACATCCCGCTCCCCGTGCTGGCAGAGGGACGGAGATGGGGACAGCAGGAATGTCCCGCTGCTGATGGCATCCGCGCCCTGCCGGCGGTGGCAGAGCCCGGGCTGGGATCGGGTGTGGGTTTATTCCGTGCAAATCACAGATGGCGCACGGATAAAAGGGCAAGGTGTAAATTCGGGGGTTTGTTGGCTAAAATCCCTCTGCCGGGGCTTTGGGGGGGTCCCCTGGGGTCCTGGGGGTCCCTCCTGCTGGCTGTGGCCACGGGGCACGGCTCCGAGGTGGCCCAGCAGCCCCGGGAGCAGGGAAAGCCGGGGCCTCACGCGGCTCCGATGGGGCAATCGATAAGGAGCGCTGGGCGTGTTGATTTAAAGCGATATTCCCCAGGCAGCTCCTGCATCCAGCCCCCGAGGGGTTGTGGATCTGGCACAAGCGCAGTTCGCCCCGCCGTGGGATGAAAAACCCAGGAAAATAATTAAAAAAAAAAATAAATCGGGACTTTACATCCCCAGCCTCCTCCACGGGTCACCACTGGGCATCACTCCTTGGATTTTGACATTTCAGCTCCTGGAAGAGGAGGTGGAAAGGGAATTTGGCTTCTTCCAGACCCATTGTGATTCCTGCCGGGCTGCAGGGAGAACCCTCCCCGCCTGCGCTGCCAGGGGGGATGCTTTGGAGCATCCTCCCTCTCCGGGAGCCACCTGGGCATCCCCCTGCGGCCCGGGGACAGGGAACGCGGCCAGCAGCGGCGGCAGCGGCCCGGCTGGCGGGGCAGAGCCGTGCCCGGAGCTCGGCGGGGCAGGTCCCGTCCTGCCGGGAGCCCGACGTGCCAGCCGGGCTGTGAGTCACCGCCCCGGCACCGCAGCCAAGCGGCTCCCGCTGCCTCCGGGGCGGCCCGGAGCTCCCCAGGCCCTCCCCGCGGGGTGAAAATCCCGGGGGAGCCCGGCAGGGAGGAAACCAGCGGGGTGGGGGGACAGCCCCAGAGGGGGCACACGGAGAGATGGGGACAGCCCCAGAGGGGAGCACACGGAGAGATGGGGACAGCCCAAGAGGGGGCACACGGAGAGATGGGGACAGCCCCAGAGGGAGCACACGGAGAGATGGGGACAGCCCCAGAGGGGGCACACGGAGAGATGGGGACAGCCCAAGAACGGGCACACGGAGAGATGGGGACAGCCCCAGAGGGGGCACACGGAGAGATGGGGACAGCCCAAGAACGGGCACACGGAGAGATGGGGACAGCCCCAGAGTGAGCACACGGAGAGATGGGGACAGCCCCAGAGGGGGCACACGGAGAGATGGGGACAGCCCCAGAGGGGGCACACGGAGAGATGGGGACAGCCCAAGAGGGGGGCACACGGAGAGATGGGGACAGCCCAAGAGGGGAGCACATGGAGAGATGGGGACAGCCCAAGAACGGGCACACGGAGAGATGGGGACAGCCCAAGAACGGGCACACGGAGAGATGGGGACAGCCCAAGAACGGGCACACGGAGAGATGGGGACAGCCCAAGAACGGGCACACGGAGAGACGGGGACAGCCCAAGAGGGGGCACACGGAGAGATGGGGACAGCCCAAGAACGGGCACACGGAGAGATGGGGACAGCCCAAGAACGGGCACACGGAGAGTTGGGGACAGCCCAAGAACGGGCACACGGAGAGATGGGGACAGCCCCAGAGGGGGCACACGGAGAGATGGGGACAGCCCAAGAACGGGCACACGGAGAGATGGGGACAGCCCAAGAGGGGGCACACGGAGAGATGGGGACAGCCCAAGAACGGGCACACGGAGAGATGGGGACAGCCCAAGAACGGGCACACGGAGAGATGGGGACAGCCCAAGAACGGGCACACGGAGAGATGGGGACAGCCCAAGAACGGGCACACGGAGAGATGGGGACAGCCCAAGACGGGGGCACACGGAGAGATGGGGACAGCCCCAGAGGGGGCACACGGAGAGATGGGGACAGCCCAAGAACGGGCACACGGAGAGATGGGGACAGCCAGCGGCGGGGCAAAACCCTCGCTCCGCCGGAGCCAGCAGCCAGGATGCGGCGGTGAGAGGCAGGGAAAAGCCGAATTTCCGCAGGGAAACGCCAGCCGCGGCTCCGGCAGAGGGAATCGCGGCTCGGCGAGGCCGGCGGAGCGCGGACGGGGCCTGGCAGAGCCGCGCTCAGCGCTGGGCTCGGCCTCTCCCCGGCCTGACCTTGGCGAGTCGGTTACCGGCGGTGACTCAGCTCCGGCTGGAAATGAGCCCGAGAGCGCTGCCCCCGCCTATCGCTGCTCTATCGCCGGAGCCGATTAGGCGGGCAGGGACTGTTCCTGCCCGGCCTCCGCACGGTGCCCAGCGCTGGCGCTGGGACACGGGCAGGGCTCGGGCTGGGGGGGCTCTGCAAGGGGAATAAACCAGCCCGGGATGGGTTCCTGGGACGGGGACAGGACCCAGGGAAGGGCTGGAGCTGAGCCAGGGCAGGTTTAGGTTGGATTTATAGGGAAAGGTTCTTCCCCCAGAGGGTGCCGGGCACGGCCCCGAGGCTGCCAGAGCTCCAGGAGGGTTTGGACAGCGCTGCCAGGGATGCACAGGGTGGGATTGTTGGGGGGGTCTGTGCAGGGCCGGGAGCTGGATCCATGATCCTTCCCAGCTCAGGATGTTCCACGGTTCCGTGGAGCTGCTGCTGTCGCAGCCGGGATGTGGCGGCTCGGCTCCGGGATCAGGGACAGGCGTGGGAGTGGGAGGCTGGAAAAAAGCTCAGGGTGCCAACTGGGTGGCGACTGCCAGGGAAATGCCCTTCGCTGCGCTGGTGGGAGGGAGGTGGGTGGGAACAGCATTCCCGGGCCTCAGGGGGCTCCAGGAGAGCTGGAGAGGGGACAAGGAACAAGGGCTGGAGGGACAGGACACGGGGAATGGCTTCCCCACTGCCAGAGGGCAGGGATGGATGGGATTTTGGGAAGAATTTCCTCCCTGTGAGGGGGTGAGGCCCTGGCACAGGTGCCCAGAGAAGCTGTGGCTGCCCCTGGATCCCTGGCAGTGCCCAAGGCCAGGTTGGACAGGGCTTGGAGCAGCCTGGGATAATGGAAGGTGACCCTGCCATGGCAGAGCTTTAAGGTCCCTCCCAACCCAAACAATTCTGCCATTCCATGAGGGGATCCCACACGGAACCCCCCGGCTCTGTGGGCTCCCAGTGGCCCCACGTGGCACGAGGGTGACTCTGAACACACTCTGTCCCCCAAAAAAAAGCCTTTTGGCCCCTGCCTGAAGGACTGAAATCCCACCCAGACAGATCAACCTGACCCAGCTTTGCCTGGAGCTGGGAAAAAATCCCTCCCCTTGTGAACCGGCCCCTTCTCCAGTGCCTTTAAACTCCCTCCCTCTTGCCATCGAGCAGCCTCGGGGCCAGGGAAGGTCCTGGATTATCCCTGCAGCCAGAGGCATTCCCGGAGCCCGTCAGGGACGGGGAGGAGAGAGCCTGGCTCCCAAAAATAGCATCTGAGCCCGTGCTGTCAGCCGGCCCCTACCTTGGCACCCTCCGTGCTCAGCTACTGCCGGGTCTCACTCTCACCTCCCATGAAAATCGAATTTCTTGGCTGCGAAGGAAAGAGGAAAATATGTCAGGAATCCGCGTTTGGCTCGGCTGCGGCGCCGCGGCCTGTGGGGAGCGCTCAGCGCCAGAAGGGGGGGATTCCACCCCGAAATTCCCACCCCGGACGGGTCCCACAGGCGGGAGGCTTTGCCTGGGCGCTGTGGGAATGGGGAAATCGAGGAGGTGGGATCCCGCCTGCCCCTCTGCTGCATCCCAGCTCCATCCCTGCATCCCTGAGAGGCAGGAAATGATGGAGGAGGAGGAGGAGGAAGGGGGAATTGAGGATGGCCAAAGCCCAAAGCCCAGCCCTGGGCACGCTCTGGGCACAGGGAGCTGCCAACCTCTCCCGATCCCGCCCCTGCCATTCCCAACCCTCCCTGCCCCTCCAGAGGGGTGAAGATGGGAATTTCACGGGCTCGCTGTTCCCTCCCTGCCAGCCCCAGCTCCAGCCTGGAGTCTGAAGAAGAAACCACGGATCCCATCCCGACACATCAAACCCGTTCCCCAGGCACACAGAGAAAAGCAGGATCGGGGCTCTGCTTCCTGCCAGGACAACGAGGCGGCAGTGGGAGCATCACATCCCGGGGGATGGGACACCTTCCCTGCCAGCCCTGATCCCTGCTCGTCCCCAAGGACGGAAGCTGCTCCAAAGGGACAGAAAAACAGGAGGATGGCTGGGCTGGAGCATCCCCTGGGGAGAAACCCCGGCGGGAAGGAGCGGAGTCTTGGTGCCGAGAGCTTGAAAAGGACCTTGGAGGAGAGGCTGGGAGAGGTTTTGGGGATGCAGGGACACACACAGGTACGGAGGGACGCATGGACACGGCCCTGGATGTTCTGGAGCGATTTCCAGCGGATTTTTCTGGCCCCGGGGAAGTTGGAAGGACGTTCAGGAAGTTTCCTTCCCGCTCGCAATGATCCAAAATTGATGGGCTGGACCTGAGCAGCCCTGAATTCGCAGACTGGTGAGGATCCAGCTGTCACTGGGGATGCAGGTTTTGGGAAGAGGCCTGATCCTTCCTCGGCTGGAGGAAGAGGAGGAGGAGCAGAGGCTGAGCCTGGCAGCTCCGGAGACACCAGTGTCACAAGCCACTGTCTCGGCTCCGTGCCCAGGATCCCTTCCCAACCCCGAGGAGATGGCTGGGATGGGGGAGAGGAGGAGGCACCAGCGAGGGCTCATGCCCAGCTGGAGCCCATCCCAGCCCCGAGGAGGGATGGCTCAGGGTGAGCTGGCATTTCCCGGTCTTGGAGCTGGGTGTCAGCTCCCAACGCTCGCTCCAGCCCCATCCCATCCCATCCCATCCCATCCCATCCCATCCCATCCCATCCCATCCCCACCAGAGCGTTCTCCAAAGGAGACAGGAGATGGGGTGGCTGGAGGCAGGGAGAGGGGAGGCTCTCCCGAGGGTCACCTCCGCTTCTCCTGGCCCATCACGGGGTGGGAGAAGCAGCTGGGAAGTGCCAGGCGGGGCCGGGAGCTGCTGTGGGGGGGTGGGAATGCAGGGAAATCTGGGTTGGGAGCAAGGACAGAGCCAGGAGCTGCATCCATCCTCCCGTGCTGCTCCCGAGGGAGAGGCAGCTCCCAAATCCCGCCCTAAACGAGGCCCGCTGTGTTTCGGTGCCCTTCGGAGCGGCTGCATCCCTAAAAATCCAGAGGCATGGGACATCTGAGACCTCCCTTGCCCGCGGCTGCGCTGGGTTTAATCTCCCTGGGGATCGGCAGCGGGGCTGGGGCTGACAGCAGCATCTTTGTGGGGCTGGAATAAAGCCTGACTTCTTCTGCCTTTTATTTAAGGAATATTAATCTTTCATTTTCCTCCTAAATGCTCCTGTTTGCTGAGGACCTATCTGTTACCTAAGTGCTCCGATAAATCTTCGAAGGTAAAATTACATGTTAGATGCTGCCAGAAGGGTACATTTAAGAATACTTCCTAAATTATCGACTGCATTAATCTTAATTACTTGGGTAAAAGTAGAGTCTGGCATTAGGGTGGACTGAATTGAGCGGGTGTTTGTTTGTCTTTATCGTATCACATATTTGAGATCATTTAACGGGGCCCAGATAAAAGGGGCAGCCGGGGGCAGAGCGGCTGCCTCACGGAAATGATGGCTCCTGGTGACAAAGAGCAGCTGGGAGGGGACCCTGGGGTCCCCGAGATGGGCAGGAGCTGCCCAGAGCAGGTGGAAATTCCAAATGAGTTCAAAAAAAAAAAAAAAAAAAATCCAAATCAACTCCTCAGGCGCCAGGCTGGGCCACGGAAGTGTTTTTATAGAGCATGGGGAATGGCTCTAAGCTGAAAAAGAGGAGGTTCAGGCGGGATATTGGGAAGGAATTCCTGGCTGGGAGGGAGGGGAGGGACAGGGATGGAATTCCCAGAGGAGCTGTGGCTGTCCCTGGATCCCTGTGAGTGTCCAAGGCCGGGCTGGACGGGGCTCGGAGCACCCCGGGCTGGTGGAAGATGAGGGGTGGAAGGGGATGAGCGTTAAGATCCGCTCCAGCCCGAACCGTTCCAGGATTCCCTGGTAAAGCTGGAGGTGTTGGCGTCCCTCAGGGCTCTGGGAGCAGCTCATCCCTGGCCATCAGCCCCATCCTGCTGGGCGCAGGCAGAGCAGGAGGCACCACATCCTCCCTTCCAGGTTTTCCCAACATTTCCCGCTTCTCTGCACCAGGGCACCGTGCCCTGGCTCTGAGATGAGCACATCCCTCAGCCCTGGAGGGCCCAGAACGGAAACAGAGTGGGGCCTGAGGTATTTCCTTTCCTTTCCCCTTTCTCCTTTCCTCTTTCCTTTCCTTTCCTTTCCCCTTTCTCCTTTTTCCTTTCCTTTCCTTTCCCCTTTCTCCTTTCCTCTTTCCTCGGGCCTCGCACAGGTGTTAAACATTCCCGATGGGAGATGTCCCCACCCCCAGGGCTGCCTGACCCGGGAACATTCCTTATCCAAGAGGGAATTTGCCGAAGCCCGAAGCCATCGTTTTCCCCTCTCTGGTTCACTTTTGTTTGAAACGCGAGGAAGATTTGTCCCTGGAAGCCCCCGTGAGGCACGGGAGGCTGAGGGGAGCCGCTGGCAGGAGGGGAGGAATTATTCCGTGCTGCTGGAGGTGGGGATAAAGGATGGATTTGGGAGAAGGGGAGCTCTGAGGCCACACCAGGGCCCTCCACACCCCCAGCTGACCCTGGGCATCACCAGTGACCTGTGATCCCACATTCCCCCACCCACTATCCCAGGATCAGCCCCCGCTCCGCATTTCCCTCCCAGCCTCCCGTGACCCCCTAAAAACGGGAGAAAAAAAAGCCAAAAAAATCCCAGGCAAGGACAGCATTCCCGAGCCAATCTCACGTTTCCTTCCTCCCTGCAGCGCCTGGGTCTGCTCCAAGCTCCCAGCCCTGGTCAAACGGGGACAGGAAACCCGAGAGCGATGAGCACATCCCGGGATTTTCACCCAAGCCTCGCTGAGCTCCTCGCGCTTTTGGCATCCCGCCCCTCTCCCTGGGAGAGGCTGCCCGGGAACGGGGGTGGTTCTGCCTCCGGGCGCTCGCACAGCGATCACTGACAGGAATTAATTGGCTCCCCGCAATTAAACATCCCAGGATTCAGCTGGGGTCAGGGGATGGACGGGATCGCAAATCCAGAAATTCCTTTGGATGCCGTGAGCCGCGCGAGGGGGACAGAGGGAGCTGCCTCCATGCAGGTCTCATCCCGGACCTCAGGATGAGGCACAGGGGGATCAGCAGGGATCACAGGGGGATCAGCAGGGATCACAGGGGGATCCGAGCCAGGGCAGGGAAATCCTGGTGCTCCTTCCCAAACTGCTCCGGCTGAAGGGATCCAGAGACCCGGACACAGCTGGGGTTTGGGTGATGGAGAGGCAGGATCTCACCCGGGGCTGGGATGGACCGTGGGAAGCACAAGGATCACGGGTGGCACAAGGATCACGGGTGGCACAAGGACCGTGGGAAACACAAGGACCAAGAATAGGACAAGATCCATAGGTGGCAAAAGGATCACGGGTGGCACAAGGACTACGGGAAGAACAAGGATCACGGGTGGCACGAGGATTCTTGGTGGCACAAGGACCACGGGTGGCACAAGAGCAATGGGAAGAACAAGATCCATAGGTGGCACAAGGATCACGGGAAGCACAAGATCCATAAGTGTCGCAAGAACCATGGAGAAGAACAAGGACTAAGGATGGCACAGGGAGCACGGGAGAAGAACAAGGATTCTTGGTGGCACAAGGACCACGGGTGGCACAAGATCCATGGATGGCACAAGGACCATGGATGGCCCAAGAGCAATGGGAAGAACAAGATCCATAGGTGGCACAAGGACCATGGATGGCACAAGGATCACGGGAAGAAAAAGAATTCATGGATGGCACAAGGACCATGGGAAGCACAAGATCCGTAAGTGTCACAAGGACCACGGGAAGAACAGGGATTCGTGGTGGCACACAGACCATGGGAAGCACAAGATCCATAAGTGTCACAAGGGCCACGGGAAGAACAGGGATTTGTGGTGGCACACAGACCATGGGAAGCACAAGATCCATAAGTGTCACAAGGACCACGGGAAGCACAAGAGCAAAGGGAAGAACAAGACCCACAGGTGTCGCGAGGACCACGGGAAGCAGCGGATCCAGCACGGATGCTCTGAGCCCACCCACCCACGCTGATCCTGTCACCCCAGAATCCCGGGATGAGCCGCCGCCAGCGCCCGTCCCTGCGGACTCGGATCCCTCACATCCCACCCAGCCCCATCCCAGGGTCTCCCATCCATCCCAAAGCCGGGAAATGCTCCCGTCCAGCCTGAACCCGTCCCCACAGGATCTGATAGGAGGGGACTGCTGCCAGATTTGGGGGGCTTTTAAGCTGTCAGCTTTCCGACAACTATTAGCAACGCTCTCAATCCGTTCTCCTCTGAAATTTGCTTCGGAAAGACAAGATTAATGAGCATTTCCTTTGGGGATTTATTGCGCTCTTAATTATTCTCTGCCAGAAATTTGGTGCAGAATATTATCAGCTTTTCTTCTTTTTCTTTTTTTTTTTTTAAATTTTTTTTTTTCAATTAAAAGCGATTATAATTTGCTATCCATAAAAGAAAAGTGGATTTCAAAAAAAAAAATAAAATAATAAAATAATGTATAATATCCCTCCTTTCCTGATTAAGTATAATAGCCAAGCGATGGAGATAAAAGCGGCTGTGGCAGGCCGCGTTGTGCAGACGCGAACTTGGGCACCCCCGGCAGCGCTTCCGTCCCTGCTGGGGTCCAGAGTGGGGCGGGTTTTTTGGGATAAAAGGATTCAGGGAGGCCAACTTGTAATTTATGGAGTTTTCCTGCAGAGGGAAGCAAAGGTGTCTGAAAGGAGCCGCCCGCGCGGAGCCAGCTTTGGGCGAGGGGATGGGAACGGGGATGGGATGGGAATGGGGATGGGATGGGATGGGGATGGGATGGGATGGGATGGGATGGGGATGGGGATGGGATGGGGATGGGATGGGGATAGGATGGGGATGGGATGGGGATGGGGATAGGATGGGGATGGGATGGGGATGGGGATGGGATGGGGATGGGATGGGATGGGGATGGGATGGGATGGGGATGGGGATGGGATGGGATGGGATGGGATGGGATGGGATGGGGATGGGGATGGGATGGGATGGGGATGGGATGGGATGGGGATGGGGATGGGGATGGGGATGGGGATGGGATGGGATGGGATGGGATGGGATGGGGATGGGGATGGGGATGGGGATGGGATGGGATGGGGATGGGGATGGGGATGGGGATGGGGATGGGGATGGGGATGGGATGGGGATGGATGGGATGGGGATGGGATGAGGATGGGATGGGATGGGATGGGGATGAGGATGAGGATGAGGATGGGGATGGGGAGAGCCGCGGATGCCGCCCCTTCCCCCAAATCCCGCTTGGCTGCAGTCCCAGAGCTCGGGAGGTGCTCTGGGAGGATGTCAATCCCTCCGGGAAGGTGTCGGAGGAAGCCCCAGCTGCTCTTTGCGCGGCACAAACGCCTTTCCCGCAGGAGCGGCTCTGCCCCCTCGCAGCTCTGTTTGCCCTCCCCGGCACACATTCCTCGGGTGTCTCCCGAATGCCAAACATCCCGAAAATGCTGCCAGGACAAACCCCCCACTCCGTGGTGGGGGCCGGATCCGATTTCAGCCGAGCACGGGGCGGTGGGGGGAGCTGGAAAACGCCCCCGGCCCTGCTGGGCTGGCTTTAAAGCCAGGCTTTAACCCCAGAGCCGGCTCTAAGCCCAGGCTCTAACCCCGGCCTGTCCCCGCGAAGCCTCGCTGCTCCGCTGGGAAGCGAAGGAGAACCCCAAAATTCGGGAGATTCCCTCTGCTGGCGCTGGGAATGGGCAGATTTGGGGGATCCCCGGTGGGATGGGGCTGGGCTGGCAGAGCAGGGACGGCAGCTTTGGGATCCCGGGCTTTCCTTTAGGCTCCCTCTCCCATCCGGGGCTGGGATGTTCCCGTGGGTACCACATCCCCCGGGAGCTGCCCCGATGGGGACGGGGGCGCAGCCGCCGGGATTTTGACGCGGAACGACCCGGATTGGCTTCCCCCGGCCGGAGCCGAGCCTGCCATCACCTCGCACGCTGTTTCCCTGGAACCCGCGGCCCTTGGAAGGCAGGAGGGATGTGCCACGGCAGGGAAAACTTTAGGGAAGGGATGGACAATCAAACCTGGACAGCCCCACATCTGAGCTACGGACCAAACCGGTGCCGAGCAGCAGTGAGAGGGGCAGGAAAACTGAATTTCGGGGAAGCAGGATCCCAAAAAACCTGCCGCAGCCAGCGCTGAGCGCTGCTCTCCGTTCTCCACGGGAGCAGCAGCAGCAGCAGCGCCCGGGGCCAAGAAAAACGCCCCGGAGCTATAAAAAGTCTGGGGAACAGAGACACATTCATGGGACGACTTCAAGGATGCCGCTGCAGCCGGGCGGGACGCAGGGAGCAGCTGCAGCCCCGGGCAGTGCCAGCCGGGCCCCGGGCAGTGCCAGAGCCGCGGGAAAGCGGGATGGGCTCGCACATCCCGCCGGGGTCCGCGGCTGCGGGCGCGGGGAGGAGCCGCGCTCATTCCCGGCGCGTTTCCCCTGGGGTTTTCCCGGCTCTCTCCAGCCCCTTCGCCGGGTCAGGTTTGCTCGCAGGTGCCGAGCACGAGCCCGGCACATGCCTGGAACTTCAAAGGGTCGGGAATGAAACCCGTCCCGCCCGGGGATTTCCAGCCCTTCCTGCCGCTCCGGCTGCTGGGTGGCAGATGTGGGACAGGGACGCATCCCTCCGTGCCGCTTCTCCCGCTGCTTTTCCTGCTTTTCTGCTTCCCCGGGCCCCCTCCGCGCACCGGCGAGGCCGAATAATGCCGACATTCAGGGCCCCCGCACAAATCCAGGCTCTGTTCGCTCCCGGGAATGTTTTCTCCAGGGACGCTCCAAGAGACAAAATCCCCTTCCTCACGCTGCTGGATTTTCCTTTCATCGGGCAGAAATAAAAACGAGCCGAGGGTTGGAGGACGGCATCCCGTCGATGTTTTCCCTTTTTGCTGGTGCTGAATGAGCTGGAAAAGCTCTCGGAGTCCAATTCCCGCTGTGTTGGTCCAGGTACTGCTCCCCTTTAGGGAGGATTGGGAATTTCCCTTCTGCTTCGGGATGTGCTTTTCAGGCAGAAGAGGGAAAGCGGATTTTAAAACCGATTTTAAAACTGATTTTAAAGTGTTGTCTCAGAGGTCCGAGGAAAGGATGCTGCTGCTCTTTCCCACAGCTCCCAGAGCTGAGGGATGCTGAGTGGGAAAAAGGCGCTGGGAAGCACAGGAATGATGGGATTTGGGATTTTTGCCCCAGCCTGGGGTGGGCAGCACCACCAGGGAGTGGGATCCATGTCGCTCATCCCTTTCCTCACCCCCAGCCACCGGAGGAGGAATGAAACAGCCCAACCCTCTGGGAGTCTGGAGAGAAAGGGATATTTTTATATCCTGGCTGGAAAACTGAATTCTTCCCAACAGCGACAATTAAAAACAAGAAACAAACGTCACGAACAAAAAGGTGAAAATCACTCACTGATGGATTCTCCCCAGCCCCACAGGGAAGGGAGGAGAGGGGTCAGGACACCATTCCCTGTCTGAAGGGCCTCACTCACCCCAGGAATTTTTTCCTGTCCACAGAAATAATCCCAGACAATCCCAAGGACACCGGAAAGGATTCCTTTCCCTCATGCCTTCGGCAATGCCGTTACCAAACCCCACATATTTTCCCAGTGAATTCACAGACCAAGAGCATTTTTTTTTTCCCCCTCCCTTCACCTGGAGATTTAAAGCTCCGGGAAGAGATTTTTGCAGGGAAAAGTCACGTGGGATCTTCATCCCGGCACGGGGATAAGGAATAACTTTGTGCATCTCTCATCTGCACTGCTCCTTTTCCTCCCTTCCCCGGCCAAACCTTGCAAGTAATAATTTTCCCACATGGAGCAGGAGCTCCATGAAAAGTGGCTGCTTCTTCCATTAAAGCCCCGGCTGCTGCTGGATTTTGGGGAAGGGGGTGTTGGAGAAGGGCTCTCCCCGCGGGGTATCGCTTTTCCCGGCTGCTTCCTGCCCGGGTGATCCCACACAAACATTCGGGATCTGGGACGCGTCTCCAGCCCCAAACACAGCCCGGATTCAGCGTCCCTCCCCTGCTCCCAAGGCATCCTCCTTCACGCCACAGAAAGTGGCGTTTGTCCCGGGATTCCTCAAAGCCGCGGGGTGAAAAAATAAGGAAAACATTCCCTCTGGGCTCGGGTGTCCGCCCGCCGCGGCCGTGCCCGCTCTTCCCGTCTCCTGCGGGCGCAGAAGTGACGCTGGGGCAGTCAGAGCCGCCCGGGGATGCTGCGGGATGATCCCAAACAAACCGACCCCAGAGGCGGAGGGAAATGGATTGGCCAGAGCGGCTTCTCCCCAAAAAACCGCCGAGCCGGGCTGGGACCGGCACAGACAGCAGGAGAGGACAACTCCCAGCCTCCTGACACCCAGCCCGGCTTTCCAGGCACCCTTTAATCTTCCTGGCCGCTGTTTCCAAACTGAGACTTGCAGGGATTGACCAGGGCAGGACCTCCTCCGTTGGTTTTTATTTTTATATATATATATATATTTTAAAAGCTGCTTTGCCAAAAAAAAAAAAAAAAAAAAAAAAAAATTCCCCAAAAAGAGGAAAAAGAGGGGAAAAAAAAAAAAAAAAAAAGGACCAAACGCTGTCCCCAGATCCCGGCGGGGGCTGCGAGGGCTCTGTTTTTCCCTTTCATCCCATGCCAGGCTTCAGCCCAGGATTTAGACGGTCAAATCCAAGAATCCCTGGAAGGCAGGGCTTGGCGCGGCGGGCCCGCAGCTGCTGCCCTTTCCCTGCCGCTGTAATTACGGCCCCAAACTTAGAAAGCAGCGGAAGAGCCGCGTGTAGCGCTGCAATTAAGAGGCTCTTTAATTGCAGGGCATTGTTTTTCCCTCTGCCCGGCTGAGCACCGGGAGCCGCGGCGAAAATCCCGGGAGTCGCAGCTCCGCGGCATCCTCGGAGCCCGGGGGAATAAGAGGTTTGTCCCCAGAGGGGACCCACGGGTCAAGGGCAGAGCATCCAGAGCATCCAGAGCATCCGGAGGTGGGAAAGGAGCCGCCAAAATCCATCTCTGCTCCAGGCGAGGAGGTTTTTTGGTGTTGGTTTTTTTTTTTTTTTTGAGGAACAAACGTTCTCCTCTCCCTGGGACTCCCCTTCTCCTGCTGGAGCAGCCAGGAACTCTTGTCCCTGGCAGCCCCGAGATTTCCATGGATCTGCGTGTGGGAATCAGCAGCAGGCGTGGAGAGAGCCGCTGGTTTCTATCCCCGTGGATGCTCCCAAAAATCCCCCGCTTCCCAAGGCCAGGCGGGAACGGGAGCAGCTCTGCTCGGCTCCTCTTCATCCCCTCGCTGCCTGACTCATCCTCGGAGCGTTGGGAGCGTCCTGTGGGAATGGGATGGAGGTGCCAGCCCGGCAGGGGTGTCACAGCAGGGATGTCACAGCAGGGATGTCACAGTGCCACCGCCAAAGGCAGCCGGGGCTGTGGAGAAAATGGGGATCCAAGGGCCGGAATCCCAGTCGCTCCCAGTCCGACGCAGGCAGCTGAGCGCCGGTTTGGGCACAGCCTTGGGCTTCAGGATGGAGCAAAGCTTCCTGAGATTCCACAGCTCTGCAAGAAACCTCCGTGGATTTGTCCACCAGCAGAAGGGAGGAGGAGACCTGGAGCTGGTGGGAAACACAGAGAGGGTCTGGGATCATCCAGGACGGCTCCAGGACGGCTCCAGGATGGCTCCAGAATGGCTCCAGGACGGCTCCAGGATGGCTCCAGGATGGTTCCAGGATGGCTCCAGGATGGCTCCAGGATGGTTCCAGGATGGCTCCAGGATGGCTCCAGGATGGTTCCAGGATGGCTCCAGGATGGTTCCAGGACGGCTCCAGGATGGCTCCAGGACGGCTCCAGGATGGCTCCAGGATGGTTCCAGGTTGGCAGCAGTGCCAAGAGCAGGGATGAGATCCTGAAATTTAAATTTTAGTCTCCAGCAGGATGGCTCCAGGATGGCGGCAGTGCCAAGGACAGGGATGAGATCCTGAAATTTAAATTTTCAGTCTCCAGCAGGATGGCTCCAGGATGGCTCCAGGATGGCTCCAGGATGGCTCCAGGATGGTTCCAGGATGGTGGCAGTGCCAAAAATGGGGATGAGATCCTGAAATTTGTGGTTTAAAATGCTGGAACAGATCTGGGGAGAAAAACTGGAGAAGCTTCATGTTCCCACCAGGACTTGGGCACCCTCCAAGCCTCTCCCTTTGAAATGCATGGATACAGGGACTCAACTCCCCCATGCCATCTCTTCAATCCCAGAATTGGGAATCTGGGAGCTGCCAGCGAGTCCGGGCATCCTCCAGTGGCCAAAGCTGAGCCTCCCAGTGCTCCCAGTGCCGGGAGCCCCGAGCTCCTCAGGGCAGAGCCCAGGCTGTGCCGGACGCTTCCCGGCCCTGAAGGAGCTCCTCTGTTTTCACAGCTGACACCGGGGCTGGAGAGGATTCCCGGAGCTCCGAGGAGGAGGAAGCACAGCACAGGAGCCCCCGAGGCTGCTGCACCTGGGCTGGGGCACAGGGAGGCCACGGGAGGTTTCCAGGGATCGGCTGCTGCTCCAAAGCCCTGCGCAGCACCCTTGGGAGACGCTCTGGCGAGGCAGGGAGAGCTGCTCGAGTCCTGCAGAGCTCTCCAGAGGTTCCTGCAGGATCCCTGGGTGGGAGAGGAGCGGCCAGAGCCTGCCGTTGTCCCCGTGGTGTCCCTCAGGCCTTGCTCCTGGGATGTGTCACACCTGCCAGGGGCGTTCCTCGGAGGTGGGCATGGAGAGAGCGCCGGAGAGGCACGGAAGGGGGGGATTGTCCCAGCACCCCCAGTCCTGGAGGCAGCAGGGACGATGTCTGGGAAAAATCCTGGCTCCAGAGCCAGCTCTTCCCTCCCTTCAGTGCTCTGCCCTCAATAACGCCCCAAAAGGAAATCCATATTTATAGACAATAATAAATCTCATGGAATCACAGGAGGGAGGGGACCTCAAAGCTCAGCTCATTCCAGGGGCAGGGACACCTTCCACTGCCCCAGGCTGCTCCAAACCCCTGGGAGCAGCTCCAGCTTGGAGCTCTCCAGCCCGGCCTGGGACACTCCCGGCGGTGCTGTGACTTCCCTCTCCCGTGCTCACACATAAACCTCCCTCGATGTGCGACAACAGGATATATCAAATAAAACAATGACGGCTACAATGATACCAACACACCCCGGATCCCCCGGCTCCATCCCGCCGCCGGCTCCTTCCCGGAGCCCGTCCCCAGCAGCCGCTGTCCCGGTGCCACTGCCACTGTCGCCCCCCGCACAAACAGAGGAGAAGAAAGAGCCCCTTTGTTCCCGGCTCCTCTATTGACACAGCTGGCAGCGCTGGAGCCGGGGGAGCTTCCTGCTCCGCAGCTCGGGGACGGGCAGAGCCCCCTGCGCCCCCTCGGCCACGGCTCCGTCCCCCGAGCCAGGGGACAGCGGGGAAATGTCACCCGGGGCCGGGTGCTGCCCACGGAGCAGGATCCGCCTGGGAGCGAGGGGGATGCGCAGCCCCAAACCTGGCGGGGAAGGAGCCCGGCTGCTGCCGCCCGCAGGGATTCCCCAGGCGGGGATGCTCCGGCGGCTCCCGGGGGTTTGCGGCGGGGCCGGGCCACGCCGAGGCCCCTGGGTGCACAGGTCACTGGTTGTCACCTTCCCCCCGTGCCACGGGATCTTCCCAGCGCCTTTTGGGCACGGCACGGACGGATCCAGGTGGATCCCACGGGCTTCTCCTTGCTTGGAACACGAAGGCACCAAGCCCTCCTCCCCTTTCCGTTCCTGCTGGCTTCCAGGGATATCCCCGGTGCCACCGTTCCGTTCCTGTTTGCTCCAATCAGCGCCACGGGAAGAGACTGATTAATAAATCCTAGGGATCTGCTGGTTTTCCCCCATAAATAAACCCTGAGGTGCTGCTGTGTCTGCGTCCCCAGACATTTAAGAGCATCACTTCCAAGCATCCAGGATTTTCCAGGGGCCAAACCCATCCACCTGGTGATCCATGGGTTTGCTCCTCCTCGCCTCCAGCCTCGGAGCATTCCTTTATCTCCCGCCTCTCCCGACCGGCAGGCGAAGCAAAGCAATAAAATCCCCCCTTTTTTATTATTATTATTATTTTTTTAAATGCAGAGCTGTAAATTTAATTTCCTTCAAAACCATTTGCTTCCACTTAGAACTCCGCGGAAATCCTGCCCTCCTGGCAGAGCCGCAGCATCCCGGCCCTGCCATCAACGCATGGAGCTTTTCTGGAGGAGCTTAAAAGTTCATGGAAGGGAAGGTGGGGGAAGAGAGGGGAATTCTTAGGGCATTAAGGGCCTATTTTCCATCTTCCTCGTGAGCTTTCCCGGAGGGAAGAGCCGGAGATGCTTTATGGGGCACAATTAAATCCGGCTCTGTCTGCAGGGCAAAAGTTCAGCCTCAGACAGAGCGGAGGGTGCTGGGATTGAGGGAGAAGTCGGGATTTTCTGGGCTGGAAAACCACCTGGAGCTTTAAATCTGGGACTGGAACGCCGAAGAAGCGGTGTGGGCTCATCCAGCACCAGAGGGAATTTTCCCAGGGAGCGAGGCAGAGGTGACGGGATCACCTGGCACGGGAATGGACCTCGGCAGGTGTTTGGATGCTCCTCTGGAGCAGATCCTGCCTCTCCCGGGACGCCAATCCCACTGCTGGGCAGCGTTCCTGGGAGCTCCTCGGCCAGCGTCCCTCGGTGCAGCCGGGGAAAGGTGAGGGAGACACGGAGCCCGGGGATTGTGGGCACCCTCAGCTGCGCCTGCCGCATTCCAGGGGCTGGATCTGGACCAATCCTCTCCTCCAGAGGAGCCTCGGCACTCTCCATCCCCGTGGCGCAGCGCTGACGGACGGTGCTTGGTGCCGGGTGAGGATTCCCGAGGCTGGGAACGTCCTGCAGCACCCCTGGAGCCAGCCCTGAGCCCCCTCAGGTCCTGCCTGGGCAGAATTCCCCGGCACAGCAAATCCCAAAGGCTGGAGAGGCCGCTCCTGATTGTCCCGGGCTCCTGCTCGCTCCGTGCCGCTCCGAGGTGGCTTCCAGGGAGCTCAGATGGGAATGGCTTCCCAGGGATGCTGGAGACGGCTCCTGCTGGGACGCCTGTGGGGGCAGCTCTGACGGGAAGATGTAGCGGGAGTCAAGGATTTTGGGGAAGTTCCCGAGCCTGGGGGATGCTGGGTGGTGCTTCCCCGCAGAGCTCTGTGGGGCTGCTCCAACAGCATCCTGATTTTTTTAACGGAATAATGAACAAAAAGGCTCCAAACTGACCCCTGGGAGCTCTCCTGTCCCTGCCACTCCCGGCCCCACATTCCACGGCGTGGGGCGCGTTTGGGAACGGACCCAAACCCACCCACATTCCCGTTATCCGGGGGAATGGATAGTGATCCACTCCGGGATCCCGGGGGATGATTACTCAGGGCTGGCCCCACTGCCGAGCCGTTCCTGCGGCTCCCAGCCGGATCCACGCCGCTCCAAAGGAAGAAGGCGCCTTTTTGGGGTGAAGTTTAGGGCAGGCAGCCGCAGCCCCAGAGCACAAAGGAGTTTTACACCGACCCAGACAGGCCCAGCCCTCAAAACCTCATCCCAAATCCGGGCAGCTCCTCCGGAATCAGGACGTGACCCGTTTCCAGAGCCCCGGGACACGGCCAGATGTTCCCAACAGCAGCAGGGCTCCCAAACCCCACCCAGACACATCTGGGCTCCTCCAGGCCCGAAATCCTCTGTTTTCCTCCCAAAACGGGCGGAGGGCAGCGCCCTGGACACCCCTTGGTGGCCACAATCCCTGGATACGGAGCTGGGGTGATCCAACCCCGATGCCAAAGGTTGAACCCTGACCCCAGCGAGGTTCCAGGGCCGCTTCAAAGAGCTGCAGCTTCCTCCTCCATAACATCGGGAGTCGGGATCAAAGGCGGCGTCCTCGGAAATCCAGCAAGGGCAGGGAAAATAAAAATCGCTTCCTCCGGAGCATTCCTGGCTGCTGGGAATCAGCTGCTGCTGCAGGAAGATCCAGCTGTGCTGCTCCGATGGATTCGGATGGGTTGGGACGTGCATCCCAAATGTCCAGCTCCCATTTGGGATGTGGATCCTCACGTCCAGCTCCTACTGCGATTTCATCCCTCACATCCAGTTTCTATTGGGATTTCATCCCCCACATCCAGTTTCTATAGGGATTTGATCCCTCACATCCAGCTCCCATTTGAGATGTGGATCTTCACATCCAGTTCCCATGGTGATTTCATCCCTCACATCCAGTTTCTGTTGGGATTTCATCCCTCACATCCAGCTCCCATTGGGATTTCATCCCTCACATCCATCTCCCATTGGGATTTCATCCCTCACATCCAATTCCCATTGGGATTTCATCCCTCACATCCAGTTCCCATTGGGATTTCATCCCTCACATCCAGTTTCTATTGGGATTTCATCCCCCACATCCAGTTCCCATTGGGATTTCATCCCCCATATCCAGTTCCCATTGGGATTTCATCCCCCACATCCAGTTTCTATTGGGATTTCATCCCTCACATCCAGTTCCCATTGGGATTTCATCCCCCACATCCAGTTCCCATTGGGATTTCATCCCCCACATCCATCTCCCATCGGGATGTGCATCCCCACACCCAGCACTCACTGGGATGTGCATCCAGCCCTCGCTGCCTCCAGGGTTTATCCAGCCCCACCCTGAATCCAAGCTCCCGGCAGGATCTCTCCCAGTTCCTCTGGGAATGACCGGCCCCGGGCTCAGTGCTCCCAGTGCTCAGCTGCCACCCGGGCGCTTTTTCCTTGGATATTTTCCATGGATACTCCCAGCACACAGCACCTGCAGGAACCCCCAGCACTGCTCCTGCTGCTTCCAAAAACACACTGCAGAGGGAAGAGCAGCGAGCTGGAGGAAGGGATCCCTGCTGGAATCCCCAGGGAGCGCCCACCTCGCTCTCTGTCCCTCACTCACAATTCCTTGCCTGCAATTCCATGCTTCCGACTGGATCACTCGCAATTCCTTGACTGCAATTCCCTGCTCACAATTCCTTACTCACAATTCCGCGTTGGAAATTTCTTGCCGGCGATTCCCTGCTCACAGTTCCTTGCCTGCTATTCCTCGCTCAGAATTCACTGCTCGGAATTCCCTGCTCGGAATTCCCCACTCACAATTCCTTGCTGGCAATTCCCTACTCACAATTCCTCACTCAGAATTCCTTGCCTGAAATTCCTCGCTCAGAATTCCCCACTCACAATTCCTTGCTCAGAATTCCCCGCTCACAATTCCTTACTCACAATTCCTCACTCACAATTCCTTGCCTGCAATTCCTCGCTCACAATTCCTTGCTCACAATTCCTTGCTCACAATTCCTTGCTCACAATTCCTCGCTCACAATTCCTTGCCTGCAATTCCTCGCTCACAATTCCTTACTCACAATTCCTCGCTCACAATTCCTTACTCACAATTCCCCGCTCACAATTCCTTGCTCCCAGTTCCTTGCTCCCAGTTCCTGGCTGGTTGCTCCAGTGCGGCTCAACAAATGTCCAGGAAACACTTCCCTATCCCAGAGCACCGACACCTGTTCAGAAGGATTTTACCCATGGAATAAACCCCTGGAGTTCCTGGGAAGGCATTTGGGAAGCACCACTTGCTGCTCTGCTACACTTGGGGTGTGTGTGTGAATATTATGGGAAAAAAGGGTTTATTCCTCCCAAATGGTGCAGGAATTCATGGATTAACACCAGCCGAGACGGACAAAAATCCCCATTTTTTCCAGATCAATGCTCCACCCCTAAATCCAGGATTGTTGCGACTCCCAAGAGGACGGATGAGGCACAGATCCAGCACACACAGGCCCTGCACCCCGTATCTCCCATATCCCAACCCCTTCCCAGGAGTCCTGGCACCCAGGATTGGCTGGGCAGCAGGATCACCACATGGGGCACTTTGTCCGGGAAAATGTGGGAATTCTCCCTGCCACCGTCTCCCTCTGGACTCCAGCCAAGGAAAAACCCCGTTGTGCCGGGAGCAGCCGGAGCCAGCGGGGCCGGGACAGCGGCCCTTTGTGTCCCTCAGGCTCTGGGACAGCTCCCAGCCTTTCTCGGGATGCAGAGGAAACGGGAAACACGGCAGGGACGGAAGCGGGAGGGAAACGTGAAGGAGGAAAGTCATCCTCCTTCCCAAGCAGGATCAGCGGGGCTGGGAGCCGTGGATGTGGGAATTGCCTGCCCCATCCAGCAGCCCAGGGATGCATGGGCAGGTTTAGGGATGCTCCAGCTCCCTCCAGACTCCAGGGATGCATCCCCTGCCTAAATCCCTGGCTCTGAGGGAGGCCGGGAAGGGCTGAGGGTGCTCCAAGCCAGGGCACGGCAGGGATTTGTGTCTATCCCTGATAATCGCCGTGGGAATTGGGATCTCAGTGGAATTCCCACTCTGGGTTTATTGTTTGATCCGTCACTAATGGGTGAGGGAGGAATAAACTCCGGCAGAGCTCAGGAAAACATTCGGGAGAGCCAAATTCCCGGGTTTGGAGGAAGAAATACCCAAAAGCACAGCTGGCCCGGCCACCAGCGTGAGGACACTCGGCCAAGGTTGGGCTGGAGGAACGGGAAGCCAAAAGGATCCCAGGAAAGGCGGAAAAGGGATGGGAGAACGCCTGGATCTGAACCAGCGCTGCCTCAGTTTCCCCTCCAAGCTTTTCCCTGCCATGGATGCTCCAGTTAGAACTTCCCAGCTGATCCAAGCAGGAGCGACAGGCGGCTCCCTTTAATTAAAAAAAGCAGCAGATTCAACCCAAAAAGGGGCTGAAGGATGCATTTCCCAGGAGCCTCTGGAGAGGATCTCCCTCGTGGAGCTGCCTTTGGCTCCCTGTCCGCACACAGGGCTGGAAAACACCAGCGGAAGGGAAGGAGCCGGTGCCAGGCCGATGCCAGCCTGGAATGCAGGTGGGAATGCAGGGAGGGTTGGCAGGGGAGCAGCTGGAGGAGGCCAGGACGCGGAGCAAACCCCTGCCAGCTCCAGGCGCTTCCCGTGCCGCGTTCCCGATCCCGCGGCGACGGCTGACCAGGAACCGACGCCTCAATCCCAAAGAAAACAGCTCCAAACCCAAAGGAAAACACGAGGGACGGGGCCGGGCCCGGCTGGATTCCATCCCCACGGAGCAGGAGCCCGGAGGAGGGGATGAGCGTCCTCACGGAGCCGAGCTGGTCCCACACCGGGTTTGTCTGTCCCGGTGTCTCCAAGTGCATCCCACAGGGAATGGGGTGGGAACAGCCCCGGGCAGGACCCTGCCGGTGGGAATGCTCATCACTGTCCTGAAGTTCTGGCCTGGATATTCCCTTTGCAGCTGGAGCTGGGATGAGTCTGCGTGGCTCTCTAGGATATCCGTGACCCATCCTCTCCTGGGATAATTCAGGTTCTGGGTTCCAGCCTCTCCCACGGCAGTTTCATCCAGGGATTCTCTGTTCCAAAGCCCGAGGCACCACCGGATCCCGGTAGCCTCGGGAGTAAAACCCATCCCAGGTGGCTGCAGGAAAACCCTTGGCAGGCGATCCTCGCACCATCCAAACCTTCTCCCACCCATTCCATCTCCACGAGGGCCGAGTTCCCAGAATCCTGGCCCTGGATCACCACACCTGCGCTTGGATTTCCGGCTCCTCTGGGGTGTGGAGAGTGGGGACACAGATTCCTGGTGTCACAGGGAATTCTCCTCAAGGGCTCGTGGAGCCTTGGCTGGGCTGTGGCTGCTGGCCTGAGCACACCCCGGCAGTGACTGCCGTAGGAATTCCCACATTCCAGCAGCTGGGATTCAGAGGGGAACCCTCTCCACAGGCACCAATCCCTGCCGTGTCTGGGATAACAGATGGGCTCAGACTTCCCGGGAAGCCCCATCCACACGGGTGGGGGTTGAGTGACAAGGATCAGCACGGGCCATTCCCTCCGGGACTCATCCAGCCTCCCTTTCCCTCTGCCCCTCCTCGGGAGAGACGGGAAAATCCCTTCCTGTGTCTGAGAGGGAATTTAAACAGCGTGCCCAGGGCAATTCCTGCCATGATTATCCCACATTTGCCGGTGGCTGGGATGTGCAGCACGTGGATGTGGGCAGCACGATCCCAGCTCGCCCTTCTCAGGCACAGGGATCACGGATAACCCTGGCCTTCTGCTCATTCCCAAAATCCTTCAGCTTCTCCTCACAGGCATGGGGATCATGGATAACCCTGGCCTTCTGCTCATTCCCAAAATCCTTCAGCTTCTCCTCACAGGCACAGGGATCACGGATAACCCTGACCCTCTGCACATCCCAAAATCCTTCAGCTTCTCCTCACAGGCACAGGGATAATGGATAACCCTGACCCTCTGCACATCCCCAAATCCTTCAGCTTCTCCTCACAGGCATGGGGATCATGGATAACCCTGACCTTCTGCACATCCCAAAATCCTTCAGCTTCTCCTCACAGGCATGGGGATCATGGATAACCCTGACCTTCTGCTCATTCCCAAAATCCTTCAGCTCCTCCTCATAGGCACAGGGATCACGGATAACCCTGACCTTCTGCATATTCCAAAATCCTTCAGCTTCTCCTCACAGGCATGGGGATCATGGATAATCCTGACCCTCTGCACATCCCAAAATCCTTCAGCTTCTCCTCATAGGTATGGGGATCATGGATAATCCTGACCCTCTGGACATCCCAAAATCCTTCAGCTTCTTCTCCCAGGCCCAGGGATCATAGATACCCTTGACCTTCTGCTCATCCCGAAATCCCTGAGCTTCCCCTTCCATGCTCAAGGATCATGGATACCCCCTGACCTTCTGCACATCCCCAAATCCTTCAGCTTTTCCTCCCACACGCGAGGATCATGGATACCCCTGACCTTCTGCACTTCCCAAAATCCCTGATCTTCCCCTTCCGTGCCCAAGGATCATGGATACCCCTGACCTTCTGCACTTCCCAAAATCCCTGATCTTCCCCTTCCGTGCCCAAGGATCATGGATACCCCTGACCTTCTGCACTTCCCAAAATCCCTGAGCTTCTCCTTCCATGCCCAAGGATCATGGATACCCCTGACCTTCTGCACTTCCCAAAATCCCTGATCTTCCCCTTCCGTGCCCAAGGATCATGGATACCCCTGACCTTCTGCACTTCCCAAAATCCCTGAGCTTCTCCTTCCATGCCCAAGGATCATGGATACCCCTGACCCTCTGCACACCCCAAACCCCCCAGTGCCCACAGTCCCCCAGTCATGACCGTGACAGCTCAGCTCAGCCCATCCCACGGTGGATCCCGTCCCGGCGCTCCTCCAGCAGCGCAGGCCGATTCCCAGCTGCAGGAATCGCCTCTCCCGAGCTCCCCGCTGCCCAAGCCCTCCCTCCTGCCGGAGCCGCCTTCCCAAACCCGCTCGGCTCCGAAGGAGTTAAGGGAGCCGGGCCGCTCGGATTCCTCCACCTACCCCTGCAAAGTCCCGCACAACCAGACTTGGCACCCGGAGAGAGCTCCACAAATCCAGAGGCTCCAACACGCTGCTGCCTTCCGTTGGTCGGGAGAAGGCAATTCCCAGCTAATTGAGGAACCAGAGCCTTCCCCAACCCTTTCCAGGACGATTATTTATTTAGGGGCGCTTTTTTCCCCCCCCCTTCCCTTTTCCTCCTTTTATTTTATTTTTAAATTTTTTTTTTTTCACTCTTCCTAGGGCGAGCACCAGGAAAAGAAAGTGCGAATGGATGCGGTGGGGAGCGGCTGCAGTTTATGATGCTCCCCAGCTGGTGAGGGCTGTTAACCCCTGGGCACCCGGGGCGCTGCATCCTCCCAGCTCCCTGCCTTCCCCTCCGTCCCGTTCCTCTGCTCCCCGCGCGGGGATTTGGGGATCAACACCGGGAAGCCAAAGGGAAACAGCAGCAGATCCCTTTTTTCCTTTCGTCCCTAAATATCCTTTATTTTCTCTCCTAAATCTCTTTATTTTCTTCCCTAAATCTCTTTTTTTTCCCCCTTCCCTACATTTTTCCCCCCTCCCCAAACCTCAGTTTGTGCCCTACACACCATTTCCCCCCATAATCTCATTTTCTCCTCCCTTTTTTTTTTTTTTATTTTCCGCTCTTCCCCTGCAGTTGCTGAAAGTTCCCCGGGTGATTTTTTTTTTAACTCCTCCTGCACACAGCTCAGAGGAAATCTGGGAAACCGAATTCTCGGCTCTCCAGAACGGCGAATGGAAAGTCGCTTAAAGGGACGCTTCTGCCTTAAAGCGGCAGCGGCGCTTTTCTCCGGCGGCGGGAAAAAAACGGGGTTAAAAAAAAAACCCCAAAACCCTTAAAATCCCTTCCCGAAGGAAAAAAATAAACCCAAATCCCACCCCAAGAACCCGCAGCGCTCCCTGCCCGGGCACACCGCCCTCGGTGACACCGCGGCCGCCGTCCCCTTCCCCAGCCCCGCAGCGCTCCCGGGGGGGAACGCGCATCCCGGGAACGGGCGGCGGATGGAAAGGGAATTCCGGGCCCCCCGCGTGTCCCCGCGTGTCCCTCCCCTCACCCCTGCCACGCACACGGAATTCCCGAGGCCCGGGTGGGGGCCGCGAGTCCAGGCAGGCACCGGCGGAAGGGTTAAAGGAGCGGGGGGGGAAGGAAGGACAGACAGCGGGACGGACGGCAGGACAGACATCAAAGCAACTCCTCTGCTCGGCAGATGAGCGGATCCGTCCTCACTTCATATTTTTTGCAGCTGAAGCCGAGGGAGGGGGGAAAGAAGGGGAGTGTGTGTGCGTGTGTGTGTGGGGGGGAGGTGTTGGATTAACTCTTGCTCTGCCGAGGGGACACAGGCGACACTTTTCCCGGCAGAGGTGGCACCGCGGGGGGCGGTGACAGCAGCAAAAAGCAGCCCCGAGGGGTGCTCCGGGAGCAGGAACGAGGCGGGAGGAATGGGAATGATGGCAACGGTTTGTTTTTTTTTTTCTCCTCTGAAAGTTCTGGGATGACACAAATATCCCGAATAGTTCGAGCGCAGAGCGTCGTTTTTCAGCTCTGACAAACCCCGTTGAGTCATTGAATGAGGCGGAGAGGGGGGAAAGGCGGGCGGGGGGAAAGTTGTGTCTGCGGAGGGAAACGCAGGAGCTTCCAGCCGGGAATGCCGAGGGGAACAAACCCTGGGAAAGCGCTGGAGAGAACCCCCAGCAGCGACGTGTGGCAAACAGCACATTCTCCTTTCCCCCCCCGCCCCCAACTCTCCCCAGGCTTCCCCCGAGGAGGAGAGAAAAAAAATAAATTAAAAAAAAAAATAAAATCCCACTTTAATGACATCAGGCAGCAAAGCGGCGCTGGAAAAAAAAAAAAAAAAAAAAAAAAAAAGGGAATTCACTCACCTCATCATAAACCGGCCGGAGGGGAAGGCTGCATCCTCCTGGAAAGGGGCTGGGAAAAGGCGAAAGTGGGGGATCCGGAGCTGCCGGCTGGCCCCGAGCGGTGGCTGCGCGCTGTGGGGATGAAAGGAGCAGAAAGTCTTCATCGCTGACCGCAGGCACGGAGCTGCTCACGCCCCTCGAGCGGCACCAGCCAGTAGCGCACAGAAGTTGGGATACGGGAGAAGGAGAGGAGCGCAGGAGACCGGGAATGCTCCGCTCCGCCGGCACCGGAGACGGGGGGGGAAAGGGGGAAGGGGAAAGGGGGGGGAAAGGGATGGAAAAAGTGGGTAGGAAAGGGGGGAAAAGGGGGAAAAATGGGGGGGAAAGGGGAAAAGGGGGGGGAAAAGGAGAAAAAAGGGGGAAAAGGGAAAAAAGGGGGAAAAAGGGAAAAAAGGGGGAAAAAAGGGGAAGGGGGAAAGGGTAGAAAGGGAAAGAAAAAACGGGGAGAAAGGGGAAATTGGTGGGAAGGGAGGAGGAGGGGGAAGAGAAAAGAAGGGGATAAAAAGGGAAAGAGGAAAAGAGTAGGAAGAGGGGAAAAGGGAAAGAAGAACAGGGTAGGAAAGGGGAAAAGAGGGAAAAGGGGGGAAAAGGGAAAAAAGGGGGAAAAAAGGGGAAGGGGGAAAGGGTAGAAAAGGAAAGAAAAAACGGGGAGAAAGGGGAAATTGGTGGAAAAGGAGGAGGAGGGGGAAGGGGAAAAAAGGGGATAAAAAGGGGATAAAAAGGGGATAAAAAGGGAAAGAGGAAAAGAGTAGGAAGAGGGAAAAGGGAAAGGGAAAGAAAAACAGGGGAGGAAAGAGGGAAAATGGGGAAAAGTGAGAAGGGGTAGAAAGAGGGGAAAAGGGATCAGGAAAGACAAAATGGGTAGAAAAAGGAAAAAAAAAAGAAAGGGTAGAAAGAGGAGGGAAAAGAGAAAGAATAATAGGGTAGAAAAGGGGGAAAGAGAAAGGAGGGAAAGGGAAAGGAGGGAAAGGGAAAGGAGGAAAAGGGTAGGAAAGGGAGAAAAAAGGAAAAGGAGGAAAAAGATAAACAGGGAAAAGGGAAAAAAGGATGGAAAGGGAGGGGGGAAGGAATAGAGAGGAAGGAAAAGGAGGAAAAATGGATATAAGGGGAAAAGAAATAAAGAGGGATAGAAAGGGGGAAATGGGATAGAAAAGGGGAAAAAGGATAGAAATAGGAAAAGAAAAAAGTGATGGAAGGGGGGGGGAAAGGATAGAGAAAAAGGGATAGAGAAAAGGAACAGGAAAGGATAGAAAGGGGGGGAAAGGGATAGAAATGGGGAAATGGGGATGGAAAGGGGGAAAAGAAAAGGAGGAAGGGGGGGCAGAAGGGGAAATGGGGACAGACAGGGAAAAGAATGGAAAGGGAAATAAAGGTGACAGCGAGAGAGGGAAGTGGGAAACGAAGGGGGAAAGTGACAGAAAAGGGGAAAAAAGGAATAAAAAAGGGGGGAAATGGTCCAGGAAGGGGAAAGAGGAAGCGGGACACAAAGGGCACAGAAAAGTTGTGAGGAAGATGGAAAAGGGTAAAAACAGAGAACAGAAAAGGAGGGGAAAAGGGGATAGAAGGGGGCAAAAAGGCTTTGTTCTGAAAGTGGCACTGCAGGAAAAGTGATCCCGGGATGCCCGAGGCCGGGATGTGCCCAAACCCCTGCGGACAAACCCCACACACACACATCTCTCCGATCTGGCCGGAGCCTTAATTAAAAAAGCTGCTCCCAACTATCAGATAATGGATCGCATTTCCAGGCCCCTCCGCTGGCAACGCTTCCAGAGCGCTGCCAGGGCGGGGAGCGCTGCCAGCCTCGGGTTCCGATATCAAAGGAGCTGCCCCCGCGCTCCGGAGCCCATCCAGAGCCACCTCTGGAAGCAGCAGATCCCGCCTTGGGGAAAGCTCCTGGGAACACTCCCTCTCCGGCCAGGAGGATTTGGGAGGTTTCCTCCCCATCCCTGCTGGTGGCTCAGGGGAGATGAATGAAACGATTCCGAAATCATGGAACCATCTCGGCTCAGCACCCCGTGCCATCATCCCGGGGCTCCCCCGAGCATTCCAGAGCTCCCCGAGCGTGGAGAGCCCTCCTTTAATCCCGGAGATCGAGTGGAATTGCAACCAAAGCCCCGGCCTGGAGCCCATCCAAGCCCCTTGGATGGAAGAGCAGATCCCTGTTTACAGCAGCGGCTGCAGAAACCCTTGGAAACCCTTGGAAACCCTTGGAAATGCTTGGAAATCCTTGGAAACCCTTGGAAACCCTTGGAAACCCCTGGAAACCCTTGGAAATCCGGGGAAATGCTTGGAAATGCTTGGAAACCCTTGGAAATCCTTGAAAACTCTTGGAAATCCTTGGAAATCCTTGGAAACCCTTGGAAACCCTTGGAAATCCTTGAAAACTCTTGGAAATCCTTGGAAATCCTTGGAAACCCTTGGAAATCCTTGGAAACCCTTGGAAATCCTTGGAAATCCCTGGAAACCCTTGGAAATCCCTGGAAAAAGGCCATTTGTGATGGTGATAACCGGGATGCACCAACTCCTTACCAGGTTTGAGTCGCTCACGTTTAATTATTGGGAATTTAACAACTTTTTCCCCCTTTATTTCCTGGTGGTTTTCCAGCCCCAAAAGAGAGCAAACAGTTCCTGGATATGGCTGGGATGTGGAAAACCTCTGGGATCCCTGGATTTGCTCTCCAATCCCCTCTGGAGATGTGGGGTAAACGCATTTAACACGGAAGAAGATGGAGATGACGGATGATGTGTGGCTACACAGAAAAATACGGCGAATATAATCCCTGACGTGCATGGAAATACATTAAAATATAAGATTATGTAGAATATATGGGTGTTTTATATATATAATATATACACGGGGTAAAAATATATTAAATTATATATATGTATATATATGTGTGTATATATTATATTATATTATATATATAATATATAAATACATACATACATACATACATACATATATATATATATATATAAAAATGCATAAAAGAAGAGCCGCTCTTCCACATCCAATGCCGTCCCAAAGCCTCCGCAATTCCATCCACGGCCAATTTTGGACGAAACCCAGAACCAAAATATTGTTAGTTGTTTTTTTTTTTACCCCACTTTTTCTCCAGCACCTCCCAACAATCCCGAGCTCTCCATGGAGGGAACACTCCTGGATGCTGCTGCCGCCATCCCAGTTCTCCCAGTCCCTTCCCAGTGCTGCTTCCTTTCCATGTTCAACACACGTGGGGCTCTTTCCCTGGTTTTTCCTTGAGGGGAACACCCCAATCCATCCCCTGCATGGCAAATCCACCCATCCATCGCAGATATTCCAGGGAAAAGGGCACCCTGCGCTGGATTTGGCTGGGACGTGACAAACATCCCTGGGAATGGAGCATTCCCACCCAGGAGCAGGGATGGAGGAGGGAAAAACGCTCCTGAGGTGAATCCAGAGGAGCTCTGGAGCTGCCCTGGCTCTTGGCTCCGGTTTCTGGATGTTTTTGGAAGCCTCATTCCAAGGGCGGAACGGCGCGGTTTAGAATTCACGCTGGATCCGTGGGTTCGGGTTGTTCCCTCATGGAATTGTCCCTGGGTCCCTCCTTCCCGGCCCCGCTCCCTCTGCCTCGGCCAGGACCTTCCTCACGGATCAAGAATCCAACCCAGGAGCGTTCTCCTGCAGGAATCACCTCGCCAATAAATGTTCCCTAAAAACCGCACTCCAGGAACCCCCTCTGGAGGCCTCAGAATTCCCAAGGAATTCTGGTTCCCAAGGAATTGTGTTTTTTTCCCCCACCAAGGGGTGACGATCCCGTCAGCTTGGGATGGAAGTGCCCTGGATCTTTGGCGCACGGAATTTCTCCCGTGCTCACCTAACTCACATGGGAATTCTCTGGGAATCGTGTGGGCTCGAAAACATCTTCATCTTAAACGTTGGTTCCAAGTACAGCTGGATGGTCATTTTTAATGGATCAATCCTCTTATTTCATTTATTTATGTGAAATCGATTATAATTTAAACTAATCATAACTGCATATTAATTATCCACCGCTAAGGCACCGCAGTGCTGGCTCCCACGGAACATTCCCCGGATCTGATCCCTTTTATCCAGAGGCTCCCAGCATCCTGCTGCTGCAGGACAGGGAATTTGGCAGGATCACCGCCACGAGAGCGGGATTTGGTTTCTCAGCTCCTCTGGGATGTTCCCAGCGCTGCAGGGAGACGGTTCCAAGGAAAGGGCTGAGGATCCAACCCCAGGGAGCAGCCAGGGGCTGATTTATGGAATTCCAGGGTGGTTTGGGCTGGAAAGCTCATCCCATTCCGTGGGCAGGGACACCTTCCCAGGGTTGCTCCAAGCCCATCCAGTCACGGATGGGAATCTTGCAGGCAGCACCACTCATCTTTCCCCGTTTTCTTGTCCTTCCAGGCTCCTCAAACCCTCAATCCAAGCAGCTCCAGGCTGGAAGTCTGGGAAGGGGGGATTATCCCAGTGCCAGGACAAGTGTTGGAGCATCCCTTCCCTGCCTTCCACGTGGGAACGCTGCTGTGGAAAGGAGAGCGGAGCGGAGCCCCAGGGCGTGGTGACTCCAGAGGGAAGCAGGGCCGGGATGAATGGAACCTTTCACTCTGCTCCAGGGGAGCCGGAGGAATTCCCAGAGCGGGCGGGGAAACGTTCCGTGGGACACCGGGACACAAACCCCTTGAACTGGGGACAGGTTTGGGAATTTCTCCAGTGGCAGAAGTGGAAAGTGCTGCACGGAGAGGGGGAAATGCCAGAAGCTGCCAGAGGTTCAGATGAAATCATTCCCATTGTGACTGGCGCTGAGCTCACCCCAAGAAAAGCTGCTTTTCCCTGGAATTGCCCCCTGCCATTTGGGACGCGTTAATGCCACGTTCAGCAGAATCTCGGGGTGGATCCAGCGGGTCACGGGCAGGGACAATGCTGGGATTTGCTCCACGGAGGAGCTGCAGGAAGGGAGGAGAACAACCCCTGGACCAGCAGCGGGGGGCTGCAGGGGGCCGCTCTCCCGGCGCTGAAAGCCGTCCTCGTTTTTTCCCTGCAATTCCGCCTCCCAGGGCTCCCGAGCGTTTACATTTCTCCCCTCGGAGCTGCGGAGTTTATTCAGGGGGGGAGGGAAAAAAAAAAAAAAAAAAGCCCCGCTCCGATAAATGGCTGCATTGACGCTCTCACACTTCCATACATCCAGCTCCATCCACCTCAAGACAACCGGCCTATTTTTTCCCTGCTCCATATTGTGCGGGAATTATTCCCGTCTCCCGCCCGGCCACGCGCCCCACACACACCCCCAGCCGAGCCATGAATGGCCGCAGTGTCCGCAGAACCCTCGGAAAAAGGCGGGGGGGAAAATTTACAAAAAAAAAGGAAAAAGCTCCAAAAAATCCGAAGGACGGACGGGGCATAATGATCCCTTCACGCTCTCCAGCCGGGATTATTTCACCTCCACGCCCTCCTCCAGCTCCTTTTCCCGCTTGAAAAATAAATATGTAAGGGAGGGGGAAAAAAAAAATAAAATAAAATTAAAAAAAAAAAGCCGAGGAAACGGTTCCTGAGCGCTCCTGCACACACACAAAAAAACCCCCCGTGGCCAGAATTCCGCGCTCCTTTCTCCTGCTCCTCACGGGGATATTGCCACGACGGGAAAAAGTTTTCCCTCCCGCACTCTTTTTTTTTTTTTGGGAAACCCGGCTGGAAGCTTCTCCCCGTCCCCAGGAGTTCTGGTACCTCCAGCCCATGGGAAGAGCCCGGGTGAGGCGGAAGGAGCCGCGGAGGTCTCAGCGCTCCCCTCCATGTCCTCTGTCCATGGATTTGGGCATGTCCTTTATCCGTGGATTTGGGCAGCGGGGACATTCCCCGCTCGTCCCAGCCCCAGCGGCCGGGAGCGCGCGGCTCATCCCGGTTTTTATGACTTTTCCCCTCCGGCCAACACCTCCTGCTCCACCTTTCTCCCTTCCCGCCCTGCTCATCCCGCTGCCCCTCGTCCCGACGAGAGCTCCCCCGGCCCCAATCCCCTCTCCAACGCGGGGAGAACAGAATTCCGGGCCGGCAGCAGCGCCGGGATCCTTCCCAACATCCCCGCTGCAGCCCGGGATGGCTCCGGAGGCAAAGAGGAGCCCTGTGTGCCTCGGGAACGCCGCCCCACGGACACATAGCTGCCATTATGCTCCTCTGGCCCCAAAAGCTCGGGGATAATATTTTTTTTAGCGCCGGACTAAATATTTTTAACATATGCAAACACCCAGGGCTGAGGCCGGGAGCTGGGATGCCGCTGCCGCTTCCAGGAGGGAACAATATCACCTTTCTCCTGCACGGGGGGGAAAAAAGGGGGAAAAGCCGAGGGCGGCGGCTCCCCGGGATGGGTTTTGCAGCGGGAAAAGGGATCCTGGCTCCTGGGGGGAAGCACAGAGCAGAGGTTTGTGCTCCCCGCGTGCGCCCGGCCGGAGCGTTCCCGGCTTCGGGAAAACGGGAAGGTCAAGGGAGCGGAGCAGAAAGTTCTGCCCGAGGGAAGTAGGTCAGTCCTGGGTGGAGAGGGAATGTGCCGGGAATGTGCTGGGCATGGATGCGGCATTCCCAAGTTATGGATGGGGGAAACTGAGGCATGGCCAGGGATGTGCCGGCCTGACTGGGTATGGATGCGGCATTCCCAAGTTATGGATGGGGGAAACTGAGGCACAGCAGGGAATGTGCCGGCCTGGCTGGGCATGGATGCAGCATTCCCAAGTTATGGATGCAGGAAACTGAGGCACAAGGTCAGGAATGTGCCGGCCTGGCTGGGCATGGATGCGGCATTCCCAAGTTATGGATGGGGGAAACTGAGGCACAAGGTCAGGAATGTGCCAGCCTGGCTGGGTATGGATGCGGCATTCCCAAGTTATGGATGGGGGAAACTGAAGCACAAGGTCAGGAATGTGCCAGCCTGGCTGGGTATGGATGCGGCATTCCCAATTTATAGATGGGGGAAACTGAGGCACAGCTGGGAATGTGCCAGAGCCAGCATTCCCAATTTAGGCATGGAGAAACAGAGGCACAAGGTCAAGGATGTGCCAGCCAGGTTGGCTTTGGACCCAGCATTCCCACTTTTTGGATGAGGAAAGTGAGGCACGAGGCTCCCGGGAGGGAAGCTGTGCTGGGGATGCCCTGGGACTGGGGCCAGCTCTGGATGGATGGATTTGGGTGAATTTGGATGAATTTGGATGAATTTGGATGGATTTGGGTGGATTTGGGTGGATTTGGACGGACGGCTCCATGTTAAAGCTGCAGTTTGTGACATCCGTGGTTATCCAGGAAGGTCTCCTTGAGGATTTATCCTTCTGGAATCTCTGTGGGAGCCCATCCTGGGGTTTCAGCAGCCTTTGAGTGGCGAAGGAGGCTCAGAGCGGGGTTATTCCAGGGGGGAAGGGGCCGTGGGGTGGGATTTTGCCCCATGGAAGCTCCCTGGCCCCGCTGGGCACTGTCTCCCATTCCATGAATTTCTGCCTCCCGCTCTCAAAGCAGCCCAGATGTTCCTCCCTGCTCAACATCTGCAGCTCCCGCGTGCAAGAGGTTTCCAGGGCCAGATGTGGACGGGCCGCCAGCTTCCCCTCCCCACATCCCCCTGGGAACGGGCACATTCGCATGGAAAAATGGGAAAGGTGGATCCACGACACCTCTGGGAACCAGGAGCCAGCAAATCCCTGCTGGAGCTGCCTGGGATCTCGCTGCCGGGGATGGGATACGGGATTGGACAGGGGAACGTTCCTGCTGCTCCTTCCAGACGTTGGGAGCTGCTCACGGTGACCAGGATCCAGGACAAGCCCTGGACATTCCCCATCCCTGGGAGCTGGGGAGGGCAAAGGGGGAGCCCCGGGGTTAGATCCCCCCCGGGCTGGGGCTGCTCCCAAATTCCCACTGGCCTCAGCACAGGATTGGGATCTGGCTGCTGGAAAACATGGGATTGGGATCTGGCTGCTGGATGCCCCAGGATTGGGATTTGGCTGCAGGATATCCCGGGATTTGATCTGGTTCTGGATATGCCGGGAATTGATCTGCTCCTGGATATCCCGGGATTTGATATGGCTGCTGGATATCCCGGGATCTGATCCTGCTGCTGGATATCCCGGGATTGGGATCTGCTCCTGGATACCCCGGGATTTGATCTGGCTGCTGGATATCCCAGCATTGGGATCTGCTCCTGGATATCCCGGGATTTGATCTGGCTGCTGGATATCCCAGCATTGGGATCTGCTCCTGGATATCCCGGGATTTGATCTGGCTGCTGGATATCCCAGCATTGGGATCTGCTCCTGGATATCCCGGGATTTGATCTGGCTGCTCTCTCCCCGGGCTCTCCCCAGCTGGAGCCGCTCTCCCGACGTGAGGATTTTGCTCTTGGCTGTGCCGGCCCGGCTGGGACGTGCGGATTTGGGATCGGGACGCGGAGCCACGGCTGCTTTCGAGCTTCCTTTTGAACTGGGACCAAAACAACCAGAGCTCGCCCGGCCTCTGCTCCCGCTGCGCCAAAATCCCTCCATCCCTGTGCCCGGGAGAAAACTCCCTCCATCCCTGTGCCCGGGAGAAAACTCCATCCCTGTGCCCAGGAGAAAACTCCATCCATCCCTGTGCCCGGGAGAAAACTCCATCCCTGTGCCCGGGAGAAAACTCCCTCCATCCCTGTGCCCGGGAGAAAACTCCATCCCTGTGCCCGGGAGAAAACTCCCTCCATCCCTGTGCCCGGGAGCTGGAACGGAGCGGAGCCGGGGGTGGCAGCAGGGAACGCGGCTCTGGGGCACTGGTGGCCCCGGAGGGGTCCCTGGCGGTGTCCCCAGCGCTCCGCCCCATTCCCGAGGTGCTGCCTGCTCCGGAGGGATGTGGGATCCCGCCGGGATCCGGGAGGCGAACGCCAGCGCGCTGTCCCCATTCCCGGCTCCCAGGCTGCCATCCCCCTTCCCTCCTGGAATCCTCCAGGGATCCAGGGCTCGGGCACCGCTCTGACCTCGCGGGAGTGAAGCTCCAGCGCTCGATTTCCCGGAGATTTAGGCGCGGGAAGGTCGGGATTTGTGCCGAAATGGGCTCCGTGGGGGCCATCCCTGTGGGATGAAGGGATGCTTTGGAGCATCCAGCCGGGATGGGCTCAGCCAGAGCCCGCTCCTGCTCCCGTCCCGTGTCACCGGGGCTCCTGGGACGCAGATCCCGTGCCAGAGGTGGCTCCGGGGTGACTGCTGGATCGGCAGGAGCCGGAGACACCTTTCCCAAGGGTTCAGCACCGACCCCAGAGCCGCCCCCGCTCCGGGATTTCCATCTGGGCGCTGGGATTCCCGAGGGAGATCTCGGAGTCTCCCCGGAGAAGGAAAGGTGGGAATCCCCCAGGAGTGAGGCAGCGGCTTTCCCAGGGCAGGGTGTCCCGGGATCACCTGCCCGGAGCTGTCACCGCGGCTTCCAGCCTTTGATTCCACCACCTGTCCTCGGCAGGACGGATTATCCTTCTCCATTCCCGACCAACCGCGTTAATCCCGGGTTTTCCAGCTCCACCATTTCCTAACAAACCTCCTGGGTGCCACCTGCAGAGGCCGGAGCAGCCCCGAGCCCCTTCCTGCCTCCAGCCGCTCCGAACCCGGCTGGAATTCCATCCCTGCCCTTTCTTTTTTCGGCATCTGGAGCTGAACAAGAGCAATGAGGAAGGATCAGCACCTTCCTCTTCCTCCTCTCCCGGACCTGACCGCGCTCCAGCCCTGCAGGGATCATCCCAGAGCTCCTCTGGATGGATCACGGCTGATCCAGAGCTGGAGCAAGGATGCTCCGGGGACTTGGGACACTCCACCCAGTCCTGCTGCATCCCCCAGCATCAGCACAGCCAGGAGCTTTCCCAAATGTCTCCTGACACCAACCAGGCTTTTGTTCACTCCCGTTTCCATCCCAGCTCCTTCCCACCACCGAGTCTAGACCCTCTTTAAAGTTTTATTGGAGCCGCAGTGGCTCAGCCTGAATTTTTTTTTTTTTTTTTTGGAGTGTGTGAATCAAAAGCAGCTTTTCAGAGGGTTTTGAGCTGCTGGAGGGTTAAAAAATCATAAAAAGAGGAGCAGGAGGAGAAGGTTTCTGCTCTGGCCTCTGTCTTTGCTCTACACAGACTCCATTCCCACCCCAGTCCCTGCAGAATCCCAGAAAAGTCCTTTTCCTCCGAGTTATGGCAGAGGAAATTCAGCATTTTTTTTTAGGATTTGGTATTTTTTTAGGACTTGGCTTTACATAACAACAACAAGCGGCGTGGGGAGAGTGATTCCAGCCCCACACAAACATCTCCAGCCCCACCACGGCCCTGCCTGTCCCCAGCTGTCCCCTCAGTGCCAGCACACGGCCCCAGGGCCGCCAGACCTCCCCTGGGAGCCAGAAGGTGACAAAGCTCCGGCAGGACACGGGGATGTGGCCTCCAGTGGTGCCAGGGGGGGCTCAGCTCAGCAGGAATTCCACCAGGAGGAATTTCTGCATGGAAAGGGACGGCCAGGCCGGCCCAGGGGGGTTCGGAGTTCCCATCCCTGGAGGTGTCCAAGGCCAGGTTGGGTGGGACTTGGGATAGGAGCAGGTGCCGGGTTTGGAACTGGATGAGCCTTAGGGTCCCTTCCAACCCAACGCATTCCATGATGTTATTACCGGGAAAAGAGTGGAGACACCCTCAGGGGTGAGAGGAAAGGGCTCTCCCCTCGGTGGTGGGACGAGGAAGGGACTTGGTGCTGCTCTGCCCAGAAATGCCCCGTTTCCTCTGGCACAGACCCACATCCCAGCAGAAATGTCGGGAAAACCATTGGGAGCACGGCTTTGGCCAGCATCCCAGCGGCTCCAAAGCGAGGCAGAGCAAACCCACGGATCCATCCAAACGGATGAAGACCAGGCCGTTTCAGCCACCCAAAACCCACTTGGCAATCTGGAGGTGGAGCCTGAGACACCTTTGGACCCCGAAAAATCTCTCCGTGGCCACGGCCCTGCACGAGCCCTGTCCTCCCCCAGCCTGGGACCCCAGCCCCAAATCCCAGACCCTTGGGAGATGTTCCTGAGGAATGCCAGGAGAATCCGGCACATCCCAGCTCCCATCCCGCAGCAGCTGGAGCCAGGGCCAGCCCAGGCACGGAGGGATTTGTGTTTTACACCCTGACACGTCTTCGGAGCAACAACAGCAAAGGGAAAAGCCGGAGCGAGTTCCCCGACCAAAACTTCCCTGGAGAGAACGCAGAGCAGGTGAAGGACCCCAATCCGTGAACTCCCCCTTATTTCTGCCTCCCACACCAAATCCCGGCGGTTCTTGGCTCCAGTAATTCCCTGTGCTCCCCTGAAGAGGGAATTCGGCCCTTTGGGAAGCAGCCCCAGCCCCAGGGCCGCTTTTCCAGCTCTAAAATCCCACTTAGGGCTGTCTGTCCCGACCGAACGGGAGCGGATTTGTGCCACGAATCCCCATTGATGAACAATCTCCATGGGCTCATTCCCGTTTTCCAGAGGGGGAGAGGCCTGTGGGAGTGGGCACACACCTCCCTCCTGCAGCAGCAGCCAGAGCTCCCCCTTCAAGGGCTGCCCGTTAAACGTCAGGGCTCGTCCAGGGAATCCAAATATTCCAAATCCCGACGGATTTAAACACACGGAGGTCTCCTGGAGTCGCTCTCCTGAAGGCTCCTTTCAAACAAAAGCCTGGCACTTAATCCATGGGCATGTTATCCCTGGAAACGGGGGGAGCACGGGGTGCTTATTCTGGGGGTTGGAATACCCTGCACGTGCCGTGTCACATCCCAAATATCCCAACTTTTTAGCAGGGCCGGTTGCAACAGGACACAGGGAATGGCTTCCTGCTGCCTGAAGGCAGGGATAGATGGGATTCAGGGAAGGAATTCCTTCCCTGGGAGGGTGGCACAGGCGTCCAGAGGAGCTGTGGCTGCCCCTGGATCCCTGGAAGTGTCCAAGGCCAGGCTGGATGGAGCTTGGAGCACCCTGGGATAGTGGGAAGCATCCCTGTCATGGCAGAGGATGGAATGGGATGAGCTTTAAGATCCTTCCAACCCAAATAATCCTGGGATTTTATCTGGAGGCTCTAAGGGCTTTCAGCGACTCCACGTGACGCGAGGGCGACCCTGAACTTTGGGATCCCACCCCGATGATGCCCTCCGGATGGAGAGATGCCCCATGGAATGCATCCTGGCGGGATGCATCCCGATGGGGCCATGTCCTGGTGGGATTCAACTCATTTGGGACTTTCCAATGGGCTGCATCATGATGTGGAGCTGCATCCTGGTGGGATACATCCTGGTGGGATACATCCTGGTGGGATATATCCTGATGGGATATATCCTGATGGGATACATCCTGGTGGGATACATCCTGGTGGGATACATCCTGATGGGATGCATCCTGATGGGATACATCCTGATGGGATACATCCTGGTGGGATACATCCTGGTGGGATGCATCCTGATGGGATACATCCTGGTGGAATATATCCTGATGGGATACATCCTGGTGGAATATATCCTGGTGGGATATATCCTGCTGGAATATATCCTGGTGGGATACATCCTGGTGGGATGCAGCCTGGTGGAGTGCTCTTCCATGGGGTGCATCCAGATGGATTTCCATCCCAACGGGACACGTCCCGATGTTTGCACCCTGGCAAGACTCATGCTGATTTGGGGCAGTCCAAAGGGATTTATCCCGGCGGGCCGTATCCTGGTGGGTTTTTCCCGCTGGAGTCCATCCTGGTGGGATTACATCCCCGGGGAGTCGCGCCTTGCCGGGATCCATCCAGCCGGGATTTTTCCCGCCTGTGGCAAACAGGTGGCGATGTTGTACTCCGGGATTTCAGCTTCCCGCCCCAAAAACTCCGGCTGCCGTCCCGAACCTGCTCGGGAGCCTCCCCCGCGCCAGGCTCCCCCCAGGAATCCTTCGGGAACCGAGGAGAGCGGTGCCGCCGTGATCCCAAGCGTTATCCTGGGCTTCAATCGGGATGAACTCGAGCTAAAGCCTCTCCTTGCGTTCCCTTTTCACCAAGGCACGGGATGGAATTCCATCCCTTGGAAGTGCATTTCCCCCTCGAGCCCGGAAAAGAAGAGGAAAGTCGGGATGCTTTGGGAAAAGGCGCGTCACCACCCCAGGGATGCAGGCACGGGAATTGTGTCCAGGATGCAAAGATGGGACACGCGAGGGAGGCGAGCAGGGGGAAAAACCCCCGCGGGGAAGCAGAGATCCATCCTGTAAGGTGATCCCATGGACCTGCGCTTCCCGGGCTGGAATTCGGCGGGATCTGTGCGCACCGAGGCTCTGGAGCAGCGGGAATGTAACCGGGACGGGGGAATCTCCTGTGGCACCCGAGAAATTCCCAATCCCTCATCTCGGAGGGAAGGAATGCTGCGCAGGATGCTCCCGGGAATCGCATCCCAAGGGATGCAGCGCAGAGGGGACAGGGCCACCTCTGCCCCCACATTCCCTGCGGAGCACACGCAGCGTTGCCAGCCCCAATTCCCACAAAACCAGAAGCTTCCAAGGGCTTTGCATCCCCTCTCCCTGATTTCCCGGAGCAGCAATCCTGAAGGCGCTGGGGTCGTTGCCTGAACCAAAACCCCTGGGCCGGATCTGGCTCCTGCTCCCCATGCTTCCAAGGGAAAGGCGGGAGCTCCGGGACACCGGGCAGTGGTGTCACCTCTCGGCCAGGTCCTGGGGACTGTCACCGCGGCTCCTGGGCGATGCCAGAGGACGGAGGGCAAAGGGACAACGGCTCCAGGGGCACTGGATAAAGATCTCCGTCATTCCCATGAGTGTCACCCTGATTCCTTCAGTTTGATCTTCCGTGTATTTCAGGTTCTGTGCTGCCCAGGTGCAGCTCTGAGCTCACACTCAGGGTCACTCAGCTCTCTGCACACAGCAGCGACACAAAACAAATCCTGCTCCTGATGGACACCAAGGACAACTTCCAGCCCCAAAGCACAAACAGCGGTGGCTGGAGGGAGGAACAAGGAAGGGAGCTCACAGCCTGGAGCTGGAATTGGGTAATTAAACCCCAATGTGCAAATGGAGCAACACTTATAAAAGTGTGAGACCTCGTGACCGTTTGTCCATTTTGTGATGATTTTGTGTCGATTTTGGGTCCATTTTTTGTCCATTTTGTGTCGATTTTGTGCCCATTTTGTGCCCATTTTGTGTCGATTTTATGCCCACTTTGTGTCCATTTTGTGCCCATTTTGTGCCCATTTTGTGTCCATTTTGCGATGATTTTGTGATCATTTTGTGTCCATTTTGTGTCCATTTTGTGGCCATTTTATGCCCATTTTTGTGTCCATTTTGTGCCCATTTTGTGTCCATTTTGTGCCCATTTTGTGCCCATTTTGTGTCCATTTTGTGCCCATTTTGTGCCCATTTTGTGTCCATTTTGTCTCCACCTTGGGTGCAGCCCCGCCCAGGCTCTTGTCCTTGTACCCTGGAGGCCTTTCAATGAATTTCTCCTTTATTCTCCGGCTCTGTGCCGTCTCTGTCCCGGCTCAGCCTTCCCAAGGCGTCAGTTTTTGGCGACCGCGAGGTGAGGCATCTGGAAAACCCCGCCCAGGGAAGGCTGGAGGCGGCAGCCACAAATTCCAGGGGATCCTTAGCAGCTCCTGGGATGGCAGAGGCTGGGAAGGCGAGGGAGCATCCACAGGGACGGCGAGGAGCGGCAGGATGGGAAACGACGGGAACGCACCGGCGCTGGCAGCAGCTCCCAGGGTGAGGAGGAATGGGCTCCGTGGTGGGATGTGTTGGGAATGGCAGCTGCACTTCCCTGCTCCCAGGGATTCCCCGACTTTCTGCAGCTTTTCCGTGCCTCTCCTGCAGGAGCTGGGTCCTGCTGGCTCCCACACGCTCCAAAATTTCCATCTTGGAGAGGGCAGGGGAGTCATGGGAAGTCACAACCGCACCACAGCAGGAGCCAGGTCCCTTCCATCAATCCAAATCCCGTTTTTCCACAGCTGGGATCACTGGGAAGTCAGAGCCCCTGGGATGGTGAAGCAGCCCTGGCACGGACGGTTTCTTTCCAGCAACTTTTCCTTGCTGTCCCCAAATCCTGGGAGATTCTGGGAGCACAACGTGCTGGGAGATCCAGGGAATGCCTCTGCAAACGGGCTCGGGCACATGGACAAATATCCATGGATGTTATTTATATGGAGCTCGGGAATGGCAGCTCGGAGCTGAAATAAATCCACCTGCACGTGGAAAATGCCCTTCCAGAGGCTCCCAGCCCTTCCAGCAGCAGCAGGGCCATCCTGGGAAAGCTGCCCTGGGAACAGCACCCTGGATAAAATCACCAATTCTTGGAGCAAATGTCAGTTTTGTGTTCGCTCGGTATTCCCTGGAATGGGAATCAGCAGAGGGATGGGCACCTCCGAAAGTGACTCCTGGTTTCCCACCTTTGGATGGAGCCCGAGCATTTCTCTGGAAATACTCAGCCCTGTGGGGGGAATTCTGTGGAATAGGATCCTGGAATGGTTTGGGTGGGAAGGGACTTAATGCTCATCCCATCCCACCCCTTCCACTATCCCAGGCTGCTCCAGTCTGGCCTTGGACACTTTCAGGAATGAGGCAGCCACAACTTTCTCTGGAAAACCTGCGCCAGGGCCTCCCCAGAATTATCCCAGAGCGATGCATTCCTTGAGAATCTGTGTCAAACTCCAGCTGGGATAACGCCCTTCCTCCCACACCTGGACTTTCCCTCTCGGCTGGTCAAGGCTCGACGACCTTCGAGGAGCCCAGAATTCCCAGGAGAAGACCCCATGGCATCAGGCACATCCCGCCACGGCCCTGCGAACTCAGCCTGAAGGACGGGAACGCGCGAATCCCAGCCCCTGGCTCCCGCTCCGCCGGCAGCCAGAGGAACGCTGGTTACGCCGGAGCATCGTAAATATCCCGGGATCCGCAGTCTCCGAGGGCTGGATGTGTGGATGCTGTCATCGAGGAAGGAGCAGGGAGCAGCTCCTGACTCACCCGGGGAAGCGGCCGCCGTTCCCTGTTTCCATCATCTCCCGCATTTTATTTGCCTAAGGTTGTTGGTAACTGTTGCTTAGTAGTGGCCACGGGCCCTTCGACACCTTCCCGCTCCAAGCGCCGCCGGCCAAAAGGGATGCGGGACATTCCAAGAGGGTTGGGAAGCCCACGGGGAGCTCCCCCACCTCCAGCTGGTGGTTTTTTAGGGTTGGTTTTTGGTTTTTTGTGGTTTTTTTTTTTTTTTGGGAGTCCTGCAACCCCCCCCCCCCCACCCGAAATCCCCAGGAAAATTCCCAACGGCACGAGGAGCCACCGGGATATTTTGCATGGGATGCACGACCAGGAGGTTATGGAGCGGCTCCAGCCGAAACGGGGCTTGGGGGATGGACAGAATCCATGTGCTGGTTGGGAAGAGGAGCGTTCCAGCATTCCGGCATTCCAGGTTCTCAAACGTGCTCCCACCTCCCTCCGAAGGGCAGCCGGAGCTGAGCCAGCGGCCAGGCTTTGCCACCCGCAGCTGGCCACATCTGGAGCCGCTGCTGAGGGCGGAGGTCGGATCCTACCCACATGGAAAATAGGAGGGATTGGGAATTTTTGCTGGTTCCTTGTGGCAGCTGGGCACAGCCACGAGCCCGGATCCGGCAGGATGTTCCAGGGGAATCTCAGATATGGGGAGCGCCGGGATCACCCCGAGAGCTGGGAGAGGGAATTTGGGCCGGGGAGGTGGCACGGAGGTGGCACACATCACCAAGGGCTGGGGAATTCCAGAATCCCGGAGTGGGATTGGAAGGGAACCTGAAGATTATCCTGTCCCACCTTGGACACCTTCCACCGTCCCAGCTTCTTCCAAGCCCCGTCCAACCTGGCTTTGGACACTTCCAGGGATGCAGGGGCAGCCACAGCTTCTCTGGAAAACCTCTGGAAAACCTCTGGAAAGCCAGGACGTCCCCACCCTCACAGGGAAGGATTTCTTCCCCGGATTTGGTCACCTGGGCTTGCGGAGATGTCACCTGGCTGTGCAACGCACGGGGACGAGGGGCTTTTCCTGGGAGCACAGGGATCCCAAAAAGGGACAAACTTCCCAGGAGGGCGATCCCACGGGCACGGCGGGGGGGGACACGGAGCTGTTTTCCAGGGACGGCGCTCGCAGGGCTCTGCTCTGGGACAGGGATGCTGCTTTTACAGCAACCCTCGAACTTTCTGGGATATGAGGAAGCGACACTTCCACGGGGGATTGGAAATGCAATCCTGTCACCGGCCCTGCTGGGGGTCCCCGGGCCCAAAAATCCCGCGAATGCCGGCGTCCCGTTAACCCCACACGGATAAAATCAGGGGATTTTGTTTTCCACGGACGCGTTTTTTTTGCAGGGGGCATTCCAGGAGATCTCCGAAACCCGGGAGCTGCGTGTCTGCCTGCCTGGAAATCCTCGCAGTGCCACAGGCTTGGACGCTTCCCCGAAAGGAAAATTAAAAATTCCATGAGGCAGAAAACACAAAATTTTTTGGGAACAGCCGGAGCGAGGATCTGCACAGTGCTAAACCCAGAGGCAGCCACTGAGTCACCAGCTCGTTTCTGACCGCTGGGAAGTGATCTGTGCTCAGCTTATCCCAGGAATAATCCTGGAATCACCATCCTGAACGGGTTAACCTCGGCTGTTTAGGAGTGAAACCTCGCCTGCATATTTTTCTTGCATTTCCCATAAACAAAACGGCGATGTTTTCGTGGGGGGACTGCTTATAAATTAAACAGCCCCGGCGACTCATCAGCTCCACCGTGCATTTGGCCACGCTGGACTCGCCGGGTTTAAGCCCTCAGGCTTAACTAAAACTTCGCTCTGTCCCAAGTTCCTGAATTATTCCCCCCCCCAAAAAAAATTCCAATTTTCACAGCAAAGGTAGGACCTGTGGGAGGAAGGACCCAACCTTTGCACAGCTCCTTTGCAAAGTCCCACAAGAGGAGAAGGATGTTGTGTTTGGGTTTGTTTTTTTTTTAAATGCTCTAAAAGCCGCCCGCGGATTTTTCCAAGCGGGATTTAAGGCGGCTGCTCCTGCTCCGAGCAGCTCCGTACCTGGGACACGGCCGGGACATCTCCATCCCCCAGACCCCGCTTCCCAAACTTCCCAGCTGCGCGGCCAGCGCCGTTTGCTTTTCCCCTTTCCCCACCCTCGGCAGTGCCACAGCCCGAGCGCCGGCGACGGAGAGAAACCCAAGGGATTTTCCAGGAGAAAAAGGGATTTTTTTTTCCGGGAGGATCGCGCTCACCTTTCCCGCAGAGCCGGGAGCTGCCGCTGCTGCCTTTCCGAGCCTCTCTCGGCTCTATCTCCAGTCCTCCCGCAGCTCCCGCCGCGCTGGAAATATCATTAAGCTCCAGCGAGGCGAAAAGAGGGAAGGCAAAAAATAAAAAAAAAATCCCAGGGAAAGCGTGGCAATATCCAAAGGGAGGGGAGCGAAGGTGTCGGGACGGCCGAGCCGCGGGTCCCTCCACCTGCGCCGGGCTCCGGGAATCCTCCGGCGTGGAGCAGGCATGGATACTCCTCTGGTGTGTGCGGATGACTTCACTTCATTAGCATGCTCCTGAGAGTTCTCCCCGACCGTCTTTTTTACTGACTTTAAGGGCTCTGCTAATCAAAATCCTGCGGTGGTTAACTATTTCCTGGCGCCGGGGCTCGGGGAGGATGGGAATCCTCGGGACGGCCAGGCAGCGGCTCTCCCACGGCGACTCCTGCTCCCGGGATTTGCTGGGGTCACGGCTCCCCCAGCGCGTCCCGCTTGGGTCTCCTGGACCTCCGAGCTCTGCCGGGACATTCCAGCGGCGAGGCAGGGAGAGGGGAAGCAGGGATGGGATTCCCACCGCCGGAACCGCCGTGTTTTGGGAGAGGGGGAAGCTGTCCGGGCGCTGTGGCGTCCCTTCCAGCGGGGAGGCGCGATTCCAGGCTGGACGGGGCTTGGAGCAGCCTGGGATGGTGGGACGTGTCCCTGCCCACGGCTCAGGGAATGGGATGAGCTTGAGGTCACCTCCAACCCAACCCATTCCATGATTTCATGGCCCGGCGGGGTCCCAGGCGATGCCACCCTCCAGAAATGCCAGCGCTGCCTTCACCCTCTTCCTCAGGTGTGTTGGGAGTTGCCTTTAAGAGGGAAACCCGCTCCTGGGAGAGCAGGGGGGAAAGCAAAGCAGGGAAAAAGGGAGCAGCTCCTGTGCGAGCGCACCTGGAGCGTGTGACGGGGACAGGGACACTTCCCAGGGCTCCCAGCCCCGGCCTCCTGCCCGTCCCTCGGGATTCTGCCTGGCTCCCGGTCCACGGCAGGATTTTCTCTGACAAGGAGAAACGGGGGTGGATTTGCAACAACAACAACAAAAAGGAATAAAAAGACGGATTTGCTTCCACAGTCACAGGGGCACACACGGACACGTGTGTCCATCCATGTGTCCATCCATGTGTCCCTGGACACGAGTGTCCATCCATGTGTCCCTCAGTGTGTCCATCAGTGTGTCCATGGCCATGAGTGACCATCGGTGTGTCCCTCAGTGTGTCCATCCATGTGTCCATCAGTCTGTCCATGGACACATGTGTCCATCTGTGTGTCCATAGCCATGAGTGACCATCAGTGTGTCCATCCATGTGTCCATCAGTGTGTCCATCAGTGTGTCCATGGCCATGAGTGTCCATCAGTGTGTCCATCTGTGTGTCCCTGGACACATGTGCCCATCCATGTGTCCATCCGTGTGTCCACGGACACGAGTGACCATCAGTGTGTCCATCCATGTGTCCATCAGTGTGTCCATCTGTGTGTCCCTGGACAGGTGTGCCTATCCGTGTGTCCATCTGTGTGTCCACGGACACGAGTGACCATCAGTGTGTCCATCCATGTGTCCATCCATGTGTCCATCAGTCTGTCCATGGACACGTGTGTTCATCCATGTGTCCATCAGCGTGTCCACGGACACGAGTGACCCTCAGCGTGCCCACACACTCATGCCTGTGGTCACCCTGTCCCGGCACACGCAGGTGTCACCCCAGGCACACGCCTGTGCACATCCACGGATCGGGAATTCCGGGTTTCACCGCTTGGATCCCTGCTCCAACACCAGCTCTGTCCTCAGGGAACAGCCCCAGCCCCACAATCCATCAGCCCCGGGGGTTTGGGAGCTTTTCCTGAAGGCTCTGGAGCGGGATTGGGAGCAGCTCTGGGGTCTGCCGGGCTGAGCCCCGGTTCCTCCCCGGCACGGCGAGGTCGGGAGCGGCCAAGTCTCGGAGCGTTCCCTGCTCCCTTCAGGAGCTGACCCACATTTTTTCCTCCTGATTCACGGCTCAGCTGCACTCAGGGCTATCTTTAGCCCCAGAAGAGAGACGGGGAGAGGGCCCCTCTGCAATTCCAGCCTCCGAAGGCTGGGATTTTTCTGGGATATAAATATGTGTACACACCTTCCCCGCTTCCTACGGCGTTTCCCGGAGCAGAGCGGCGCACGGAGGAGAATCCCAGAATGGTCCCGGCTTGGAAAGACCTCCGAGATCATCCGGCCCTCCCAGAAACCAGCACAAAATCCCACACGGGGTCCAAGGGCCTCCTCGGGATCGGCTCCCACCCAGCCAGAGCTGAACTGCGACTCGTTTTGGGACCCTCTGGAAACGGCGCCGGCGGCGGAGGATCGGGAATTTCCCAGAGCCACCCTGCTGACAGAGCCCCCAGCACCCTGGGGCCTCCCCAGAAGATGGGGGGCTGTTTATAAGGGCAGACGATGCCAAACAAATCCCTTCCCTGCTCCAGCTGCTCCCGGCCAAACTCCCAGGCACTTTCCCAGGCCGGGGAGGAACCTCTTGCGGTGCTGGCCGCATCCAGCACCCCCTGCACGAAGGATAACATTGGAGCACTGTTTATCCCTGTCCTCCAGGGCGGGTTTTTTTGGGATTGAAGCCGTTTCAGAGCCCTAAAGCCCATGTTTACTTTCCTGATGAGTAAAGCTCCGGCGCTGGTGCGGGGGAGCCTCCGGAGCTGGTGTGAGGTTAAGGATGTGCTTAAAGGGCTAAAAATGGATTTTATTTCTTTCTCTTCTCTCCCTTTTAAAATTTTTATTTTATTTTATTTTTATTTTTAAGCAAAGCCACAAAGCAGCAAGAATCCCATCCCTGGGACTGGTACATGAGAACAACCCCACAGCCACCTCCACCCCTTCCTTGGGCAGAGCCCTGGAGACAAAAATGGACTTTGGACCTCAATTTTGGAAATTTTTTTGGCCCAAACCAGCCCTGATCCGGACCTGAAACCTTTCATCTTGGAAGATGTTACCTGGTTTCAAGAGCCAGCGCCCGACTTTGTGCCTTTTAGGCCAGACACTGGCACAAATCTGTCACCAACCTCCTCAGGGACCAAGGGGTCTCCGGGAGAACCGAGCCAGGAACCTGGACAGGGTTTTCCGGACCTTCCAAAGGAACCTGAACGGGGTTTGCTGGACCCTGAAAATCCCGTCAAGTCTTAGAGGAGGTTAGGGATGGACTCCCTTCTCCCACTCCGTGAAATCCGCAGGGGCTTTCCCAGGACGCCGGGTTAGGTGGGATTTTAAGGTGAGAACGCCTCCTCTGACCAAAGTTTATGTTTTCATCTCCTTTGTAAAACTGGAAAATAACTCCTAGGTGCCAGGTCAGACGTCCTGGCATCCCGAGATCCACCTCCACTGCCAAGCCACTGGTGACACCTCAGTTCATCCTGCTGGGATGGATGGAGGGGGTTTGTCCATTGGATTCCCACATCCCATCAGGAACCAGGCTGGCACTCTCCCTTACAGTCCCGAATCTCTCAAAGGTCTCCTTTTCCCAGCATCTCTGCTGAGGTCAGGACATCAGACCCTCACCACCACCTCGATTCCTCTCCTGGGTTTGGGTGGTCTCCCCTCGGAAGCGCGTGTCCCAACAGTTCCTTTTCCTAAAGCCAAGAATCAGCCATTTAAAAGCCATAAATCCCAAGGAATGCTGCTTAAACCAGAGATCAGAAGGGTCTCTTCCAGTCCAGACTGTTCTCAGATTCCATGATAACCTTGGGAAGAAGGTCTGTGGACCTTCTCACACCTGCAGTGTAACCACCAAAAAATGCCAGTCTGGGAATTTGAAGGCCATTAAAGCTATTCCTGACTTTTTCCATGCAAAGACACCAACCACACCAAGCTGACACCCCACAGATTCCCAGGTGGAGCAGGCTGGGATGGATGGGTGCTCTCCATCCATCCATCCATCCATCCATCCATCCATCCATCCATCCATCCATCCATCCATCATCCATCCATCCATCCATCATCCATCATTTATCATCCATCCACCCATCCATCCATCCATCCATCCCTCCATCATTTATCATCCATCCATCCATCCATCCATCCATCCATCCATCCATCATCCATCCATCATTTATCATCCCTCCATCCATCCATCCATCATCCATCCATCATCCATCCATCATCCATCCATCCATCATTTATCATCCATCCATCATCCATCCATCATCCATCCATCATCCATCCATGCATCATCCATCCATCATCCATCCATCCATCATCCATCCATCATCCATCCCCATCCGTCCATCCATCCACTCACCCATCCCTCCATTTTGGCATCCACCCATCCATTCATCCATCCATCCATCGTCCATGCATCCATCCATCATCCATTGATCCATCGGTCGATCCATCCATCCATCCATCCATCCATCATCCCTCCATCCACCCATCTCTCCATGCATCCCTCTCTCCATCCATCCATCCATCCCTCCATCCATCTCTCCATCCCTCCATCCCTCCCCTCTCCCTCCCAGCTATCCCACGGACCGTGACTCAACTCTTTCACAACAAACACAAGTTGGGGGAAACCGAGGGAAAATAACAAAAAAAACCACCGAACCCACCAAAAACCCAGGCGGCGGCGGCAGCAACACAGGCTCTCTTCAACAGCAAACATCTAAAAAGCTAATTAAATCACGCTTTTCATGGAAAACGATGGGAATATACTTTCACACAACGCCCAGATCAATACAGAGATTTTTTTGTTGGTTTTTCTTTTTCCCCCCTCCGTCTCCTGGCATCCAAAGGGACGCAAAGACGGGGCGAGGGAAGCACCTCCGGAGGACACCAGATGACTTCACGTGCCGCGAATGTGCCTCCCAACCAGCCCGTGGTAAACAGAGATATCAGACCCAGATGTTTGATGCTGGCCGCTCCTTTCGGCCGGCCGCAGCCTCCCAGCGGTGCTGGAAAACCGCAGGGAAGTTTGGAGGATTCTCGTCTGGGAGCTTTGTCCCTCCAAAGAGGGCACGGGAGAAAACCCCAGCTTTGGAATTTGGGGTGGAGAACCCCAGAAAAGGGCAAGGCGGCACCTGGGAGGGTGAAGGGCTTCTGCAGTTTGGGGTTGTTCTCTCCAGATGTGCGAGCTCGGGGCAGCAGGAGATGAAAAATCCCTTCCGGCAACAGCAAGGTCTTGGAGCACATCCACCCTTTTCCCTAAAAATCCACCCTCAGGGGCGTTTTAGGGACAGCTTCCAGGGTGTCCCAACGAGGCTGAGCACACCTGGGTCTCGCTGCTGCCTCTGCATCTCCCCCAGAGCTCTGCGGTGGTGCCAGCACTTCAAGAAGAGCTCCTTCCACGTGGAAATTCATGGAACAAATCCCGCCTGGCTGCAGGAAACATTGCACAGCCTGTGTTCCTTGGGTCTCCTTCCCATCCTGGGTTCCAAAGGGTTGCCTGTGAGCCCTCTGCTCATTCCCAAAGCTGGGAGATGACGGATCCTGGGTCCCTCCTGGACACACCCTCTGTCCCAGCAAGACCAGTGTCCCATCTCCAAGGGGAGCAGATGGAGAGGGGCAGGCGTGAGGGGGCCAGGAGCAAATTCCTTGTGAGGGCTTCATGGTCCAATCATTCCTGCAGGAATTCCCTCTTCTGGTGACATCGCTCCCAGGTTGGATCCGGGGATCTTGGAGCTCTTTTCCAGCCTTGATGAACCCGTAAATCCTACGGATCCACATCCTCCCCAAAGGTCACGCGGGGATGTTTGGGACCACTGATCCTCCCATCCCAATCCCATTCCCAGTTCTAAAGCTGGGAGACGCTCGGTGGGTGGGGAAGGCCGGGGTGGCTTTGGGTTGTTCCTTGGTGGCTCTCCAGCAGCTCTGCCCTTTCCCAAAGCGCCGCCGGTGCCGAGCTGCAGGGATTCCTGTGGAGTGTGGACTCCGGGCCTCCACCGGGCTGGGTGGACTCAGCTCCTCACCAGCCGCTGCCATTCTGGAATTGCTATTTAAGGCCTTGAGAATTCCTGGAAAAACCAACCCAGAGCGAGCGGAATGGCGAAGGATAGAGAGCAGAAAGGGCACGTCTGGCACTGTTAATGGGCTCTGGCACTTCCTGCAGCCACATTTTCGCGATTTTCTGGGATTCTCCGAGTGTCTCCTTGAGAACAGCTCTCACTGAGCCGCCCCCAGAAAGCAGTCAGATGAGAGCTGGTTAGGAAACAGTGGAACAATAGACCAGCAGATCCCATGGATGGGCTCCAAGATCCCATGGATGGGCTCCAGCCTGCCCCAAAAGCGGGATGGTGAGGAAAAGCCGGCGGGGAAGCAGGAGGGTTCCTCGAAACCCAGCAGCCGCTGTGCTCCTGGCTGGGAGGAGGCTGGGAGACACTTTGGGGTGGGATTGGAGTGGCCTGAGTCAGACAAAAGCATCCTGAAATTAACGCTCCGGGGCCAGGAATTCAATGGGAACCGAGCGCTGGAAGCCGCCCAGCAGGATAATTGGGAGTGTGTGGAGCTGGCTGCTCCCAGCTGTTTGGGGAAAGCCAAATCCCTGCCACCATCCCCTGGGCGTTCCCTCCACCCTCCTGGAGAGAGCTCATCCCAGTTCTCATCCTCTCAACCCCACAACCGATGCCGTCATTCCAGAGCGGAGAGAGAGCCTGGATGCGCTGCCTCCGCCCCTCGTCCGTTCTCCTTATCCTTGGATTGATGGAAGGATCCTCCTGGGAATGCTGTGGTGGAGCTGCCTTCCAGAGCAGCCCCACAGAGCTGACGGGACCTTGGACACGGACAGGGAGCCCATCACTGAGAGGATGAGCTTTGCTTCTCCAGGAAATCCCTGCGGGAATGCTCTGACATCACCCAAGCACAAGAGAAGAACGGGCTGGGGCATCCCGTGGAGCATTCCCACACAATCCAGGAGCATTCCCAAGTAATCTAGGAGTTCCACCCCAAAGCCAGGGATCTGACCTCAAAGCGCAGTCCTCCCATCCAGCCTCGTTCTCTCCACCTCAGAGAGAATTCCATGAGGAATTTTTCCGGCAGCAGCTCCCTCCTCCCTGCCCTGCTGAGGGGGAGCAGCCCCAGCTGTCTTCTTCCAGTGGGATCCGCCAGGCTCCCAGGAAACCTCACTGTGCTCCCAGAACAAACCTCCCTGAATCCTCAGATCCAAGGCTGGCACAAGCCAGGAAAACTCATCATCAAAGATCCATCCATGATTCCATCCATGATTCCATCCATCCATGATTCCATCCATCCATGATTCCATCCATGATTCCATCCATCCATCCATCCATCCATCCATCCATCCATCCATCCATCCATCCATCCCTCCCTCCCTCCCTCCGTCCATCCATCCATCCATCCATCCCTCCATCCATCCATCCATCCCTCCCTCCGTCCATCCATCCATCCATCCATCCATCATCCATCCATCCATCATCATCCATCCATCATCCATCCATCCCTCCATCCCTCCATCCATCCATCCATCCATCCCTCCATCCATCCCTCCATCCATCCATCCATCCATCCATCCATCCATCCATCCATCCATCCATCCATCCCTCCACCCATCCATCCATCCATCGACTTGGGACAGCAGCAGGGAAAAACCCGCCCCCAAAACTGTGCAGAAAAGGGTCAGGCTGCATTTTTGGGAGCAGATCTTTGTCGCTGCCACGGGGAGGGGGACGAGGGAACGAGGAGAGGCCCCGGACGGCGCAGAAGATCACCCGGAAAAATGTGGATTCCTTGAGGAGCAGCCGATGGACGCGCTAGGAAATGCTTCCAAAGCGCTCCAGAGGCTTTGCTCCGGACTAAAGTAAACATAACCCACGGAGGGACAGATCCAGCCCCTTCCCAGGATCTTGTCCAAGCATCTCCGATTCCTTCACTGCGGGATGAGAAAGGACAGGATTCGAGCACGACCCAGCCAGGTCATGTCAACTTTCCCAGCTCGATTTCAGCAGCCACAGCCCAATTTTCTTTGGATATCCGTCACCCTTTGGAAGCTGGAAATGCCTTTTTTCCATGCCAGGGTTTGCTTTCTCCCATCACCTAGGATGATGAAGTCTGGCTGGGCTTTCCTCGGTCTGGAATGCGGAAATGCTTGGAAAAGCTGCAGGTTTTGTTTCGTGCAGTGTAATTCTAGATTTGCCTTGGCTATTTTAATTGGTTTTATTTTATTTTTTTTTTAAATTTTATTTTATTTATGCCTTAACCAAGAAAATACCATCTCCAAGCTCTGGGACCCGGCACAATTCCCAGGAGCCAACGGAGATGCCAATCCCTGGCCGAACCCAGCACAGACCAAAAAACCACCGAAGATTTGCTGCTCCCAACAATTCCTGCTCAGAAGCCCAATTCCCATGGGAAAAAAATGGGACTTTTCCAGAATAAAAATCACCACTCAGCACTTTGCTAATCCAGCCTCCCAGTAAATCATCCCAGTCTCAGGTGCGGGGCTGGAAAAATGGAATTTTTTTTGGTTCACTGCAAATTCCAGTGAACTCGGAGAGGGGAACGCTCTGAGGGCAGCTCCGAGAAAAAAAAATGGAGGCTGGATGAGCTGAAAATCCATGGGAAAAACCTGTTTTGGGGAACACGGAGCCTCACCCAGACCGAATCCATCTCAATTTTTACGGCATTTTGACCTTTTCAAAGGAAACTGAGGGTGCTCCCATTCCCGGGTGGAATTTTGTGGTGTTCCAGGTATTTTAGGATGGTTTTCCCTTCGGTGCCTGAGGAAAGCAGCACGGGAGCCGTGTCCTTCTTTTTCCCTTCAACAAAGCTGTTCCGAGCAGAATTTCCCTTCCATCCACGCTGCCTCGCTAAGGGACAGCCTGGATTTCTCAGGACTCTCATCTTTCCCTTTGTTTTGTTTCCCAGGGATTTCTCCTTCCCCTGTCTTAACTCCTGGAGTTGGGGCACAACAATTTCCTGCAGGCAGCCGGAGCCACGCGACCTTTACAAAACAACCCGGGGAGCACCTCCGTTCCCAGCTCTGCGCTCCAAAACCCATTTCCTTGGAAGCAGAGGGGACCCCGGTGCCGGCCAGCCCCAGATTTCCAAAGCCACGGCACCGAACAGAATTCCTGCTGGAGTCACCGGAACCCCCCGACGGGATCAGAGCACAGCAGCAACACTTTGGGGAAAGCCGATTTTTGTGCTTCCTCCATCCCTGCACGGCCGTAAAAACCCTTCCCGACCATGATATCCAAGGAAAACCTGACCTCTCCCCAGGTGGGAAACACCACTGTGCAGGGAAGTGCTGCGGGGCAGCTCCATCCAGGGCATCATTCCTGCATCCCAGCGCTGTCTGAGACGCCCTGGATGGCAAAAAGCGATCCCAAAAAGCCACCTCAGACCATTTCCAACGCCCCCCCCCGAGCCTCTCCTGCCCTCCCGTTCCTCTTTTCCCGGCAGATTTCCCAAGGACTCCCGTGAAAACCCGAGGGAATCGCGTTACAAAGGAGCTGTGAGTGGAGTTGACACCGTGATCCGCCAGAGCGTGAATCACGCTGGCTTTATCAGCCAGCGGGAGAGAATTCCAGGATCCAGCCGGGAGCAGCTCGAGGCTGCGGGGTTGTTTGGACAGGGCTTGGCACGATCCGCCCGGCTCCTCTCCCGCTGCTGGTATCATTTCGTTTAAAAGCGTTGTGGAAGAACAGAAATCAAGGAAAAACTGGGGGGAAAAAAAGGGATTTTTCTGGAGCCGGCCCGAGCTGCGGAACCGAAATCCTTCAGGACTAAATGTGTTTTTTTTCAAGATATTTGCTTTGCTTCCCGTGGAGGGGAAGCGGTTTATTTATGGGATTACTATCCACTAAAGCAGGAGGAATTTGAGAATTCCTTAAGTGGCATCTTGGCCCGTTGGCTTTCGGAGCCTTCAGGCTCAGCTGGATCCACGGAAAAGTCGCTTTTCCCTCCACGCGCCACCCCACAAAAAGCCGCCCTCCTCCAAATCCACCCAAACTTTCCAGGGCTTCTCCTTGCTCCAGCGCTCGCCCACATCCACCCTGCTCCAGCAGATCTTCCCCGCTTCCCTGCCAGCTTGGAGCGAGTTCACGGGAGCAATCCAGCCAAAACAAGCCGTTCCCGGGATATTTTTGAAAGGTTTGGGTTGGGATTTTTTCGCTCCCTTTGGACGGATGGAGCAGCAGCTCTGCCGAGGGAGGGCTCGCTGCTCCGAGCTGTGGGGGGAACGGTCGATTCCCAATAAAAATGTGGTGTTTTCCCAGTTTTACAGAGGAAATGGAAAGGTAAAGTTTGGTCAGAGGGGGTTTTCACTTACAAATCCCCACCAAACCTGGGTTTTGTGGGGTGGGAGAGGAGGGTCCATTCCCTCACGTGAGCAGAGGACATTTCCCGCACACACCTTCTAAGAAATGCCAGGTTTAGATGGATTCCGGGAATCTGGGCCAGTTTTGCCTCCTCTGCAGTTGGTTATTTTATTCCTGATAAATATCTCCCTCTTCCCTTACAAGGAGCCACCTGCCATGAGCATCCGGTGGGACACAGGGACCTGAGGAAAATCCTTGATTTTACAGCCAAATCCCAGGGCACTGTCCCGGTTTCTTTTACTTTTTCCAGATCTTAAGATCATTTGAGCCATCCAAAGCCGAGGTGCTCATCCCACCCAAACCTCTGGATGCCATCCCATTGGGATTGACATGGGCATCGACCGCAGGCAGCTGGAAAATCCCATTTCCTACTTCCCCATGTGGGCAAACCAGTCCCAGTCACCATCAGAAATGCCACCGTGGGAATATTTGGGATGAAGGTTTGTCTCCCAGGACAAATGGATACTCTTCCCTGTCAGGGTGGGGAGGGCCTGGCAGAGGTTTTCCCGAGCCGTGGCTGTCCTTGGATCCCTGGAAGTGCCCAAGGCCAGGTTGGACGGGGCTTGGAGAAACCTTGGCTAGTGGGAGGCGCCCCATGGAAGGTGGAATGGGATGAGCTTTGGGATCCCATCCAATCCCAAACCATTCCACGATTCCACGGCTGCCCCACTCCACTTCTTGGGAGGAGCGGGGAGGAAGAGCTGACTCTTCATCCACGCGCACAGATGAAGAATTCCGAAGGCAGAGACGGAAGGACAGGTACCTCCCGGGGGTGGCTGCCTGCCAAGCCCTCCTCCTCCTCCTCCTCCTCCTCCTCCTCCTCCTCCTCCTCCTCCTCCTCCTCCTCCTCCTCCTCCTCCTCCTCCTCCTCCTCCTCCTCCTCCTCCTCCTCCTCCTCCTCCTCCTCCATTGTTCCCGGTCCCACCTGCTCCCGATCCCCCCGTGCCCCCAGGCTCCGGGAACGAGCCCCGGCACGCGGGGATGTTGTTTCTAGCAGCCTGACAGATGCCAAACCCGAGCGCGGCGCTTGATAAACCCAAGGTCAGGAAGGAATTTTAACTCCACTTAATTGCTGGGAGGCACCTGGGATGCGAAACACACCCAGGCAGGCCGTGGAAAGGCGGATCGGGAGGGAAAAGCTGCACAGAAAAAGGGATTAACCCGATTTCTTGTTTGGGTTAGTTTTTTTTAAAAAATTTATTTTATTTTGTTGCCTTTTTTTTTTTTTTTTTAAATCCCTCTTTCTGCCAAGTTTTCTTGGAGCAAACGTTTCTGTCCCGCTGCCAGCCCTGCCAGCCCCAAGGAGGCGAAATTCCTGAGTCAGATTTCACCAGGAAAGGTGACGCTGCCTTGGAAATAATTCCACAGGAGCGGGGAGAAAAAGGGTGGGTTTTCTATCCTCTCCTCACTCTGACAACGTTTCCTTGGGCTTCCAGTTCCATCATTTTCAGTCCAAATGAACCTGGGAATCTCCAGGAATCTCCGGCAGCTGGGGATTTGAGGGAGTCACTGAGAACCATGGGATTTGGGGGGCCAGTGTCCCAGGATTTGGGGTGCCACTATCCCAGGATTTGGAGTGACACTGTCCCAGGATTTGGGGTGCCACGGTGTCAGGATTTGGGGTACCAAGGTGCCAGGATTTGGGGTGCCACTATCCCAGGATTTGGAGTGACACTGTCCCAGGATTTGGGGTGCCATGGTGTCAGGATTTGGGGTACCAAGGTGCCAGGATTTGGGGTGCCACTATCCCAGGATTTGGGGTGCCACTATGCCAGGATTTGGAGTGACACTGTCGCAGGATTTGGGGTGCCACGGTGTCAGGATTTGGAGTGCCACTGTCCCAGGATTTGGGGTGCCCCTCTCCCAGGATTTGGGGTACCAAGGTGCCTGGATTTGGGGTGCCACTATCACAGGATTTGAGGTGCCACGGTGCCAGGATTTGGGATGCCACCATCCCAGGATTTGGGGACCTGAATTCCTGCAGGAGGCTGCCTCCCCTGCTCATCCCACTGCTCCATCCCTCTCCCCCATCCTGCTCTGGATCCAGCCACTGCCAGGGAATCCTCCCTGGAGTTTTCCAGCCTGCACCCATCGCAGCTGCGACCTCCAAGCCAAAGCTCCAATCAGGGATAAATCCCTATAAATCCCTTTCCCTGCTTTCGGCCGCTGGACGCAGGAATCTGGCCGGCGGATCCCGGCCCGTTGCTCCTCGGCCGCCGCCTCTGGCGCTGCCCTCCCTTCCAAGAAAAATGGAAACAGGAGACAAAGGAACTTTCCTACGCTGCATCCAGGCCTGCCTGCTGCCAGACGAGCATCGGGAGGTTTGTCTGAACGTGCAAATCCCGATCGCTCCCAAGGAAAACCGGCAGAAGCCAGAGCCGGAGCACAAATGGGCTCAGCCTTCGGCAGGAGCCGCCGCCGCGGCGAGGTGCAGGGTTGGGATCGTGTCCCCAAAAAGGGGCTGAGGTGGGATTTTTCCCCACAGGGATATTTTTTAGCAGCCCAGAATTCCCTCTCCTGCCTCTCCTTGCACTGAGGTTTGCCCGGAGGGGCTCCTGGAGCTGCCGGGATGTGTCCGGACAGGGATTTGAGCTCATCCAGGGCTTTGCCAGAAAGGAGAGGATTCCTGTGCTGGAATTCCCAGGAAAGCTGTGGCTGCCCCTGGGTCCCTGGAAGTGCCCAAGGCCCAGGGGCTTGGAGCAGCCTGGGATAACGGGAAGTGTCCCTGCTCACGGCAGGGGGTGGGACTGGATGAGCTTTGGGGTCCCTTCCAACCCAAACCATTCCATGATTCCACGTGGGATGGGATTTTCGGATTTGGCTTGGGGGGATCAAGAAGAAGCTGGATCAGACTGGAATTGGTTTTCTGTGGAAGACACGATGTTCTCCAAAGGGAGAATCCTGACGACAGCAGGAGCAATCCCCCTCAGGAATGCCTGGGATGAGGAAGAGTTGCAGATCCTGTCCCCACACCCGTGTTCCCATTTTTCCATCACATCCCCGTTGAACCCGAGGAGCTGGTACTGGAAAATCCATTCCTAATTCCGACTATTTGTGGGTGTCCTGAGACGGCCCCGAGCTGGAGCCCCATCCCAAATCCACGCCGTGGATCTGAGCAAGGCTTTATCTCCGGTCAATGGGAGAGAAATTAATGAACTGCAGCAAATTAAAACTCGTGGGATTTGTCACCAGTTCTATCCCAAAACTTCCACTTTTTGCTCCGCAGAACCAGGCAGGGACCGTTTCTTGATCAATCTTTAGAAATTCCAACCTTCCTGGGAGCAAATCCAGTAAAATCTGACCTTTCCTCGAACGCCCGTAAACATTTTCAATTTATTTTATTTTATTTCTTCATTTTGCTTTAAGGTTTCCCTGTTTTGATTGGGCCCCAAATGCCGAGTTATTCCTCATTTTTATTTTCCTGCCCCTTTTTTATTCCCTTCCCCTTTTTCTTGCCACTGAATCCGGCAGGGAACATCCCGGAGGAGAGGGGGGGGGGAATTTTCCGCCTTTTCTGGTAGCAAATTCCTTAGGTTGCATTTGAGACTTTTGTGGCTTCAAAGGAGCAGCTCCAGCTCCGCAAAGCTCGGGATTGGCCAAGGAAACCTGAAACATCCCGGGATTCCTAAGGGGAGAAGAATTTTTAAAAGGTTGCGTCGTGGAAAGAAGAAAATCTGGAAACCTTGCGGAAGCCAGGAGGTTCCTTGGATGCTCCGGCAAAAAAAAAAAAAAAAAAAAAAAAAAAAAAAAGGGCAAAAGAAGGGGAGGGAATGTCAAAATTCCCCCCTGGAAGCAAATTCCACCCGACAGAAGGAAAAGCATTTGATGTCCCGCAAAGCCAAAGTGGTAGAGAGCGCTCCTGACCATTGTCCCTGGATCCATGTGGAAAATATTCCCTCTATTTTCTGGCAGAGCATTCCAAAGCCATCCTGAGCTGTCCCCAAAGCTGCCTAGGGAATTCCAACCTCGTTTTCATGGGAATATTTCCATTTCCCGTTCACATTCTCAAGGGCCTTTTAGCACAAATCCATAAACTTTGGGATTAAACCTGCGGAGGGAATATCCCAAATTCCCTCTGCTGGTGTTCGGAAGCTTTGAGGCAAATCCTGAGCCCGAGGCTTTGGGTCGGGAGGATGATCCAGCGCTCAATCCCATCAGACAGGGATTCACTTTGGGAACTGACATTCCAGGGAACGTTTCATGGGTGAAGGATGAAAATCTCCCTGGATTGAGACAAATGGGAGGCGCGGAACGGGAGGCCCCTGCCTGCTTCTTCCCACAAATAAACAACCCCGGAGCCTGATGGCAAAGGCAGGTAATCCTGGGAATTCTCCACAGCCAGGGATGCTCCACGAGCTCCGGCACCTCCGTCCTCAATTCCTCAGCTCTGGGTTGTCATCGGATAACCGGCAAATTAAGGGAAACGCAACAGCGCTGGAAGCGGGAATGGGATGGGGGGGGAAGGAGAGGGAGAGCCGGGATGTGCTGCTTGGGAAAAGCTCGTTAGTGCAGCCGGAATTAGCGCTGCTCTGGGGTCGTTGTCCGACGGCCTGGATCCCAGGACAGCCGGGAATTCCCTCCTGGCGCTCACACAATTCCTTCCATCGGCTGGGTGGGAACAGCCAGAACTCGCTCGGAGCTGCACATTTCCCTTACTTTGGGCATCTCCAAGCCCGAGCTCCAGCTCTCCCGGGAATGTCGGGAGGATGGGATGCCAGAATCTGAAAGGAATGGAGGGGTTTTTTGGTTTTCTTTTTTTTTTTTTTTTGTCTTTGTTTCTCAATCTTATCCCAATAATCCACGAAAAACGTTTTTATCCTGCGAAAACCAGCAAAACCCGGACGGTTCTGGGAGGCTGCGTCCTGCCCGTGAACTCTGCTCACCGCGGGCTTTTCGTGTCTGGGTTTTATGGCTGGAAGCCTCCGGGATCTGTTTTTCCCATCGCTGTTTTCCACGGATGAGCCTCTGGAAGCCGCGCAGCCAGAAACGCCCGGATCGCGCAGAGAAAGCGATTTTTAAAGCCGAATTCCGGCGCTGAAAGGAGGAAGGAGCAGAGCTGGAGGGGATGCCTGGATCCCAGGCTGGGCCTGAGCAAGGATCCTCTGGAAGAGGACGGGAAGGTCAGGGAAGAGAAGGGAAGATTTCCCAGCCGTTGTTTTTTTGGGAACGAAGCCCAGGCAGCTCCTGGAGGGGAGCTCAGGTGCATCGGAGCGGGAGGATGAGGGATATGGGATTGTTTAGAGGGCTTGGAATTGTGTTCAAAGACCTTTCACGATGCATTAAAGGGAAAGAAGCAGGAAAATGGATTTGGACATTTATTATTTTGTCTAACTCCGCGTCTTGGCTCAGCTGGGATAAAGCGCCGGGGTTTCTTTGGGATTGCTGGTGTCCTCCCAGGCAGAGCTGGCACCGGGACAATCCATGCTGGGATCGTCCTGCCTGGATTCCCAGCTCGCTGCAGAGCACCTGAGTGAATCCCTCCATCCATTCCCATCCATTCCCAGGTTTTCCATGGATCAGGCGCTCCTGACAAAGCTCAGCTTGGTCATACAAAGAGCAGAGCTCAGAGGGGACGTGGGGATAAGGATATGGGACACGGGGATGAAGGATAAGGGACACCACGCGGAATTTGGGATCACCATCGCACCTGGCACAACACCCGCAATCAAACCCTGATCTAAATCCGATTAAACTCCGATTAAACTCCGATTAAACTCTGATTAATTTCAACTCTCCTTTTCCTGGCAGTCACAGAGCCACCACCACGAGGTTTTAACTCAACGTGGAGCATTTAACCGGGGATTGCTGGAATGCTGGCACCGGGAATGGCTGGGAGACAGAGAAGAGATAAGAGATAAGGACCAGGATCCCGCCCAGCATCCTCACACAATAATGAGCTTTTATCCCACGGCTCCTGGGACTGGTGCGCGCTAATTTAACCCAATTAAAGTGGAATTGCAGCAGATTGAATTAATGACTCCACCGAGAGCAAGGCAGATCTTATCCAGGGATTGGGAAACCTCGTTTGCTGCAAGGAAGGCACCGGGATTGGGAATAACCTGCAGAGGGAGTGGCGGAGCCAAGGAGAGGCGCTCGTTGCGTCCAGGTTTGTCACCCTGCAGATCCCAGTGCGGTGGAGGCACAGCAGGAGCAGCATCACGCTGGGATATCCATGGATTTTGCTCTCTTTGGGGTAAATTTCACTTCATTCCAGCTCCAGGGAAAGACTTCCAGCTGGAAAAGCGGCTGGAAGGTGCGGGGTGTTTTCCCAGTCCCAGTCTCCTGAGGAAGTTGCCCTGGTGTCCCCTCGACCTCCGGGAAATGTCACCTCCACAGCTCCAGGCCCTTCTGGGGCTCTGCCTTGGGATCTTTTCCCATCCCCTGCATTTCCCAGTCTGGAATGCTTCGTGTTTCCCTGGAAACGTTCGACCTGAGCGCCCTGCTCCAGGTGAAGGTGTCCCTGCTCCTTGCAGGACCGGCCGAGCTTTGAAGTTCCCTCCCATCCCAAGCTTTCCATGACTCCACGACCTGATAACGCTGGAAATTCCGATAATTCCCTGGAATTACGGGACACAGCCAGCTCGCAGCCCAGCCCCAGAGAGTTTTGTCCCCGGGAGAAGGACACGCGTGTTCCCGATGGACGCGCCGAGGCACGGGGATTGATGCGTCTGAAGGATAAAAAGAGGAATAAAATTCGGGTTCCTCGCAGGCTCCCAGCGGATCCTGGAGCAGCCCCTGCAGGGCCAGAGGTGCCTCTCCTCAGCCCCATCCCAGCCACGGAGCCTTTCCCGTGGTCCTGGAGTCGATTCCCGGAGAGGGAATCACTGCAAAACCGGCAGAGCCTTGGAGAGCATGGAGCGGTGCCAAAGGGAGGGACGGGAAAAACGCGCGATTCCGAGCGCCAGAGAGGACAATGAGACAAAACAAAGCTTGATTTGGGAGGGGGATTTCTTCAGGGAAGAAGGGAGAAGGCTGGATAGGGAGCAGAGGGAATTGCAGTCCGTCCCACATCCAATCCAGCGCTCCAATAATTCTCTGGAAGCCAAAGATTTTTTTTTTCATATCCAAAGACCGCGTTTTGGTGCAGAGAGCAGCCCGTCCAGAGAAAGTCCTGGAGCGGCTGATCCCAAGTGCTGGGAGCTGAACCGGGATGGTGCCGGAGCAGCAAAATGTCCCGAGACAGGGAAACCTCCCTGCCTCATCCACAGGGATTTCCCTTGGGAATTCTGAGGAAATTCCTGTGAAATCCCCTACACTGAGCCCTGTCCCCGCCCTGGGGACGCAGCGGCTGCTCAGACACATCCAGGAGAGCCTGGAATTTGCATCCTCCCGTGTCCTGGGGACTGCTGATGCTCCCACAGATCCCACAGCCACCGGTTTTGGGACATTCCAGGCGCCTTCCCATGGTTGTTCCGGGATGATCCGCTCAGGTTTGGCCTGAGGGGCGGCAGGTGAATCCACGCTTCACCTGCCAAGGAGTTTCCAACTGTGAGCAAAGAGGGGCTGAGCTGGAGAATTCCCCACTGCGACGGCAACAACCGAAAAAAAAAACCCAACTGAAAAAATTCCCTCTGGAGCACACTGACCTCGCAGTGAACTTTAGAGGGAGGAAAAAAAAAAGTCATTCCAGGAGCTGGGAGCTGCTGCTCCCTCAGCGCTCAGCGGCGGTGGAGCCGTCAGATCCCACCTGGCACAGGGATCAAAACCCTGGACACAGCCAGGAGGGGTTTGGAGGGAGCAGCTCCCGGCCTGCAGCGCCCTGGGGTGGGAGGATGGAGCTGCCAGAGAGAGGAGCCAAAAAAGCAGCAGGAATTCTGCCGGGAATGGTGTTTGGGGTGACCGAACCAGCCGGGCTTCTCCTCAGACTTTGGGGAACGCCTGCCTGGATTCTGGAAGAGCTGCTCCCATCACCACCTCATCCCTCCTGGTCTTCATTCCATCCTCAGCCTGGTGCATTTTTAATTCATTTTTGGCAACAAAATCCCAGTATTTTTCTTGGTACCAGCAAATACTGCTGTGCTGGAGAGAATTCCCGATTCGGCAGGAGAGAATTCCCAGTTCAGCAGGAGAGAATTCCCAATTCATCAGGATTTCATGGAGCTCAAGAACAGCTTCACTTTTCTTTCTTCACATTTTTTTTTTAAAATATAAATGGAAATAATTCTCCCTGCTGCTGCTCTCCTTCTAATTCCTAATTGGACGAGGCAGGCTCCTTCCTATTTCCAATGGGGCTGTGCAAAATGATGAGATCCATTAAATTTCCAAGGGAAAAAAAAAATAATAAAAAGCCTCCAAGCCTTCCCTGCTGATTTCCAGACCCTCCCTTGGAACGCACGTGCTCCGGGCAGGGTAATTTTGTTTGGGGTAATTCACTTGTGCTAATTTCCTGGAACTCTTGCAGGACACATGACTCCATTTTTGGGGTGTTTTTCCACATAAATTCGGGATTAATTTCCCTTGGAGAAATATTTAAGGGTAAAATATCTCCGGAGAGAACAGAAGTTGTTTTTTTGTGTGTGGGTTTTTTCTGTTCTGTTTTGTTTTTGTTTTTGTTTTGTTTTGTTTTTTTACACCTCAAACAACAGTCCCAAGTTTCCCCAAAGTCCTGAGCACCTGGAACTGTGATTCCAATTAATCTGGGCGACTTCGTTCCCGTAAATTGCTCCAAGCTGGGAAATGAGGATCCTACAAATCCCCCACGAGCTGTGAGGAGGTTGAAGGGTGAATATCAGGTATTTGGGATGGGTTCCTTAGGGATATTTAGGATAAATGCTCCAAATGGGGACAATTTGAGGAGGGGGCAGCTCTGGAGTGTCCGGGGAAGGAACAGCTCAGACAGAGCTGCAGAGCAGGAGCACGAAGATTCAGCGCCCAAAACCCAAATGTGCCCTGGGAAGGGAAATCCCTAATTCCAATGAGGAGAGATCACTAACTCCAACTAGGAAAGATCCCTTATTCCAACCAGGGGAGATCCTCTAATTCCAACCAGGGGAAATCCTTAATTCCAACCAGGAGAGATCCCTAATTCCAACCAGGGAAGATCCTGTAATTCCAACCAGGGGAAATCCTTAATTCCAATCAGAAAAGATCCTTAATTCCAACCAGGGGAGATCCCTAATTCCAACCAGGGGAAATCCTTAATTCCAACCAGGGAAGATCCTGTAATTCCAACCAGGGAAGATCCTGTAATTCCAACCAGGGGAAATCCTTTATTCCAACCCCAAAGAGATCCTGTAATTCCAACCAGGAGAGATCCCTAATTCCAACCGGGGGAGATCCCTAATTCCAGTCTGAAGAGATCCTGTAATTCCAACAAGGGGAGATCCCTAATTCCAATCAGAAGAGATCCCTATTTCCAATCAGAAGAGATCCTGTAATTCCAACAAGGGGAGACCCCTAATTCCAGCCAGGAGAAATCCCTTATTCCAATCCCAAAGAGATCCTGTAATTCCAACCAGGAGAGACCCCTAATTCCAGCCAGGGGAGATCCCTAATTCCAATCCCAAAGAGCTCAGCGGTGTCGTGCGGAAGGAGCAGGGATTGGGATGCTCTCTCCCAGCAGAGCAGCTCCTCACACCTCCACACCCCTCTGCTTTTCCACCATGGATCCTTCTCCTCCAGTAACCCCACCAGGGAAACCTCTCCCCTCCGGGATTTTTGGGATGAGCTGCTGCCGTACAAACCCCGGCTGGCCCCGAGCTCCGCTGGAATTTGCTTCCCCCTCCCCAAATTCAGCCTCCACCGGATCCCACGCCGGGAAAATCCTGCCCCTGGATCCCAAACCAGGGGAGCCATCGTTTGCGGGGACAGACGGACAGAGGCCGAGAGCTCCTTGAGGACCCCACCACCATCCCCGGAGGTCCTGCCAGGGATGGGATTTTGGGATATCCCAATGCCATGAAGGGATGCGGGTCTGGAGCATCCTTTCCCACGGCAGCAGGAAGATCTTGGGGCTCTCCTGGAGAAAGCCTCTCGCTTTCCAGGGTGGATTTTCACGCTCCCAGAGGCGGAATTTGGAAGCTGCTCGCAAGCCAGGACGGGAAAACTGCAATCCAGGAGCAGGGGAGGAGGGGAGGGAAACCTGGATCCAAAGCCACCCTCCTCACTTACAGGAAGGCAGCTGGGAGGACGCGGCGTGGAAACGAACTTCCCAAAATAACGGGAATTTAACACCAAGCAAAACACCCGGCCGCAGACGGACTTAATCACTCCGAAGTGAGGGAAGGTCATTAAACAAACAGCGCCGTCCAAGGTGTTGATTTTGGGGATATATCCAGCTATCAGCTCCTCGGGAGAGCAAATAAACCTCGGGAATTGCACGGCACCAAGGTCCCCGGAGCGCTGGGACAAAGGGGGAAAAACCCAAACCCGAGCTTTTGCTGACACACGAGATCCATAAAGGCTCTTTCACAGGGATGGAGGCAGGGCTGGGAAGGGAATGGGGATTTCCACGGCGCTTTATGGGCATTTTCCTTCCCTCATTCCTTATTTTCCCGCCCCGCGGTCCCAGTTCCATGTAAAAACCACGTTCGTGTGGACTGTGGTTGGTGGAACCGTCCCTGGCCAGGAGCGGCTCCCGGGCTGCTGCCTCCCAAAAACTGTGATCCGGCTGCTCCGGTGACCTCCTCAACCTTTTCCAACCCCGTGGTAAAACCCAGGGATATAACTTTTTATCCTCCTCCTCCTCCTGTTTTCCTTCCTGTCCACAGCTTTGTTTTCGGGACAGATGATCCAGGGATCAGGGCTCACTAAAGGAGCTTCCCCTTCCTTTCGCCGGCGCAAGGAAATCTGCGCGAAAAGGGCGCACAAAGTTCAGCTTTTCCCGAAATCCGGCATCCTGGAAGTCTCTAACTGGCATCCTGGGATCCCTGCACCGGGATTGACGGGAGTTCTGTGCCTGGAAATTGTCCCTGAAATTTGTGGGACCATAAAACGGGAATTCACCCAGTGCTTTTGACCCTGAACCCCTCCCCAGCCTCCTGGATGGGGAATTTCACTGGTTTTATAGGAATAAAGCCTTTGGAATGACTTTTTCTGTCACACCTACGTTTTGCAAAGCAGGAAGGGGATTTTCCTGAACAAAGCAAAGATCCTTTACAGGGATTCAGGATGCAGAATTCCTGTGGAGCCTCTGGAGAGGGGATTTTCATGGAACAACCGCTTGGAATAAATCATCCTCTTGGAATCACAGCCCTGCACCACAGAGATGCCCAGATGCCAACGCACACACTCGGCAGAAGTCAAGAAATCCAAACCAGAGCTAAAAACCCCGGGGGAAAAAAAAAAAAAATCCCCCCCAAGAACCAACAGGGACGTGAATCCACCTCTGGAGCTGCTTTTGGAAGGATTCCCCGGAGCTCCCCGTGCCAGCAAAAGCTCTGCTGGGCCCTCCTGATTTTCCTGAGTCATCAGACGGTCAAGCAAACATCAGGCACCGGATCCCTGCCCAGCTCCGGATCCCGACAAAGCCGTTTGTTCCGCACAGGAATCAACCCCGGCACGGACAAGTTCCCGCTCCCCGAGCAGCCCCGATGATTAGCCTTGATTAATGGGGCTGCCAGAGGCTCATTCATCACCAGTAACTCACAACATCCTTTTCCACACCAGTTCCAGCTCCCGAGGAGCTGGAAAGGGAAACGGATCTTTTCCCTGGATTTTGCTGCCTGTTCCCAAACACGTCCCGGGTTTGGTTTTTTTTTTTTTATTTTTTAGGGCTGCCCACAAGACCTGCCCAGGTCCAGAACCTCTGCACGGCACAGGATCCTCCGTTAACAGCCATCTCTCTCCCGTATTTCCTTAAAATTGTGGAATGCTTTAAATTGGAGCGGCGCTCTAAGACTGAGTCCAACTCGTCCTTCCCTCAGCGCTGCCGAGGCCGCCGCTGGCCGTGTCCCCAAGTGCCACAGCCACAACCTGGGGTTCTCAAATCCCCTCGGGGACTGGGATTCCACCACTTCTGGGGCTGGACAACCCTTTCCAGGCAGAGATTTTCCCTAAAATCCAACCTCAACCTCGCCTGGCACCCCTGAGGCCATTGGAGGAGCACCCTTTACTTGGAGGTGTTGCTCAACCTCTAAAATGATTTTTATTTCCCCCACTTAAGTGTATTTTTCCTGCCGGGAAGAACTGCCACAAACCCCTGGATGTGGAAACCAGGCGCCCTGGGATGCTGGATTGGGAAAGATACGGCAGAAGGAAAAAATTAGGTCGGATTCTGGGCTGCAAACACATCCTTCCACCCCAAAAACACGGAGAGCGTCCCACCCGCGGGGCCTTGAGCTCGGATCTCTCCCGGAGCACCCAGGAAAACGTGGAAACAGCGTCACACACCCGACCCCACGGCCAGGATTCCACCCGAGACATTCCCCGCTTCCCAAGTGCGGGATTCGAGCGTTGGATTCCACAGGTTCCCACAGAGGAGTTGTTTGGGAAGGCGCAGGATATTCTGGGCTCACCCTGAGGACACCCAGCCCGACGGATCCATTGGGAAAGGACGGCTCAGTCCTCACGGATGCAGGGATCAGGGAGCAGCCAGCGGGGCTGAGAGCAGCCAGAACCAAGCACGAGACCGGAAGATGAAAAACCTTCTTCGCTTTGCCATCTGATTGACCAGTCCAGGAAAAAATGAGGAGCTGTTTCCTTACCTGCCTTGGCCTGATCCAGGTGCTGTCCGGGATTGGCCTCGGTGTTAATCCAGGCTCCTGCTCCAGTCCCAGCCCCTCATCTGCCCCTGGACACCTTTGGGATGAATAAAAAAAACAAACATTAAGCCTTTTTAATTTTTTTAGCAAACAGGAAGTGCGGTGTTGCTGCTCCTCTGTTTTCCCACTTTTCTCTTTGTCCAGGGATGGGACAGCAACGAGGCAAAGCACCTGAGGAATGTGAGGAGATGCAAGGCAGAGCAAAAATCCCTTGTGGCAGTGGAACGGATCCCTGTCCTCCAGGAACGGGGCTGGGAAGGGTTTCCCAGGAAGCGACACGTCTGGAATGATGCCGTGGATGGAATTAGGGCTCCTCGAGGCCCCCCGCATTCCAGTTCTTTCCCCAAACCCTTCCCACTCTTCCAGTTCCCATCCACGCCCGCACGAGGAGTGATTCCTCCAGACTCACGGAGACCCAAATTGTCCCACTCCAGACCTTTTTCCCTGTGCTAGGTGTGGGCAATTCCCAGGGATCAGCCAACACTGAACCTCGGGACAGGCAGGAATTTTCACTAATTCCAGTTCCAAACCCAGGTGGTGGAGGCACAGGCTGGGTGTCCCCTGTCCCCAGGCTCCCACGGAAGGTCTGTCCCTGGCAGGGGCTGTTCCCAGCTCCCAGCGCAGCCATGGATCAGCTTCCCACAGGGATCCGCCACCATTCCATCATTCCTCTGACAGCTCCCGGGCCGTTCCCAGCCCGCTGGACTCGCCCTCCTGTCACCGCAGATCGGACAAAAATCTCCAGTCATCCAAAAGGGGATTCCAGAGGGCCCTCCAGGTAATTCCTCAACCTTGAGACGCGCCCGGGGAGCGATCATTCCCTCTCTAATCCTCTAAAAACATCCATGGGAATGGCAAGCTGGCTTCCCCGGCGCGCCAGCCCCTCGCCCTGGAGCCTCATCGCTCCCTGCCCGGAGCCGGGCGGGCTGGAATCCCGGCTTCTCCAGGAGTTTAGTTCCAGGTCAAGGAGCCCGTGAAGGAGAACTGGATGGAAGGAATGGCACATGCCATTCCCATGATGGGATGTGGCCAGAAGGGCTCTTCCCAGGTGATGCTGTCCTCGTTGTTCCGGCACCACCTGGCTGCTGCCCCATCCCGGGAATGCTGCAGCTCATCCCAGCACTGGGAGCCTCTGGAAATGAACCCAGCTGGTGGCTCTTCCCTCCTTTTCCCACCGATCCACATTTACGTGCTAACAGCAGCCTGGGACAGTGGGAATTGCCCCTTTCCATGGCAGGGGGTGGAATGGGATGAGATTTAAGGTCCCTTCCAGCCCGAGCCATTCCAGGATTCTCCAATAATTTCTTTATGAACTTTATAAATACATTCGGCGGGTTTGTATTTGTATTTCACACGAGGCATCAGCCAGGAAGGGAGAGGTGATGAAACCACCTAATGGATCATGGAATTTTAACTCCCAGAGTTGGGATCACCACAACGGAGAAATTTTTTTTTTTTGCACACAGAGGCTGGAAACTGAACTGTGGGAGGGTTTCTAAATTCCCCCTTCCGAACGACCAGTTCACATCAATTATGGGAAGGAAGCACCTCCTAAAAGAACGGATACAGCGGTGGGTTTAGGGATTTTGGTGCTGAAAACAAGGATTATGGGATACGAGGGAAGGGAAACTGGGATTTCCCATCAGGAATCTCCTTAGCTCTGCAGGAGAGTCTCTGGAAGAAGTGCAAGTGTCCCTGGAAATGTCCCTCTTCCCATTAAAATTCACAGAGGAGAGTCAAGGGTTAATTGGCGATCACCACCCGCTGGGTTCCCAACTTTAACCCTGCAGGATATTTCTACTGCTTTTCCTCCACCCCTGAAGGATTCTCCTCTCCGTTCCCGTTAATATCCCGCACGTTCCTCCCAGGACCGGATCCCCCAGGACCGGATCCCCCAGGACCGGATCCACCCTTTGGTAGGATTAAACCGACACAAAGGATCCTGCCCCGGTTTGTTTGCGCCCAATCCCAAGGGAAAAAAAAGTAGGAACCTACAAAAATGAAGGAGGAGAGCAAGCGTGACTCCAGCAGTTTTCATGGCGCTCAGCCAGGCTGGAAACACTGATGGCAATAATTGCCTGGAGCCTCCCAAAAATCCCTGGCCACGGATTTTCCAAATGCTGAAAGACCTATATTTGTGAGTAACCACCAGACTTCCATCAGCTCCTCCTGACCAAATCCTCCACAGTGACATCATTCCGCACTGGCATCGTCCTGAGAGAAAAAAAAAAAACCCACAGCATTCCCGGAGCCCCAGCAGAAACTCCACACATGGAATGCCTGATCCTAGAGTGGACTTCATCCCTCCTTTCCCATGAGTCATTTTCCGTCCCGCTGCCCGTCCAAAAACGCTTTTTTGTTGTTGTTGTTTATTTATTGAAGGTTCTCCCAGTGGCTGAGGGAAAGGAGGGAAGGAGGCAGGGATTGGGCATCCCGGGGATCTGCCACTGGGCCTGGCCTAACTAAACCCCTCTGCCTGGGGCCACCCGCCACCAGACCTGCTGCCAAAATCTGGGACAGCGCCGGAGCGGCGGGATGCAGACCAGGCTTCGTGCTCTAAACCAGAGTCGTGTCGCAAATAATAACAAACAGAAAAAAGAAGAGACGTTCCTTAATTTTCCAGGGGTGACACGGGACGGAGGGACGGGGCTGTTTTTGTTGGCTGTCAAAGCTCCGTTTTTTGGCACAAAAGGAAAAGACCCCCAGGCCTGTCTGGAAGAACCGACGGGGACTGGAAGAAAACCATGGACCAGCCCCAAAAAAGTGAAACTGGCTGGTCCAAATCCATAACCCAAAGAAAATGCTGGATCCAGGCCTTGCCTGGGCCGGAGTCTGCGCAGAGCTCAGCATCAGCCCCGTGGGTGCAAGGCAAAAGGAGCGCGAAGCGCCCAATTATTTAATCAATACCATTAATGGTGCGATTTGATCGATCTCCGCCATCTCAGCATCCCAAGCCACGATCCCAAGGATCCCCGGCAGATCCCAGCGGTGACCATGCCAGGACGGAGCGCACGGTCCTGGCACGGGGTGGGACTCGCTGCTCCATTAGCACCGAAAATCACGGATCTAAACCGACGCCATCCTCAACTCCCCTGCTCCAAAGAGAGGCTCTGTCTCCCCCAGCCTCGGCCGAACGCAAGGAATTCCTTCCCGCGCCTCCACGGATCCGTGACAGGAGTGGGACAGCCGAGGCAGCCCCCGACCTCTCCGTGGCGCTGACAGGAGCCTCCCGGAGCAAATGTTCCACGTTTGTCTCCGATTTGTTCCTCGACAAAAGGAGCAAAGGTCAAACCTGAGTTTCCCACGGGAGGGCCCATTTGTTGTCCAGATGTGAGGAACGCAGAGGACTTTTCTGGGAGCAGGACGGACAGGCGGATGCTCCGCGGCCCCAGCGCCGTTCCGACCTTCCCGCTGTCGGGAATGTGTCTTTTCCCGCGGGCTTGTGCCTCAGGGATGGGGTTTGGGACCAGCAGAGCAGAGGGCAGGGAGGTGTCTTACTCGTGCAGCACCTGGTCTGTACCGAGTCATGGAATCATGGGATGGTTTGGGTTGGAAAATATGGGAAAGGTCATCTTGTTCCGACTCCGATCCATGGGCAGGGACAACTGCCGCTATCCCAGGGTGCTCCAAGACCTGTCCAACCATCCAGTGCCTAACTTCCAGGGATCCAGGGGCAGCCACAGCTTCTCTGGGCACCCTGTGCCGGGGCCTGCCACCCTCCCAGGGAAGGATTCCTTCCCAATATTCCATCTGCAGCTACTCTCGTTCCGTTTACAAGCCCAAGGGAGCTCATCCTAAGCTTGAGCACCTTCCCAAAGCCCTTATTCCCTGTGGGACAGGGACAAACCCCACCTCCTGTGGAGACGAGGAGAGGCAGATCCCTCTGAGCCTCCATCCTGCCCTCAGCCAGGGCTTTGGGAACAGCTCCAGCTCCCGTGACGCCCATGGCAGCTCCATCCAGACCACACAACTCCCTCTGCAGAAACCACTCGGCAAAATCCCAAACTGGGGGGGAAAATCCCACCGGGGCCATGGCCCAGAGTCAGGGAGAGCCGGATCCAATGGTCCTGGAAGCTGTGACAATTCCCAGCTGGTTCTGCTTTGTCCTCCTGGGCTCATCGCTTTCAGGCTGCCGAGGGCTGCGCGTCCTCCGCAGAGCCAAGCCTCCTCAGAGCCATGGTCCAACCCTGACTTATCCCAGAGCAAAAAAACGTCCTCATTGTCACTCCAGACGGGAATGCTCGCGGTTCCCCCGGGCTGAGCAGTGCAATCAACCTCGGAGCACAGGCGCTGCCCTCCTGCCTCCTCCTCTTGATCCCACACTCGCCCATCTCTTAAACCTGGGGTTTTCCTCAGGTTGAGCAGCAGGTGAGAACAAAGATTCCTCCTCAGCTGGAGATTTTTTTTATCCACTCCCAGCGCTGAAGTTATTGTGATGTGAACATTATCACCCCAACACAGGGAAAGTTAATTCCCCAGGACAGCCTGAGACACGTAAATATATCCGCGATCTTTGCCATTTGCAGCACAGTGGAAAATTGCTAAGAAAAGCTCCCATTGTGTCGGGAATGCCACTCCAACCTCCTGGAATTTTCCTCTCCCCGCCATCCCCTCGGCAGCTAAAAACGGCTTCAAACTCCCCAAAAGCTCGGGGTTGAGCGGTGATGCTGGAGCTCCACGAGGAAAGGGCTGAAGACGTCCGTGTGCTCGGCTCAGTGCTCCCTCCCAGGCTCAGGGAATGCTCCCTGAGCGCTCCCAATCCATGCTCCAAGACGGATGGGTGCTCCAAGGGCGGGGATCCCGGAGTGCGGAATGCCGCAGGAATCCCCTCCAGACCCCGGATGATTCCACCCCAAGATCTCGGCATCAAGCTGTGGGACGGGGGACATCCCTCATCCCTGACATCTCCCATGCTTCCCAAAAAAAAAAAAGACCTTTCCCAATCCTCAGGACTTTGGAGGCTCCTCCTTTGGAAACTCTTCTCCCTTCTCCTCCCTCTAACACACGTGTCCAGCATCCAGGTGTTGATCCCAGACCCAGGAATGGAAGCCTAGACATGAGAGCGAAAAACTGGGACAACATTCCCGTGGCTGGCTGCCCAGAGTGGGACTCCTGGATCCATCCTTTGGCACAGGGACAAGTGACCCAGCAGAGCTCCCAGCAGCCTCCTCCTTAAATGGGGTCACGAGCACTGCAACACCAAAGCAGAGACGGAAAACCCAACTCCAGCCTCCCTGCTTTGAGGGCTGTGAGTCTTCCTGAGGTCTTCCTGCCTTAATTCCTTCTTCCCTTGGCTTTTAGGCTCCAGGAATGAAGCAGCAGGACAGGGAGGGGAGTGCAGCACTCCGTGGACGGGCGTTTTTCTCTCCCACTTTTTCCAGCCACATCCTTCCTCCGATCCAGCTCCTGAAGCGTCCCTGTTTCGCCTCAGCCTCTCATCCAGCGTTTCCTCAGGAGGGAAGTGCAGGAATCACGCGCGACACTCTCGAGACGCAAAACCCAACCTCGGATCTTGAGAGGAAAAACGCCCATTCCAGGGCAAATGGGGGAAACCGGGAGATTTCAGCTGGAACCGCTGGATTCAGTGTTTCCCAGAGGGGGAAAAAAAGGGTTTAATTTCTGTGCATTTGTTAATTACCTCATTATTTCTGTGCTCCCTATTCCGATAGCAAAGGGACATCTGAGGTTGGTTAAAACTGTTTGTAACGGGGCCATCTTCAGCTTTTTGGAATTTCCTGGTTGGCACCTGCCCAAATTTTCCATGTAAAACAAGAGCCCCTCCAAGGAGCTGCTCTCAACCATTCCTTCGCTCAGCAGTTTAGAATGCACGGGCTTTGGGGGCTTTATAAATTGTAGGGGAAAAAAAGTCACCAAATTGAAAAGCAACAGCAAAATGTGAAACCTCTTTGATCCCTGCAGTTGTCTGATGAGTGAGGACAACAAAAATAATTTGGGGAGATTTCCAATGAAGAGGAATTTTGGGTTTTCCCTTCAACCTGTGGCTGACAGAAGCTGTGGAAGAAGCCTCGTGGAGCAGCAGCGTTCCTTCCTGGATGCTGGCTTAGGGAGCAGCAGTCCGAAATCTCTCGTCGCATCTGGAGTAGAGGGAATTGTTGGGATAATTCCCAGGTACCTGCTGAGATGCCAGCGCTGATGGCAACCTCCTTCCAGCCCTGAGGGCAGCTAAAAGCCATGGAAAAAACGACTCTGGATCAGCCTGTCCCCATCCTTCCCGGAAAACACCTTCAGTCCTACGTCACAGAATCCCAGGACGGGTGAGTTTGGAAAAGACCACACTGGATCACCCAGTCCTACCCCTCTGCTCCAGCTGGGTCTCCCCAGAGCATCGGGTTGTGTCCAGGTGGTTCTGGAATATCTCCGGAGAGGGAGACTCCACCACGAACCCAACCGCTGGGACCATCACGAGGCGCAGCTCGTGGGCACCAGATCCCTCTGGAAGAGCTGGACACGGAGGTTTCCTGGCATTTCGGACTCCTCCAATGTTCGCGGGTGGCCCGGAATGTGACACGGTGCTGAGCTGTTAGCAAAGCCCAGGGATTTGGGCTGGAGTTCCTGGCTGGAAGCGCTGGATGCGACTCTTCTCCTCGGAGCTGAGCTGGCAGACCAGCACCGCCGGGGAAAAGCTGCAGGGGAAGGAAATCCAAGCATTTCCCAAGTCACCTGTTCTCCCTACGCCAGCGCTGCCGGTTTCCTACGGAAAACCCAGCCTGCGGATCTAACCCGTGCTAAATGGGATTCCTCCCCACTCCTTCCTTCATTCCCAGACTCCTCTGCATCCCTGGAGTTGCCATTCCTGAAAATTTCACACCTAATTATTCATTATCCCTAAGGAGGCCTCACCAGGCATCCACTGCTCGGTCTGGAGCTGGTTTGAGTCGGGCAGAGTTGTGCAACCTCTGGCACCGGCCCCGCTCCACCTCTATTCAAATCCCAAAAATAAAAACGAGCCTGGAGGACTTTCTCTAGTCTGTCCACTCAGTCAGGGCAGAGGGAGAGCGGGATTTGTCTGGGATAATGTTCCAGGCTGAGGTTTGATCACCACGGTGGCCTCATTAACGGCACGGCCCGGGGAACTCCGTCCTCCAGCGCTGGAATTCCTGCGGGCTGAAGAGGCACGGCACAAATCAAGGGGAGATTTCGGTGGGAAGGGGGAGCCCAGCTCTGCTCCCACGGGATCTGCTGGTGCAGCTTTCCACCCAACAGCTCTGCTGGGATGGAGCAGCCGGGGAGAATGAGCAGCTCCCTGATTCCCAAGGCACCGGTTCCCACCGGGATCCATCCAGTCTGTGGCAGCCACCTGGCAACCCACTCATCTCGAGGAAAATCAGCACCTGGATTGAGGTGCTGGAAATCTGTCCCAGATTCCCCTTCAGGACTTTAGACGCATCTTCCAGTTTGTTTTCCAGCTCCTCTTTTACTGAGGAGCAGTAGTCTCCTTCCCAATTTCAGTGTACATCTTTTTCCACTTATCCTAGAAGCCCAGAATTCCTCCTCCAGGGGTTTGCCCCGCAGGGTGGCTTGTAGAGAATGTCTGGAAATGAAAATTCCCATTCCAAATGCTGCCTGAAACAGGCAGGCAGTGGCCTTGGATCTTCTGGAAAGCCAGGTCCTGACTTCCAGCAAGCTTCACCGCCGCCTCCTCCGGGACTTCGGGACCTCTGTCATTCCAAAGCCTTTTTAAAATGTCATCATTCCAGGAGGAGCCAGCCGGGGCTGGAGCCAGGAGCGGTGACGGAGAGCTGAGATCAAAGCTGTGAACTCTGGGCGGCTCGGGAGGCTGAGGGAAGCCAGAGCAGGAGGTGACATCAGCCCGGCCCCGCACTGGATTCTCCCGGAGCCGCTGCCGGAGGGATCCGGGAAGCCGGGATGCTGAAGGGCTGAGTCACCGCGGCTGCAGGCTCTCCTGGGAGGAAGGAGCAAGATTCCCTCACAAGAAGGAGCCTTTTTTTTCCACTGTAAATCTTCGGTGGGGAGGCTGAAAGGTCACCGGGGCTTGGCACCGCTTGGGCGAGCGGGAGCCAAATGGATTTGGTGGGAATGAGGATGAGGATCCTGCTCCCGAGGGGCTCCCGGCTCGCAGCCTTCACCCACCGCCTGTCTGGGTCACTGTGGAGCAGCTCTCCTCATTCCCCGGCTGCTCCGAGGTCAAACAGGCTTCGGCAGGGCTGGGAATCCTGATCCCACCTAAGGAAAGGTGAGTTTTGTCTCTGGCTTTCACAACGATGGAAGGATTTTGAACTCAGATCCCGGTTTGTATTTCGAGAGGGATCTCTGGCGAGGAGATCTGAAGTGGATCCGCAGGTGTTCCAAGGGTTTAAGCGGATCCAGAGCTTTCAGATTCTCAGGGAACTCAAATCCCACCAGTGCTTTGTCCCTGCTCAGATCTGTGTGGTCCCTGATACGAGTCAGCTCCTTCCACACGAAATTATTCACTGAATTCCCATTCCCTGGAACTGGGAGAGGATCGGCGGCATCAAAGGGCGCGCAGGTGGGAAACCTTTCCTCCGGAACCGTGGGGAAGATTCGCTGTGCTCCACGATGGAGCTGGCCCTGCCCCAAGGGGACAGGAATTCCACCCTCAGGAGCGCGAGGTGGGAGATATCAAACCCACAAAAGCCAGCCAAGACTGACCTCTTGAGAAAGGCTGGAGGAACCACAGCCGGAGGAAAAGCCAGGGAGCAGCCGAGGAAAGGGGAGAAGGAAAGCGGGGAGAGGACGATGACAACAAAACCCCCTCTGTGCAGCCGTCCCTCAACACTTCCACGGCATTAATTACAGACAGCAGCACCCAGGGTGATAATGACTTCCCAAGGTCCATCCAGCTCAGATTCTTGTCCCTGGAAGTGGCCAAAGGCAGATTTTAAGGAAGGGTTTAAGAATACAATAAACGCACTGTGATTTTTTTTTTTTTTTTTTTCCGCTCCCCCAGCCTAAAAAATAAAAAAATAATAATAAAAAAATCAGCAGCTGAGGGATTTCCTGAGCTGAAGGAGGAGTTATCTTTGCATTAAACAGGGCTCGGGGGATTTTCCTCCTACAAACCTCCCCATTGTCCCTCAGTTCATAAGGAAAGAGGAGAAAGAAACATTGCAGCTTTTATTGATGATGAGGTGTCAGCTGAAAACGCAGGGCAAGAAATTAAATTTCTTCACCTGCACCTCAAGCCGGGCTTGGAGAAAGCCCCAATTCTCCCTCTGACAACAAAGTCTGGGTTCATTAACAAAAACTGTGCCGTAAAAATCTTTCCCCTGACTTAATGGGACGGCTCCAAGGCCCTTGGAAGGATTATTTCAACCCCACAGGCTCAATCAGTTGGTTCATTAAGCAGCAAAGGGAAAACCCACCAGGGATTCCTTCCTTCAGCGTTATTGTTGCTGCTGCAGAACGTCCCCCCGTGATTTTTCAAGCAGCTGCGGGCGAGTTTTGGCTTTTAAGGGGAACGAGTGGGGACCCATCAGCACCCAAACACATCTGGGTGGAAGTGTTAAAGGGTCTTTAGGGGCGAGCCCCAGCACCGGGGAATAAATGGAATTTAAATGGTATTTAATGGTGCTTAAATGCCATTTAAATGCTATTTAAACGGTATTTTAAGGCATTTGCATGCCCCTCCTCCTCACACAGCTGGAAGGGGCTCCAGCTGCACATTTTACCCCTCCACAATCCCGCTCTTTTAAGGAATTTGTTGTGCCGCTCCCGCTGACACAACCCGGGCAAACACAAGAGGCTCTGCCCGCCCGCGCATCCCTCCTGGATGGCATCCCGGGAATGCTGCTGGAGCTTCCTGCCCCCTGCAGAAACCCTGAGTGGATTCAGCAGGACAAGCCTGGGCAGAAGGCTGGGCCTAGAGGACCTGCCTTAGCCCAATTCCTGAATCAGGAATTTCTGCCCGGCACCTCCACGTCCCACAGTGACACCACCGGGCTCAAACCCCATTTTTTAAATTTTTTCCTGAAAAATGTGACCTGACTCCATTTCCAGCCAAATCCTTTAAAACCCGGAGCTGCAGCGCTGAGGCCCTCGAGGACAACATGCTGTAAGTGGAAGAGAAAGGAGAGGTGGGAAGGGGATTTTGGAAAAAAAGGAGGAGAGCAGCGCTAAATCAACACAGCAGCGGGGCAGGTGAAGAGAAAGAAGCTCTCCCTCACACAAACCTTCCAAATTCCCCATTTCCACGGCAAATACCAATTCTGGCTTTGCGATCCACGAGCCCTGGGCATGGAGACAGCACTTTAAATTTCCATTTACATCATTAGCAGGGCACAGAGGAGCTGCAGGAATTCCTGCCCCCCTCGGGCTGCAGCACAATCCGCAGCTCCTGCTCCCTGTGACTGCGGAATTCCGGCACCTCCTCGGGATCCTGAGGGGTCCCTAATGAGGGGAGGGTGTCTGTGGGGTTTGGACCTGTCCCTGATTAGCTCGTGGCACAAGTGCTCCCCGCTGGGCATGAGATTTAGGAGCTGGAGTTGATCCAGGAGAGCCGGGCTGGGGAGGGAGCTGCAAACCTGGGCTGTCCACACTCGGCTCATCCCACTGGAGAGGCACCAAAACCCTACGGATGGAGGTGGAGACGAGACCTGGGGTGTTCGTTCTCTCTCCAAATCCCAAAATTTGGGTGATCCACAAGCTGGTTTTGCTCCAGTTCTGCCCCATGTCCCTCAGTGTCACCTGAGGTGGGACCAAGCTCAATCCGCCCTGAGCTCACACCACCTGCGCCACCAACAACCAGCACCACACTCATTCCACCCCATACCATTCCCAGTCCCACCTCCATTCCCAATCCCAAACCCATTCCCCATCCCACCTCCATTCCCAATCCCAAACCCATTCCCCATCCCACACCCATTCCCAATCCCACACCCATTGCCAATCCCATACCCAGTTCCATACCATACTCCCATGCCAGTCCCAAATCCATTCCCAGTTCCACATCCATTCCCATTCCCAATCCCGTTCCCAATCCCGTTCCCAATCCCGTTCCCAATCCCACGTCTGGCTGCTCCAGAGGAGTCGGGTTTCACCGCTAATGGGAGAACAATTGCGGTGGGGCTCCAGACACGGCTCGCGTTAAACACAAAAAGCACCAGAAAATTAACGCTCGGGCTGAATCACATCTCAGACTTTCGGGACGGCAAATTCCCACTGGGAATGCAGGACCAAGGCAAGAGCTACTATTTGTTGACAACCTCTGGAAATCATCCTCTCTCAAAAAAAAAATGTTGAGTAACTGGAAATAATCGCCCTCCAAATTTTCAGCTCGTTAAAAAACGTTACAAATCCATCTTGGATTGCTACAAATGGTTCGCCTCGCTTTCAACCGCTGGATCCTTCCACACGCATTCCTGAGCGGGATTTAGGAGAATTTCCAAGGAAGAAGCAGCTCTAACCATCGCAGGAACTCCTCCCTTCCAACCCCCCAAAACATTAACCTCTAAAAAAACGTGATAGAAATAACAATAATTTAAAAAAAAGGAACGAACCCAGGGCGCGAGATGAGCTCCCTGCACATCCGTGGCTTCTGCACGGGAATGAGAGGAACGTTCAACACCAACCACGCTGGAGCGGCTTTGCCACGGACTGTGATCCCTGAAAACCCCGGCTCCGGGACACGGCCCCGCTCCCAACGCCCTCCTCTCTGCTCCCCTCAGCAGGGAGAGTTGTTTGTTTGGTTTTGTAAGTCCCGGCTTAATGCAAAGCAGGAGCCGGCGAGGAGCGGGGCTTGCCAGAGGCAGAGCATCCCTTTCCGGCCTTTTCCCGCGGTTCCCGTCGCAGTTTTTCTGGATCCTGCCAGTGTTTGGGTTGGGTTTAAATCATTCCTGACAGGCCCGGTTGGTGACCGTGACGCCAGCCCACGGAGGGAACTGTGGAAAAAGGTCTCAGGCTCCGGCTTAGCTCGGTTGGGATGACATTCCCACACAAACGGTGCCTCGTTCCCCATGGATTTTCCCTCCCCTGTCCCCAAAGGATACATTTTACAGGGGGACACGGTGTCAGCACCCCCCAAATTCCTCATGGGACAGAAATGATCAACCGAGCCTCCTTCCCCCCTCTTTTCCCACCAAACCCGTTCTGGTCCTCAGGAGGCTCCAAAGGCTGCTCCCGGCAGGAATTCCCAGCGCATTCCACATCCCTGCCCAGCACCGTGGCTTTGCCAGGGGGGTTGTGCAACAGCTCGAGGACAACAAGTGGAAAAATCACTTCCAAGTGGGAGGTAATGAGATGCAGTCCTGTCTGTACAGGACAATAAATCACCTCTTCGGGCTTTTCCAGCCTTAAAAAATGCGGAGCAGAGGGCAGGGATGTGGCTGGAGAGGGAAGGATTGAGGGGAAAGACCAGCAGGAAAAGATCACAGCTGAGGAAAGACGCAACAGCAAGCTCCAGGGGAAAGGAATAAATCTGTTCCACATCCCTGTGCATCACCACCACAGCCTAAGCAAGGGATCAGCTCCGTAGGCAATGGCACATTCCTATACATTCTCGGTGAATGCACGTTTGGGACAACAACAAAGGAAATCCAAGGAAAACGGGCTCACTTTCCCATTGTCCAGGGCCAGCGCAGCTCCCAAAGCTCCTCAGCACCTCAGGGGCTTTTTAGCTGTGGTTGGTTTTATGGAATCATGGAATGGTTTGGGTTGGAAGGGCCTTAAAGCTCATCCACTTCCAACCCCGACACCTTCCACTGCCCCTGGCTGCTCCAAGCCCTGTCCAGCCTGGCCCTGGACACTTCCAGGGATCCAGGGGCAGCCCCAGCTTCTCTGGGCACCTGTGCCAGGGCCTGCCCACCCTGCCAGGGAACAATTCCGTCCATTTTATTCCCTAGCTGGAGATAATTCGGAGTTTTTCTCAGCTGAAATGAGACAATCCAACAGCGCGGGAGAGGAGAAAACCAAAACACATTTGGGTGGAAATTCAGAGGGGTTTCAAGGAGGGAGAACCGAGCGAGTCCAGGGGGGTCTGTGCTGGTTCCAGGGAGCTGCCACGGGACAGGGACAGCGGGAATCACCAATGGAGGCTGTGGATCAAAGGACAGCTCCCGGCCCATCCCTAGGAAGGATCCTGGGACAAGGAGACCTCAAGCTGAATGAATCCCATCCCAAAATCTTCAGGTAGCAGAGAGGCCTGAGACACATTTCGGGTACCCCATAGGCAGCGGAATCCCAGCAGGAGCTCCCAGGAGTTGAAGTGATCCGGAGGGATGAGAAGTTGACCTGGGGTTTGGAATCCCACCTCCCTTAACTCGCTAAGCAAGAGATTATTTTTATTTTTTTTCCCCCCTTTCTTTGGGACATCTCCAAAATTATCCCTAAACTGTGTCCAAAAGTGTCCAAAACCATCCTTGAAGTGGCGGCCGGAGAAAAGCAGCAGGAAGGTAATTAATAAATAAATGAATAAATAAACACATTAATTAATTAATAAGTGACTGAAGTGCCTGGATGAAGCATCCAAGGTCTGGATACTCGAGGATTGAAGGATTTAGAATGAGCAGCACTCGACACACTTGATCTTTTTATCCCGTCCTCATTCCCACTCCCTCCTAATGGCTCCGAAGCAACCGGCCCGGGATGTTTCCCATCCTTCATCTAAACTCGGAAGAGCAGAAGGATAAACATTCCAGAAATATCCACGGAGGCGTTTGACTAATTGGCAAACGAGGCAAAGCCCCCCTCCTGCCCACTTTACATCCCGTGTTTACGGGCCCCACCACAATTCCATTAACTGCGCTCCTCCCGGGATGGCTGGGAATCACAACCCTGCCCTCAGACAAAACAACAACAGTCCGAATTTGAGGTAATTAATAACAGCGCCTAGCACTAACGAGCCCTTCCGTAACACCGCCCAGGCTTTACGCAGATCAACGGTTCCAGCCAGCAACGCGGATTTTGGACGATCCAAAGGGATCCTGGGCGATCCTGGAGCAGAAGGAATAAATTTGCACAGCGTTGTCACCCCCGCTTCCCCCTGGAGAACGTGGCAGCTCAGCAGGGAGCAGATCCCAAGCTCTCCGTGTTCGTGGACATCCGAGGGAATCTGTTATCCAAAAGGACAGGCCAGTGCCAACCCTTCATGCCAGGAGGGAATTCTGCTCGCTTCCAGATGAGGGGTTTAACAGCTGAAGTTGGATCCATAAATGATCCAAGATTATGGTGACCCCATCCCAGCACGGACACAGGCAGTGCCTGCAGACAAAGTGGGAATGAGGAACGGGAAAAGCGCCTTGAATCACATCTTTCTGTGACCTCAGAGGCTGGAAAACCGGGATTTGGAACAGGATTTTCCAACAGGAACACCCCCCGGTGTTTACAGAGAGATGGGAATGCTGCCGGATCCTCAGGAAGGGGTCCCTGCTCCTCAAGGAGGGGTTGGACAAGGTGACCTCCGAAGGTCCCTTCCAGCCCAGACCATTCCAGGATCCCTGCCTGCTCAGAGGGATTCTGCCTCGTGCCGGGAGCACCCATGGGAAGGACTCACAGTGGAAGGATCAATGTTATCCCATCCAGGATCATTCCCACGAGGAGGTAAATCCATCTGGACCTCCTCACACATCTCCACGCACTTCAAAATTTTTGTATTCACAACCTCCAAACCCCATCTTCCCCCCCCCCCACCAAAAATCCCAATCCATCAAACCCAACGGCGAGCATCGAACCCTGGAGGAGATCCCTGAGGTGGCTCGGACTCCTGACCTGCAGGTATCCCAGAGAAAACTCCGCTCTTCCCAGATTTCCCTCCACCAACCCACCGGCAGCTGCTCTTCGCTACCCTGGAATCTCCTCTGGAAGGTTTGGCTCCATCCCGCCACCGTCCTGGCTCCAAGCCAAAGATCACAAGGACGATTCCTCAATCCTCAGAGCCTGGTGGAATCCAGGAGCTCCAGAGTGGAGCTTCCACTGGGAAAGCAGTGATTGCCCTGCTCTGGAATGCTGCAGGAGCCTCAGCAGAGCCTTCCCAGAGCCCTGCAATCCCAGACTCCCAGCTGTAAAATCCCTGCCGCAGGCAAAAACCGGGACATGGGGAAGGAGATCCAAGGAATTTCTCCATCTACAGCCATCACAGCTCCATAAAGTTGTTTAGAAGAGGGAACCGAGATTGTTTTCCTTGTGGAAATCCTATGTTTATTTTTAGTTCTGCCTCGGAGTATAAATAACTCCGGAATGAAGTGCACGGTGCTTAATTCCCTTCATTGTGCCCTTAATTGCTTCCTTGTTTGCTTTCCACTTTCCACTCTGCTCCAGCCTCATATTCCAGCACCAGCTCCTCCCTTCCACGTTTGTTTATTGTGTCTGCATTTCCAGAAACTGAAAGGTCAGGAGAAAATACGGATTTTTAATGGAATTTCCTAATGCCACCAAGGCTTTACCCTCCCCGCCCGCCCTTGGCACGGATTCCCTGCCATCCAGACGCCACCAGCCTCAATCCCAGAGCCATTCCAGCCTCCCTGAAACACCCTCCTTGTCTTCTTTCCCGTTTGTGTTGGATCCCTGAGCTCACGTCCCCTCAGGAGAACATTCCCCACTCCTCCGGATGCCGTCAAAGGAGCCGGCGCCGTGCTCATCCCGGTTTTGTGGGGCCACCCTTGGATGAGGAAGGAGCCGTCAGCTCTTCCAGCACCATCTCCTGCTGCTTCCCAGCAGGAACAGTGGGATTTGCCCCACGGGTGCCCCCACGGAGCACAGCAACACCTTGGGAGGCTCCCAGGGCTGCAGCGCTCGGCCGGGCCTGGAGCAGGGGTTGCTCCATGAGCTCTGGAACGCTGGAGGTGTCGCACTGGATCTGCTTCCCAGCCCCCAGCAGGGCATAATCCTCATCCTGGAATGGCCCATCCTGGTCCCACCTCATCCCAGCATCCTCTGAACGCCTGCCTTGGGCACGTGGAGAGCTTTGCCTCCACGAGGAGCAGGAGGAAGCTCCAACCCGACACATCCCAGAATCCTGGGCCTCCCCAGGCAGCTCCAGCCCCGTGGGAAGGGTTTTTCCATGCGCTCCATGGGCCAGGCACTGTGCTCGCTCCACAGCAGGGGCGTGGGTGGGAAGCTGGAGCCGGGAGCATCTTTCCAAGGTGAGTCCATGGGGGACGGAGCTGGGGGCTCCTCACTGGAAGCGCAGGGAAGCTCCCAAGAAAACACTGGAGCAGGATGAGGTCTGTGCACGGGGCAGGGATGAACCTGCTCTCCAGCCTGGAGATTCCAGGGAGACCTTGGAGCCCCTTCCAGTGCCTCTTTCCAAGAGAGCAGGAGAGGGTGACAAGAACATGGAATGCCAGGACAAAGGGGAACGGCTTCCCAGAGTGCTGAGGTGGGATATGGGGAAGGAATTGTTCCTGAGGAGAGCAGAGCAGAGGAAAGGAAAGGAAAGGAAAGGAAAGGAAAGGAAAGGAAAGGAAAGGAAAGGAGGAAAAGGAAAGGAAAGGAAAGGAAAGGAAGCAAAAGGAAAAAGGAAGGAAAAGGAAAGGAAAGGAAAGGAAAAGGAAAAGGGAAAGGAAAGGAAAGGAAAAGGAAAGGAAAGGAAAGGCAAAGGAAAGGAAAAGGAAAAAAGGAAAAGGAAAGGGAAAGAGGCAAGGAAAGGAAAGGAAAAGGAAAAGGAAAGGAAAAAGGAAAGAAAGGAAAAGAAAAAGAGAAAGAAAAGAAAAGAAAAGAAAAGAAAAGAAAAAGAAAGAGAAAAGAAAGAAAAGAAAAGAAAAGAAAAGAAAAGAAAAGAAAAGAGAAGAAGAAAAGAGAAAGAAGAGAGGAAAAGAGAAGAGAAGAAAAGAGGAAAAAGAGAAAAGAGAAAAGAGAAAAGAGAAAAGAGAAAAGGAGAAGTGGCTGCCCCATCCCTGGAAGTGTCCAAGGCCAGGCCGGAGCAACCTGGGATAGTGGAAGGTGTCCCTGCCCATGGATAGAACTGGATGATCCTTAAGGCCCCTTCCAACCCAAACCATTCCATGATATTCCCTCAGTCCTGTTGCAGGGGCGGATCAAGCCGTGTTTTCCAGACAGATAGCATCCGAGGTTTTCCAGCCCCCAACCAGCACCGGCTTTTATTTATTTTAATTCTGAAGTTTCTCCCCAGCCCTTAGAGCTGCCCAGAGTTTCCAATAAGCCTCTCCCCCCTGGGATTCCCGCCCTCAGCCTGGTTCTTCCTTGTGCTCCTCAAAAAAAAACCCCAAAAAACCCCAGGGCTGAGCTTTTGGGAAGCTTCGAATTCCTCCCTCGACCTCAGGAGAGGTAAGGAGAAAAATATGCAGGGACGTGAAGCAAATTCCTGCCTAATCCCTCTGGAGACCCAATCAATGGGAGACTTCTCCTCTCTGTTTATTTATTTTATTTTTTTTTCCCCAGCAGGAGTCCCAGTCTGTCCTTTCCCCTTTCCAAAAATCCACACCCGGGAGCAGTGACATCAGGGGATATTTTGGGAAGGCAGCCTTGTCCCCAGGCCTGGTGTGGTTCCCCTTCCCCTCACACAACCCCGCAGCTCCTCTGCCGAGCGAAGCTGGCTCCCGGATGCCAAACCTGGGGGTGAAACGGGAATCTGAAAAAGCAGGAATTGTCTTCTCCGGCCCCTTTCCCTCCGAAGGAATTGCATGCCTGGCTTGTCCCGGTGTTGACACGAGGGTGACTCAGGGGCCCAGCAATGTGGGACTGTTTGGAGGTTCAGGGCAGGCATCTGGAACCGGCCCCGTGTCCCTTGGCAGGGGCTGAGCTCAGCTCAAAAATGCACTTTTATCCCCGCAAGGCACCCGGAATGCAGCCCTACCTACAGACCCCATTCCCAGAGCCCTCTCCAAGGCTGCTCCCTGCATCCGCCGGCTCCAGATCTGGCTGGAAAATCACCTCTGGAAGCCCCCACCTGCGCCCACCTTCCGTGTCCCTGAGGTGGATTCCACCCCAGGTTTGTCTCGGCGTGTTCTTACTTCACCCGGGTTTGGCTCCAGCCCCAAAATCCATGGATTTTCATGGATCCTCCGCAAAGCCTGGAGCAGGCAGGAGTTTGCGACCCTCTCAAGCCCCATCCGACGCCATCCCCTCGTACAGGTCTGCGAGAACGTTCCGAAATATCTTCCCTGCTCCACGGGGGAGCGGCACAGAGCTGCTCCCCGGAGAGGTTCTCAGGGAGATCTCCAATAAAACCAACCAGCAGTGATGGCATTCCTGCTGGGAGAGATCCCAGAGGGCTGACCCCAAAGGGCTGATCCCGTGGGGACAGGGATCCCAAAGGGCTGATCCCAAGGGGCTGATCCCGTGAGGAGAGGGATCCCAAAGGGCTGATCCTGTGAGGAGAGGGATCCCAAAGAGATGATCCCATGAGGAGAGGGATCCCAAAGGGCTGATCCCATGAGGAGAGGGATCCCAAAGAGCTGATCCCAAAGAGCTGATCCTGTGGGGACAGGGATCCCAAAGGGCTGATCCTGTGAGGAGAGGGATCCCAAAGAGCTGATCCCGTGAGGAGAGGGATCCCAAAGGGCTGATCCTGTGAGGAGAGGGATCCCAAAGAGATGATCCCAAAGAGCTGATCCTGTAGGGACAGAGATCCCAAAGGGCTGAACCCAAAGAGCTGATCCCATGAGGAGAGGGATCCCAAAGGGCTGATCCCATGAGGAGAAGGATCTCAAAGAGCTGATCCCAAAGAGCTGATCCTGTGGGGACAGGGATCCCAAAGGGCTGATCCCAAAGGGCTGATCCCAAAGGGCTGATCCTGTGGGGACAGGGATCCCAAAGGGCTGATCCCATGAGGAGAGGAATCCCAAAGGGCTGATCCCATGAGGAGAAGGATCCCAAAGAGCTGATCCCAAAGAGCAGATCCTGTGAGGAGAGGGATCCCAAAGGGCTGATCCCAAAGAGCAGATCCTGTAGGGACAGAGATCCCAAAGGGCTGAACCCAAAGGGCTGATCCCATGAGGAGAAGGATCCCAAAGAGCTGATCCCAAAGGGCTGATCCTGTGGGGACAGGGATCCCAAAGGGCTGATCCCAAAGGGCTGATCCCATGGGAACAGGGAGGATGAGGAGGAGCAGCTGCTCTGCCGGGTGTCCCACAGCGTCCTGCCAGAGGAACCTGCTCCAGACCCCTCATCCTCCTGCTCCTCCAGCCTGGATCCCATCCTGGACTCTGCCCAGTCCTTGGCACAGACCTCCCACATCCACACATGGCCTTCCCAGCCTTCCTGCTCCTCGCCCAGCCCCAAACCCCAAATCCCAAATCCCAAATCCCAGCTGTCCCAGGGCCCTGGGCGCGCTCCTGACACTGGAAGTCTCAGCTCCTCCTTGGAAACCTCAGCCTTGGCTTGTGGCACCCCCCCAGACAGGGAACAGCTGGAAAACGCTTCAGCCCAGACAGCGAGCCTTTTCCCGGGATTTTAAAAGGTCAGGAACTAAATCCATCTTACTGCACGGCGCGTGGAATCGCGCCGCTCGGCGAGGCCGGCTCTTCCCACCGCTGGCACTTCCACGGCTTCGGAGCGGGATGCTGCTCCTGAGGGATGCTCCAGACCTTTCTGGAGGACGGAGGATCCCACCCCTGACGTTCCCCGAGTTCAGCTCGGACTGTGGAAGGCTTTTCCCTTTTCCCTTTCCCAGTTTGGCTCCGTTCCCTGCTGGCTTCGTGCCTGTAGCTGGCAGCTCCCGCATCCCAGCAGATCCATAAATAATTCAACAGCTTACTAAAAAACAGGGATCCATCACGTTTATGGTTCTGAAACATGCACAGAACCGGGGCAGAGACCTGGAGCACCAGGAATGAGGCAGGAGAAGTCAGGGAATATCACCAGGGAAAGCACTGGAGGCTCCAGCTACAACAGGGGCTGAAGGAAAGGGAAAAACCCTCAGACTCCGAGTTAATTCCTCAACAAAAGAAAAAAAAACCACGAGCTTCCTAATTCCAGACAGGGCCCTGAGCAGCTCTGTGAGGAATTCCAGCTCCAGTCAGAGCCGTTTTCCACACTTCCAGTAGCACATCCTTAAAATTCACAGAGAGAGAGAGAGGAGCACGCTCGTCCTTGGCTGCCTGGGCCCGTCCACCCGCAGCTCCAGGGAATGCCACAGAGACAGATTCCATCCTCCCTGCAGCTACTGCTGCTCCGCTGGGATGCAGATCCAGCCCCCACTGAGGCTCCGTGGGAAGTCCAGGAGGTCCTCTTCCCGCATTTCTGCTATTTCAGTAACGCCGGGATCGGAACTGCTCCGCAGATATCCACGGCAGGTTTAAGAGATCCTTTTCTCCTGCAGAGAATTCCAAATCTTTCTGGCAGGGAGGGGAGGGCTGACAACTGCCTGGGCTCCAGCCCGTGCTGCTGACTGCTCTGCTCCTCGCACTTTTCCTTTCCTTGGCTCTTGAGCTCAATGGAGCAAGAAAAAAGGGACTTTTTTTTTTTTTTTTTTTTTTTTTTTTTTTTAATGTGTGTGCACAAAAAGATAACAAAAATCAGCGTCTTGCACTAGCAGGAGGAGCACATCAGCGTTCCCGACCCAGCTCCAGGGATTTGGGGCGTTCCAGACCCAGCTCCAGAGGTCTGGGGCATTCCAGACCCAGCTCCAGGGATCTGGGGTATTCCCAACCCAGCTCCAGGGATCTGGGGCATTCCAGACCCAGCTCCAGGGATCTGGGGCATTCCAGACCCAGCTCCAGGGATCTGGGGCATTCCAGACCCAGCTCCAGGGGTCTGGGGCATTCCAGACCCAGCTCCAGGGACCTGGGGCATTCCAGACCCAGCTCCTCTTGGCAGCAGCGGATGTGGAGAGCCAGGGCCAGGCAGCTCATCCCAAGGGGAAGAAGGGAGAAGCCACAGCCTGGGTGACTGATTTGAGGATGGGGATGGAAGATCCATCTCCCCATCTCCCCACATCCCCTGGACCAAGCACGGCCCCTCCAGGGCTTCCCTGGGAACCGCCAGGGGCTCTGCTCTCCGTGAGGAGCCACGGAGGTGCCACACAAAGGTGACATTCCACGCAAAACCTCGGAGCGCTTCCAAGGACCCGCCACGCTGGCAGGGAGATGGGAAGGGAGGGATCAAGGAAGGAACGGGAATCAAGTGCTGCCACACACAGTGATTTCCCCCTTCCCACCTCCCCTCAGCTCCAGCTCCCACATCGGGATATGGACGCAATTCCCACTCACTTGCTCAAGGGAAACACGGAGCTGAGGGTGCTCCATTAAAATCAAATAAACTAAAATAAAATAAACTAAAATGGGAGGTGGCTGCCTGATCCTGCCTGGTATACAAACGACTTGCCAGAGACCAGTAAGAGATTTGGATTTCCTAAAAACACTCCCAGCCATCCCAGGAAGGGTAATTCCCATCCGTCAACTTGAGTTTTTCCTGGCAGCACCTTCCAATCTCTTGGCACTGCTTCCAAGCTCCAGCAAACAGCTGTGGATGTTTGGAAATGGAGCTGCTGCACGCGAGTCAGGTGTGGGAGCTGATCAAAGCCCTGACAGATGTCACGGCTGTGCTCGGGTGACGAACGAGGATTTAATTAATTCCTTCAAACCATCCCTTTCCCCGGGAGATATAGGCGATTTGGGAACAGATTTCTCCCCAGGAGAAAAATCCGAGTGTTCCCCTTGGACAAACTCCCTTTTCCTGCAGCTCCAGCCACCTGCTTGTGCCACCACCGAAGCGCTCCGGGAATTAACGGGATCCTGACAAACGTCACGGAAGCAGTAGCAGCAAGCTGGAATTGTGTTAGAAACACCTCTTCTCCCTGAGCATTCCCACAAATGTTTCCCATTAACCTCGGGACAAGGTGTTACCTCCAGAGCAAAGCCTGAGTTGTCTCAGTTCCCTGGGAGAATTTCCCTTCCCTCTCACCCCGTGCCGGCTGCTGGGACGAGCAGGAAAAGCCTGGATCAGGTGTCCAGATGTGAGCCCAGCCCTGGCAGAGCCCAGCTGCGCTCCCAAATCCACCAGGATTTCGGGCTCCGAGTTCCCCCTCCCAGCAGCGCTTCGGGTACCAACCGCGGGATCCACATCAGGTGCGGATCACGGAATAACCGGGGTTGGAAAGGAAACTTCCAGGCCCTGAAATGAGCAGGGACATCTTCACTCCGAGCCTCGTCCAAGTGTGTGCAGGGATGAGCATTCCAGGGATGTCTGGAGGGGCTACGTGGACTGGCTGGGACGCGGCGCTCCGGCACATCCTGCCCCCACGCCACCCAGGATTAGGGACGCAGGGTGGGACAACCCCTTCCCCGCGCGGATTTCTCTTCCCTCCTCCTCCTCCCAAGCCAGCCGTGGCGGGGGAGGAGGGAGTTGTGCAAATCCCAGGGCCCCAGGGAAGCCTCTGGATTCCCTGGCAGCAGCCGAGGCCTCCGGACAAGCTGCTCCGCACGCAAAGCTGCCGGGACAGCCCCGGAATCCTGTCAGCAGGATTCCCCTGCTCGTAATTCAGGGCAGAAATCCCGGGAGAACTCGGAGCAAGCGGCCAGCTGGTAACACCCAGGGACTCGGGGGCTCCACCAGCTCTCAGATATTCCAGGAGCACCAAAGAATTCCTGAGCTATGGACTAAAAAAAACCCCAAAAGGGACAAGCAGGGAGTTTGGGGGAGCAGGGTGGGGGCTGCTGCTTTCCCACCTCCTGGGTTTTCTCCCAGGAATGGAAGCAGGATCCCCCCCCACTGCACCTGGAAGGAGGATTCGCTCATGGATCACTTTGGAATGAGTGCCAAGGGAACTGTGGAGCCCTGGGGCAGAGCTGTCCCCAGCAGCTGCGGTGCCACACCGGTGACACCGTCACGGCTTGGAGGCACGGACTCACCGGCACAGTGACAATTCCAACGGGAAGCACCTTGAATTTTCCACAGTTTTTTTTTTTTTTTTTTTTTCCCCAGTGGGGACCATGTTTGGATCCGTGCCTGTTGGAAAAACGAGCTCAAAAATCCGATCCTGAGTCCAGGCCTGGGGTCCTGAGCAGGACAAGGACCTGTTGGAGCAGATCCAGAGGAGAGCACAGAGACGCTCAGCACGGAGAAGGGAAAGCTCCAGGGAGAGCTTGGAGCCCCTTCCAGTGCTCCAAGAGGAACTGGAAAACAGAGGGAAAGGGACCTTTTGCACAGGCAGGTAGTGACAGACAGGAGGGAATGGCTCCCAGCTGCCATGGGGCAGGATTATTCGGGATTTTGGGATGAGGCTCAGAGCTCGTCGTCGCGCAGCGCTCCGGGGAGGGCAGGGGGCCACAGGGCACCTTTCCAAGTGGTTCTGCTGCTGGGGTGGGAGGCGATCAGGAATCCCCCCAGATTTGCAGGAATGCTCGGACCGCTCCCAAGATTTCTCTCACACACGCAACAGAGACGCCTCAAACCAAACACTTGCCTCCAAAGAAGGTAGGGGGGGAGAATATTAATTATTAATTAAATGAGACTAGTAATGATTAATTAATGATTAATTATAATTATAACATTCTGCCACATTCTGCTTTTATTCCAGTAAAACTGAAATCCAGCGATTGATTCACTTCTCTTCCCTTTACTCTTTGGAAGCACCAATAGCACACCTTGGAAAGGGCAAGTCCCGGTGCTCCCACTTTCTCCTGAGGGCCAGGAGCAGCTGGATTTTGGGATGTGCACCTGGATGTGTTCCTGGCACGTTCCCCGTGTCCTCCAGCCCATCCTCAGTGCTGCTGGCTCTCCAGCAGCACCTCCCTCTCCCAGCCCTCGCTGCCTCATCCCACGTATTTCAAATTCCTTTAAAGGTCTTTAACCATGGAGCCAGCTTTCCGAGATGCCGGGAATCTCCATCAGCACCAAGGCAGGAAGAACCACAAGCGCATCACAGCCCAAAAAACCCCACGCCAGTCCTGCTCCAAGAGCATTCCTCCAGCCTGAGAACGGATTATCCTGAGGATTTACAGCACAGAGGGCGGTGAGGAACACAGGGGAAGGACAGAACCCGACCTGCAGCGAGCAGGGTGACCCCACGGAGCCACAGCAGGCTCAGGGATACATCCCGTGCCCCTCTGCTGAGCGATTCCCTCTCCAAGGTGGGGAAAAGGCAGACGTGGAGCTGCGGCAGCTCCTGCCTCAGCTGCAGCTGGGCCTTGCTCTGAGGCAAGGATTTGATTGATTCACAGGATGATGGACGCGGCTCAGGAATCACGGCACCGAGAGCTCTGAGGAGTCTGATTAAAGGGTGAATAAATCAATCCCTGGGGATCCTCCCTCCCTTCCTGCATGTCACCTCCACCTTGTCCCAAAGGAGCTCAGCCCCAAATCCACTCCCACACGGACAACCCCGTGCTTGGGGGAAATTCAGTCTGGCTCATCCCCCAAAGCAACCAAAACACCAAGGAAAAGAGTCACTGGTACATCCAGTCCTCGTTCCTTTTCCCTAAGGATAAAGGTGGGGAGGCCCTGGCACAGATTCCCAGGGCAGCTGTGGCTGCCCCATCCCTGGATGTGTCCACGGCCAGGTTGGACGGGGCTTGGAGCAGCCTGGGACAGTGGAACAGGATGATCCTGAAGATCCCTTTCCACCCAAGCCATTCCATGATTCTGGGATCCCAGCTTTCGGCTCCAGGGGTGGAGGGTTCTGCTGAGGGGGAAGGAAAAGCCCCCTCCTCAGAGGTTTCACCGCTGATCTCTGCTTACGCTTCACATCCACAGCGGCTTCGTTTTTAATAACCTTGTCATCTCACCTACGTCAAACATGCCTTCAAATCAAACCCCACAGGTCTGGGGTCTGCCGCCGTAGGTTAAACAAACATCCCTGTGACTCAGCCCCGCAGAGAACGCTCAGGTTGTTCACGTTATTCAGCCAGCCCGTTTTTTATTAAAAAAAGGGAGAACACGCAGAAGATCACAAGTCATGCTCAGCAGCTGCCATCGCGCCACGAATTCTCCCCCGCTCACAAGGGATGACGCCAAAAATTCCACGCCCCTCCCGACAAATCCGTGCTGCAGCAACAGAAACGACTTGGACGCAAGATCTAAGCCCTGCTGCGGGTATTTCACCTGCAGAGGGTGTCTGGACAACTGCCAGGTTGTTCTCAAAAAAAACCCCAAAAAAACCCCAAAAGCAAACCCCAAGCCCCAAAATAAATTTGTTTTAGCTGGGAGAAAAATTCAGTCCCACGAAAATAATCCGAAAATTGGATTGGGATCTGAAGCAGGTGGAGGTTTGTTAGGAGGGTGGTAAAACACCGGCACAGGGTGCCCAGAGGAGCTGTGGCTGCCCCAATCCCTGCGAGTTTTCCAGGCCAGGTTAGAGAAACCTGGGACAGCGTAAAGTGTCCTGAAGGCAGGGCAGGAATGGGATGATCTTTAAGGTTCCTTCCAACCCAACCCAACCCATTCCATGATCCTGCAGCTTTAGGGATGAGCTGGGAGGCACAGCTTGGGCTCTCCCCACGGGCTCTGCAATCCCATCTTTTCCCGATGTTTTTCTTGGCTGCACGGGGAGAAGGAGCCCCGGAGAGCCCCTTGTCCCGCTGCCGCAGGCACTCAGCTGTGCAACCCGGGCTCAGCCGCCTCCCCGCCCCAACCCAGCACAGCAGGGAGGGCGGTCCAGGGATCAGGATGATCCAGGGAATTCAGGATGGGATTATGGCAGCGGGAAGTTTATAGGATTAAACACCTTTTAACGCAATACACGCACACGCAGAGGCAGGAGCCTTTCCAAGGGAAAACATCTTCCCACTCCTTGTCCCAGAGGGGACAGCCCCTCTCTCGTCCTGCCAGGGGTTAAGCCACAGAAGGGAATTCTTCGTCCCTGCAATGATCAAATCTGGGCGAAGCCACAGCGCTTCCGTGCAAAAACGCGTCCCGTCCATCACCTCCCTCCCGGCGCAGCAAGTCGAGCCTTGCTGCCATAGGTGTCCCTGAATTCCATGGAACTCCAGCCTTGCAGGCCCGGGATGGGCGCAGAGGGGCGGTTGATTTCCGGAGCAGGCAGGAACGCGACGCTGAGGAGAAGTCAGAGACGTTTTCCGGGGTTCTCCCGCTCAGCGCGGAACTGCAGCGCACGGGGCTCTGCCTCGGCGAGCGACTCGAGGGCAAGGTGACAGCAAATCCCGACCTGCGCTGCTCCCCCCGCGACCTGGCGGAGGGACTGCGGCAATCCCACCCCCAAAAAAGCACAGAGAGGATGAAAAACTCCCGCAAAAAACCACCTCGCTGAGGATTGGGAACCTGCCCCTGGCTCTGTGCGTGCGCTGGGAAACATCTGTGAGCGCACAGAGCCAGGCTTTAACACCTGCCTGGATGTCCTCAGCGCTGCCACGCAATTCCCTGGATGCTCAGGCTGGAAAAGCTCCCCGGGCAGCGCGGATAACGTCAGGAGGGCAGTGCCAAGCCGTGGATGGATGCCCGGGGATCGCCGTTCCCGCTATTCCCAGCCCAGGGCCTGCCCTGCGTCCCTGGCTTTGCGCCGCTCCCGTCTCACTGCTCCTTGGCCGGCTCTCCAGGACGGCACGGATCCCTCCCCGAGGATGGAGCTGGGGAGGTTCCAGAGCCGAACACGACACCGGGACTCCCACACGTTCCCCAGGGCTGCTCCGGCCCTGCCCTTCCGTGCGCTGCTTCCACGGCTCTCAGGTTTCCAGGAACCGCAGCCAGGTGCTTGGAAGCTCGGGACGCAGCTAGAACAGCTCACGTGGCCTTTGGCCTGCCCAAAGGGCTGAGCAGGACAGGACAAACCCAGCTGGGGTCATTCCGCACAAGCCCACGGGCTTCCCGCTCCGGCCGAGCCTCGGGAATGCAGCTGCGGGGAAGCGAGGCTGGGATCGACGCCCCTTCCCCGGCTCTGCAGATCCGCCGGGCTGGCACCAAAAAACCAGCCCAGAGCCCGAAAACAAGCTCGGTTCAGCCGATGGGGAGAGACAATCCCACGAAAAGATCCCCACAAACGGGATGGGATCCGAAAAGGTGTACAGGGAGGGTGGGGAGGTCCTGGCACAAAGGAGCTGTGGCTGCCCCTGGATCCCTGGGAGTGTTCCAGGTTGGGAAGGGCTTGGAGCAGCCTGGGAGAGTGGAAGGTGTCCCTGCCCGTGGCAGGGGGTGGATTGAGAGGAGCTTTGAGCTCCCTTCCAACCCTGTGGAAATTCCAGGCCCAGAAAATCCTCGAAATCTCGGTGCAGGCCCAAATGCAAAAAAAACACCAATAAAAGGTTCGACCTGAGACCTTGGGAAAGGCTTCCAAGTTTAGAGACCATGAGTAAAAACGTGAGTTTGTAGCTTAGGTAGAAACACATCAAGCTAAGAAGTGGAAAGCTTTAGAGTTTAAAATATAAAAGTAGTTATAAAAGTAATAAGAAGCTTTGAGGTGCAGCTCTGTAAGATTGTGTGTCGTTACATGGTTGGTCAAGAGAATCTGCGCTGCAGCAGGGATGCATAAGGCAAATAAATTAATTAAAAGTAAAAACATTCCTTGTGGCAGTAGTTTATTGGCCAATTGACCTTTAAAAGACCCTGCAACTTGTGCTCTTGTGAACACGGACTTTCGGCCTGTGGTGAAGACGTTCCCACCCTTCGATGAGGCTGCAGCAATAAATAATTAATAATAATAAATAATAATGTCTCGGAGCGGTCCCGCTTCTCTTAAAATCCCCACACAACCCAAACCATTCCATGATCCTATGATTCTTCCAGACCAAGATGAGGGACACACATCCATGCTTTTTTCTTTTTCCCCCCAAATTAATATATCTAAACTTCACTTAAACAAATCCCAGGAGTCACAGCACTCCAGGAACCATCCCTCTCCAAAAGGAAGCCATTATCCCTCGTTTTTTCCCCACTGGCCCCAGCAGCAGGTTGCTGTTAACTTCTCCTGAGCCTAAAAATAGTTCTCCTCAAAGGAAACCTCAAGCCCTGCGCTCTCCTCTTTCCCTCCCTCCCTAATTAATGGTTTCCAGGTCAGCCCGGCTCTCCGGGAACATCTGTTTGTTTTCAATCCAGCCCAGGAAAGGCAAAGCCGACCTGAGAGGGGAACGTGGGACGGGGTTTGATGTCTGCAGAGCCTCCCTGCCGCAGGCATCCGGGTGGAAAGGAGCATCCACGGAGGCGCATTCCCCACTGCGCTGTGTGTGCGTGTGTCCCTAATTCCCAGAGGGATCTCCAGCTCCTCAGGAACAGGGGCATCACCCGCAGCCGCCTTTTAGGAGCGTTTTTGCAAAAGCACAGAAATAAATGTAATTGAGTGAGCTGGATCCACAGGGATCATCCAAATCCAGCTCCTGGCCCTGCACAGACGCCTGAGCAAGCCCACCCTGTGCATCCCTGGGAGCATTGTCCAAACGCTCTGGAGCTGTGACGGTTCCCTGGGGAATGTTCCACCCTCGGCAGAAGAACCTTTCCCTAAAATCCTGCCACTTTGGTTTTTCTGAGTTTTTTAAAGCCTTTTGATTGTTCATAAAATGGAGTCAGATCTTTTAGCTACTGCGCAATATTAGGAGCAGTTTTCACCTTTTTCTCACAGATGTAACATAAACAAATCCTTCGTTTTTCATTCTCTGTCCTTTGTTTGCATATTTCTAACCTGAAAACAATTGTAACTGATGGTTGGTCTGGCCATTCGGCTAGGAGGTGAAAACTCCAGAAGCCAATCCACAGCCAGACCCACAAATGTATAAAAAGTAAGAAATAAACAGGCAGAGGCTCTCCGCCTTGTTCTCCACCTTAGCTCAGCCGTGAGCTCTCTCGGAGGAACCCTCTGCCCTGGGGAAATCTCTTAACTCTGTGTGATTGCTTTGCATATCCCGATCACAAAATCCAACCTAACCCTGCCCCGATGCAGCTCCCTGCCCTCAAAGCCGCCTAAAACTCTTTGGTCACGTGAGGGAGCTGCCCTCAGGAACGATTTGAACATTTATTTTCCACACGTCAGGCAGACTCGAGCAAACCCAGGAGTGGTTCTGTCTGTCAGTTTCAGTGAGGTTTGCACGTTCCCAACCCGTCTGGTGGCAGGACAGGGAACATTTATCTTTCTTGGCATGGATTTGAGAGGAGGCAGGAGGGTGGGAAACGCCAAGTTTGTGACACGGGAACCCCCCTGTGCCGCATTCCCCAGCTTCCCTCACCTCCCCAGCTCCAAAAAACAGCAGGTAGAGCTGGGGGATGAAACTGCAGCAGGGATTTGGGAGATCCACAGAAAAATCAGCCCCGAGGATAAGGGGTGGGTCATCAATAAACATGGAAAATCACGGACAAACCGCTTCTGACAGCAAAGCTGGAGAAGCAAGGACGAGGCAACATGAGGGATGAGCAGGAGGAAGATGGAAGAGAGACATCTCCCCGAAGAGAGTCTCTAAATGAAGAGAGATGGGCAATAAAATGGAAAGCAGCAGGGGAAGTGCTGGAAGATGGAGGAGATGGGAGCGTCCCGGTTTTCCATATATCCAGGAACAGAACCTGGCCCCAGGATCTCCCCCGGAATCTGTCAGCGCCTCCGGCAGAGCCCTCACTCCGCAGCACAGCCCTGCTGGAAGCCCCAGGCTGTGACACCAGGAGCTCAGCTCCGGCTCCCGCCCAGCCAGGGAGGAGATTCCCGCCTTCCAAGAGGCAGCGCTGCCTGGATGGGGAGGTGCTGACAGCAGCCAAGCAATCCTCGTATTCCTCATCCTCGTCAGAGCGCGGATCCCCCCGGGAGCGCTGGCTCTGCGGGCGGCAGCAACGGCAGGGACCCCCGGCTGGGATTGCTGCCGGCCAGGAGGGAGCGACGGAGCCGAGTGTCCCCGTGTCCCGCCGCTTCCCGCACGTTCCAGGCTCCGTCGGCACCGGGACACAGCCAGCTCCGCGTTCCAGCCCGCCCCAGGCCAAAGCATCCCACGGAACGCCCCGGCGGAGCAGCTCTGTCCCTGCCCATGGAACGGGGTGAGGGGTTGAGATCCCCCCCAGCCCAGCCCACCCTGTGATTCCATAACTCTCCCAATTCCAGACCAGCGCAGATCAATATTCCAGATCAACAGCGTGGAGCAGGAACATCCAACCCCTCTGCCCAAACCCCTCTTCAACCCTCAGGAACGCCTCGTTGGAAAAGAGGTGAATTTTATGGATGCGTTCCCAGAGCTCAAAGAGCTGCCCTGAAGTGCAACGCCCTGACCTTTAACTTGGTGTGGTAATTGAGTTAATTACCCAGTTAATTGAGGTCTGAATCTGCCCTCCTGGCAATTCACAAGGATTGAACCTGGTTGCACTCAGGGACAAAGTGACCACGGACCAGGACATGGATTTGTCTGGGAGCAGGCACAGGGAATGAGGATCCGGGAAGCGCCGCTCCCCGAGATCAAAGCATTAATTAAACTCCTGATTCATCCTCCTGATGAGAAAGCTGCACAAGCACCCGGGATGTGGAGTTGGCTCTGCACTCCCAACCAGGCCAATCCCACAACGAGATTCCCTGGCTCGCTCCAAGGGTGAGGGAAGGTTATGTTTGCACTTGGAGTGAAAAGCTCCGGATTTATTTTTCCGCTCGGCAAAAGCAAACCCCAAATAATCCTCTAAGTTCAGGTCAACCCCAAAGCATGACCAATCCCTTCGTTTTGGTTTGGTGCTCCTGACCGTTCTTGCCTTTTTTCTGGAAGGTTTGGAGGCTGTGAAATGTTACCGGGAAATGGAAGAACGGGAATGCTGAGCTCTGAAGGAACAAAACCGAGCTGCCCTTTACGAAAAGATGAGCTCCCAGTGCCAGCTCAGTAAAGAGCTGCAGTCAACCCCAAAGCTGCGTTTCTCGGCAAATAAACCCCTCATCCTGGAAAAAGCTGCCCAAATCTCGGCAGATTCCAAAAACAAAGCTCCAGGAGTTGAGCTCAGCTCAAATCTCCGCCACCACATCCAGGTTTGGATCCTCTCCGAACGGTCCCGAGGCATGGCGTGGAAACATTTCAAGAAGGACTTTGACAAAAGCTATTTAATGGTGTTTAGCTTTTGTTCTTAAGAGGAAAACAGAGAAATAATGTCATATTTTTCCTTTATTCAGGAGGAAAAAAAAAAGGTGGAGGAGACAGGAATTTTTTCCCTACCCAGTGCTTAAATGATTAAATGATCCATGGAAGAATCCCTAAAAATGCATGGCCCCGCTACCTGGCTCTTAATCTGCCCGCATCGTCCTCCCTCTGCCAGCCCACTCTGGGTTTTCCCAGTGGAAAGAATTGGGGGATTTTTTTCCCAGTGGTGGCTTGACCCAAAAAGCCCCAAGAGATGCCAAAGGCAGACCCGGAGTCCCACTCGGGTTTGGTTTGTTCTGAGTGTTTTTCAAAGTGCTGACAACAAAACCCTTTCATCTGCTGGGAAAGCAGCACATGGGCTCCCATAAAACAGCAAAGCCGTGACCCTGGGAATCAAAGGGCTCCAAACTCTCCTCCCGGCACGCCAAGGCTTTTCCTCTGTTCCCAGCACTGCTGCTGCTCCAGGGGAGTCGGAGAGGAGGTGAAGCAGCGCCCAAAATTCCCCCGTTACACAGCAAAATAAACGCAGACACCACACCTGGCAAAGATCTGCGTTCCACGGGAAGGGAGATCTCAAGGGGCGGCACATTCCACGGGGAATAATTATCCAAAAATTAAACCCAGCACAGCTCCTGCCACCCAAGGGTGGGCTTGACCTGCAGACATCAAGTTTTTATCACGAAAACACTGCCCAGAAGAAACACATCAAATAAAATACGTGCCCCAAACCCCTAAAATTTGAAAAACTAATGATTAAACACAAACAGAAAGAGGTTATAGGTAAGGATTAGATCTTCTGAATGTCGAGGGTATGAACTATTCCTGTTCTGGGTGGGAAAACCTGCCCAGGGAAACTCAAATCACACCCACCCAGCTCAGGGCTGAGGCAACAAGGACCACTCTCAGTTGGAACCACCACAGAAATATTCCACTGAACCTGGGTCACTTCCCTGTAAAGAGGGAAGATTCCCACTTCAGCAGGAACCGAAGGGAAGAGTTTTCTCAGGAGTTTCATGCTGCGGTTTCCTTTACAAAATCCCCACACACCGCTCTGCTCCGTCCTTCCTTCTCCCCCTTTTCTCTCCCTTAGGACCTTCCTTACTCCTCATCAGCTTTCCCAAGGAGCAGAGAGGGCTGGGGCTGGACCAACAACAGCCCCGATCTGACACCACATTCCCAGCAGAATCCTGGCTGATCCAGCCCCAGCTCCTCCTGGCAGCGCTGACATCCCGAACCCGGCCAGCACGGGATGGGAGCTCGCTCCCTGCTCAAAACAAACCAAACCCAAAACTCTGCCAGGCCTGATCGTCTGCTCACGCTTCCAGCTGAAGGAGATCCAGCAGATTTCCATGAACTGCTCAGCTCTCACCACGGGGAGCAGGGAAGAGGGGCCGGGGGCGCTCGGAGCGCTGGCTCCAAGCCCTGCTGAGCTGAGCTCAATCCGCTTTTCCTGAAGCTTGTGGGTGGTTCAGGGACCGGGTTTGATTGGGCTCAGGGACAGCTGGGAAGTTTGCATCCGCGTCTCAGCTTGCAAGGAGTTCAGATCCAGGGGGTTGGGTCAGATCCGTGCCGAGGATCCGTTTTCTGGATATCCGTGGGACTTGGAAAAGCCGGGCCTGGCATTAACGGAGTAACAGCACTGCCCTCCCTGGAGCCTGATTCCCTCCGGAGAGATCCAAATCCGTGCCGGGGCAGCAGGGAAGCTGCGCTCTGTGCTCACCGCCACAGCGGACTCGGTAACAGCTGCTGGCTCCAGAGCCGGCACAATTCCTAACGCGCTTCCCATCCATGGATCAGCCGTGCCAGAACTCCTCCGAATGCACTTGGAGATCCTATTTTTGTTTTGGGGGAAGAGTTGCACAACTCCTCTGCCTCTCACATCCAAATGGGCTTTTTCATCTTTCTCCTCCCTTTTTCATCCTCCTCCTCCCTTTTTCCCTGGAAGCCGCTCCTGCTCCGTCTGTGCCAGGAGTGGGAGCTGGGAATGGCAGGTGGGGCCTGGCACCTGCTGTGCCCTGCCTGCTGATCCAGCCAGGTTCATCCAGAGCTCCTCAGGATTCCCACCATTTCATCCTCCTTCCCGGGAGGGAATCCCAAAACCTTCAGGGTCAGGGATGGAGAGCGAGGAGGGAAATGCGAGCTCAGGATGAACAGAACTGAGCACATCTTGCCCAGACCCAAGGGTGGAAGAGCTGGGAGCAGCTTTCCAGCAAGGCCACAGGAATATCCAAAGGCCAGGAAAGATGGGGAGGACCACAGGAGTTTTCACCCAGCTCCCAAAAGGATTGGGAGCCACGGTGCTGTGAACCTCTGGATTCAGAGGAGAGGGAAGTACTGCAGGAAAAAGCTCAAGGCAGTGGGATTCTAAAGGATTGTAGAGGAATATATAAAGTACATGAAGTATATTTTTATATAAAGTATATTTTTATATAAAGGATATTTCATATAAAGTATATTTTATATGAAGTATAATTGTATATGAAGTATATTTTTATATGAAGCATATTTTATATAAGGTATATTTGTATATGAAGTATATTTCTATATGAAATATATTTCTATATGAAATATATTTCTATATGAAGTATATTTCTATATGAAGTATATCTTTATATGAAGTATATTTGTATATGAAGTATATTTGTACATGAGGTATATTTTTATATGAAGTATATTTTGGGAGTTCTTGTGTGAAATACTGAGAGGGGGAAAAAAAAATATCCTGGAGTTTGGAAGGGCTGTGCAGCCCGTCCTGCTCCAGGGATTTTTGTGCCGTTTAACGACCCAGAGCCAAGGCCAAACCCATCAGCAGGGATCCCTAGGACACACAGCGGGCAGGATTTGGGATCTGCAGGCGCCGGGTCCCCACAACCCCCAGGTCCTGGAGGAGAAATTAGAGACGGGAATAGAGGGAGAAGCATCACCCAAAGGAAAAGAGCGGGACCAAATCCCATCCTCTCGTCCCCCTCTAAGGAACAGCCGCCCGGCGCTGCCCACTCCCGTCCCAATCTCCCTGGAAATCTCCCGGCCACGCTCTCCTCCCATCCCGGCTCCCCTTCCAGCTGCATCCCAGGTAGGCAGAGTTCAGAGCGCACATCTGGAGCGGGGCCAGCCCAGCCCACATCTGGCTCCGCTCTGGGCTTTGTTCGTGCCCGAGGCCGCGGCGCATCCACCTCTCCCTGTGCCTTTATCTGCGCCCAGGATCCCCCGGCCTCGAGCTGCTGGGTTTTATTTGAGCTGCACGGAGGAGTTCTTTAATTAACCGGCCTTTGTCTGGGGCTGTTTCTGATTGTATCGGGTTTAAAGCAGAGCCCCAGGCCCGGCTCTCAGTCCCTGACACAAACCAGAGAGATCTCCCCACAGCAGCTCCCCAAACCTTCATTAATAACTCTTGTGTTATTGCTTTTCTGCTTTAGAGGCCGCAACAGGGTCTCGGGGCGGAGGGATTGGACTCTTGGAATTGTCCACGGAGCAGAGACAATCCCAGATTCCTGCCCTCGGGAAGGTTTGGGAAAATCTCATTTCGAGCTCACCCCTGATTTTTGAGCAAGGTTAATGATGGGGCTGCTCAGATTCCCTCACAAGGCGGAGAGAAGCCCTCAGATCCCGGGAAAAACGGCACAGAACCTCCCGGTCTTTGTCCCAATCCTTGTTTTTACTGTTCGGTTACCACCTCCCTGTGAATATTCCAGCCCGTACCGCCCTTTCCCAGGCCGGACAGCAGGTGCAGAGTGATGGGATTTCACATTTCTGGATTTCTTTGGAAATCCTCGCTGCAAAACACATCAGGCTGCAGCGTGGTGCTCCGCCCGCCTCAAGGTGTTCCCAGCAGGAAGAGCCAAGGAAAACGTCAGGAGCAGCGGAAGCCGATCCCACAAAACAATTAAAGGGATGAGCTTCCAAAGGCTCGTTAATTGGCTGCAGGCACGGGGAAGTTGGAAGGGTCAGGAGGGGCTCGGGGAGTTCGGGAGGCTGCTGAGGAAGGGATTTTGTTCCTGGGAGTTCTCAGCCTTCCCTCCTTCCACTGGGACTGGAGCTGCACGGAGCAGCCACGCGCTCTTCCAGCGCCGAAACCACACATCCAAACCTCGGGACAACGCAGGGAAAAGGCGGATGCAAAGCCCCATTCGGCAGCACAGAACAATAAATCCTCCTCAGAGTTTCCAGGAACCTGGAGATTGCGGCCTGGAGCTTTTCTTTCCAGCACACATTGTCAACACGATGACATCAGCACATCCCGATACGTGCGGGCCTCATCCAGCTCGGAGCTTCGCTCCACTCCCTAAAAACATCCCACTCCCACTCCTCGGGACTTCCAGGGTCATCAATCTCCCTCCTTGGGGCACTTTCAGCCTGAACCTCCAGCGATGAAATCATGGATCTGGGATGTGACTCAGAGGGGCCGTGACTCACCCGCCTGAGCCCTGGAGCGGCTCCATCCCTGGAGCTCCATCCCCCATCCCTGGAGCTCCATCCCTGGAGCTCCGTCCCCCATCCCTGGCGCTCCATCCCTGGAGCTCCGTCCCCCATCCCTGGAGCTCCATCCCTGGAGCTCCATTCCCTCATCCCTGGGAGCAGCTCCATCCCTGGAGCTCCGTCCCCCATCCCTGGAGCTCCATTCCCTCATCCCTGGGAGCAGCTCCATCCCTGGAGCTCCATCCCCCATCCCTGGAGCTCCATCCCTGGACCTCCATTCCCTCATCCCTGGGAGCAGCTCCATCCCTGGAGCTCCATCTCCTCATCCCTGGAGCTCCATTCCCCCATCCCTGGAGCTCCATTCCCTCATCCCTGGGAGCAGCTCCATCCCTGGAGCTCCGTCCCCTCATCCCTGGAGTTCCATCCCCTCATCCCTGGAGCTCCATCCCCTCATCCCTGGAGCTCCATCCCCTCATCCCTGGACCCTCACGGGGTTGGCTTGAGATGGCCACGGAGATGTTCCAAAGCTTGGCACGGATTCCTTGGGAATGCTCAGCTTTGGATATTCCCAAGCAGCGCTGGCAGAACACCAGCCTGAACACCAATCCCACGCTCCCACACTTCTCCCTGTCCCAGCATGAGATGGGAAGGAACCGGCTCAGCAATTTGGGAACACCTGGATTTTGCTCCCGTTCCTTTGCTTCTGTCCCAGATGGAGGCTGGATCAGGAGGAAAATCCAGAGCTGCTCCTTGGCAGAGCCACCCGGGAGCGGACACACGGTGAGGACGGTTTGCTTTGGCAGCTTCCTCTAGGAACATATAAATACATATAAATATATACATTTTAATATCTTTGGCAAATAAAGGATCATAAAAAGAAAAGTTGGTTGGCCTTCCTGGCCGAGCCAAGAACGTACTTTGGGTTAAAAAATAGACACTGAGAAGGATGGAGCCAGAGAAAAAAAAAATAATTAAAAAAAAAAAAAAAAAAAAAAAAAAAAAAGAAAAAAAAAAAAAAAAAGAAAAAAGAAACTCCAAACCAAACATTTTCCCTGCTCCCGAGCTGCTTTAGGAATTGCTGATGCCACAAACCCGCTTCAGGGATGGAGCGGGCTGCTCCTGGAGAGAGATCGATCCACGAAACACCGGCCACACCTTCAGGGAGCCATCCTAGAGACAAATATCTGCCGGAGCAGGTCCAAAATCCCGTATTTATTAATCCGCTCTCGCGCTCTGGAATGGATCTCGCCCTGTGTAAATCACCGGGCTGACAATGCACGGCGAGGCGGGAGAGCAGCCACACGTTCAGCGTGGAATTCCTCTCCTTCTCCCCTTTCCCCTTTCCCTTTCCTCGCCTGATGTTAATCCCAAAACCTGTGGAATCTTTTTCGCCCCCCAGCTTCTCCCTGACCTCGGATCCTATCAGCTCCTCGACAATTAATGTGGAATTTTCATACGGAGCAGGAAATTTTTCACTTCGAGAGGGCTCCAGGAGGCCAAAGCTTGGCCAGCACAAAGCAGTCCAAGAAGCAGGGCATGGATAGATGGGATTTTGGGAAGGAATTCTTGGCTGGGAGGGTGGGCAGGCCCTGGCACAGGGTGCCCAGAGAAGCTGTGGCTGCCCCTGGATCCCTGGAAGTGTCCAAGGCCAGCTTGGAATAACCTGGGATAATGGAAAGTGTCCCTGCCCATGGCAGGGGTTGGGACTGGATGAGCTTTAAGGTCCTTCCCAATCCAAATAATCCTGGGATTCTGTATCATGGGAAGTTTGATAATTAAATAAGGAGACACAACAGAGGACTTCAGGGTCAAAGGAAGATTTGGGAAAGCTCTGGGAAGTTGGCAGCTCGGCGCTGCCCCAATCCTGGATACAGACACCGGAACAAGGAAGATGAAATGACTTCAAAGGTACTTTTGGAGATTTTCCCTAAGCTGGAGAGGCAGGAACGAAAAAAAAAAAGGTGAAAAGGGAATAAAGAAAATCTCCAAAGAGGGAAGAAACTCTGAGAAAGAAGAGGGTAGTGACGGAAATACCGATGGAAGAAGAGGCTGGGAGAGGAAAAGCAAAGAGGTCAGGGATCAGAGGAGCTGGAGAAGGGAAGAGCCCGGAAAAGAATCCAAGGAGAGGAAGCCCAGGCAGGATCAGGGAGATGAGAGGGTGAGAGACCCCTTGGAAACTCCGGGGGGCTCCCAGAGCATTTCCACCCAAGCCCAAAAACGTGCTCTTGGGGAGAGAGCCAGGGGGAGCCGGGACAGGAGGGGAGCAGGGAAGAAGGAATTTGTGTTTTATGAGTTTTCCCTTGGAAAAATCTCGTGGAGAAAGAGCAGAGGGGCCAGAGCAGCTGCTCTGGGCAGGACTCAGACCCCGCTGGCAGCAGAGGGGGGACACGCTCAAAGACACCCCAAAAACCACGCTGGAAACTCTCCAACTTCACCTTTCCTGGGAGGGAAACCAGGACCCTTCACATTCCAGCCCCAAAACAATGGATTTTCCTTCCTTCCACGCGCAGCCAAGATGGAAAGGCAGGTGGAAAGTGATTTAGGATTGCACGTCAGGAGACCTCTCCTCGTGCCAGCTCTACAAATGACATCGTTCCAGCAAACTGGCTGGAATTCAAGCCCAGGAATGCCCGGATCAGGCATCAGGATATTCAGGAGCGTGTTCTCCTTTGGATGGACGGGAAGATTCCAGCAGCAGGCCCCACCCCTCTCTGCAAGGCACAGCAGGAACCCCCCATTGAATAAATTCCAAAAATGCAACAAATCCATGGGTCGGGAGGGAATTCCCTGGGATCCCGAAGCCCAGGTTTCAGCAGGAACTGGCACCAGCCCCTCTCCAAAGTGAAGTTTTCCTTATAAACCTGCAGGAATCACGTCCACAAACTCCCAGGCAGGGTGGGAGATTCCCCACCGAGGGATGGACACCTCGAACCCGACAGGAACTCCCTGAACGTCCCCAAAACTGAGTCACAGCTCCCTTTAATCTAATAAACACTTCCAGGGCTGGTGACTCCATCTCCTTGTAATTCCCAAAAGCCCACGGATTTCTCACTCCCGTCCAGTGGTTTTCTCTTTTCCCTCCCTGGGGAAGGCCACCAAGAAGAGCTGGATCATTCCGGGCCTCCCGCTGCAATCCCAGCCCTTGAGTGCCACTCACACGAAATCCCCCACATCCCCGCATTTCTTCCTGTTCTCCTCATTTCTGGGACAACAAATCCAAAAAAGCTGGGAGCAGCCCTGGCTGGGGTTCTGCTGGCACTTAATAAACAGCCCCGGCTCCTGGGCATTTATAACCAAAATAAAACAAAATAAAAATAAAAAAGAAAAAGAAGAAGAAGAAGAAAAAAAAAGCCCTGCAAGTCCCAGGAACTCAAATCAATAATTCTGCTGGTTTTATTGCAAAGAAAAACATCTTTAAACTTAGAGAGCCCTCTCCTTTCTGTAGGTCCAGAGATTAAATTTATGTCCCTCTTGCAGCTCTTAATCCAAAGCATTAAAGCAAGCAGAGGCATCCAGGATCCTCTGGAAAGCCGGGAATATTTATGAGCAGGCGCTGAGCCTCCTTCTATCAGCGAGGAGTGGCGGAGGGAACGGCTGGAGAATGCACTTGAGGAGATTTACTTCCCTCCCGCCGGGAATTCAGCGTCTGGAGCGGCCACAAATCCTGCCATGACATAATATTCCATAAAAGAAAAATACGGCACCAGAGGTTTTATTTGTACATAAAAAGCCTCGTTTTTAATTAAAAGGAAAAACACGGAGGGGTCTTATCAGGGGGCTTGGCAAGAAATAAGTGATGCCTTCAGTGTTATACAACCAAAAAAAAAAACCTACTGGAAGATTTTTATTTTTATTTTTATTTTTTTTAAACTCCATTTTTATCTAGCCCGAGACACATTTCCCCAGCGGAGTTATCCGAAGGGTTTTATCCCGGTTTTGCGCAAAGAGCAGGAGGGACAGCCGCGTTCCCCAAGGACGCTTTAACTGCGTCACCCCAGAGCAGCCCCTCAAGGTCACAGCCCCCCATCCCTCACGGAGGGGAGCTCCATCCCAGCAGGAATTCAGCCCAGCCCCTCCAAAACCTGGCACCTTCTCCCGCTTTCGGCGCCTTCCCCGTGCCTCCATCCAGTTTGGTTTGCACCGACCGCGATTCCAGCTCGCCTCTCCCGGAGCCAAACTCAATGACTCAATCCCAGCGCGGTCCAAGATCTCAGCTCCTGCCTGCTTTTGGGTGGAAATCTGGGATTTTTTTCCCCTTCTTTGGCGCGGTTCTCGCCCCCGAGTGTGAAATGACCTGAGCGCCTCCAAAGCCCCAGCCCGGGGTGGCTCCTGCTCCGTTTGGAGCCAGACTGGGTCTATTTTGGGTGGAATCCTTCCTGGAGCAAAACCAGGACACCTCCGGAGAACGAGCCAAGGTCTTGGAGGTGCCTCTGTGTTTCCATCAGCCCCTGGAGCTCAAGGGGAGAGGGAAAAGTGCTTCCCTGCCCTTCCCATTCCCATTCCCAATCCAAGCCTCACTGGCCAATTCCACAATTCCCCGCAAAGCCATCGCACTTCGGCCATCCCCAGTTCCCTTTGGCCGTTCCAGCGGCCACCATGGAGTGGTTTGGGCTGGAAAAGACCTCAAAGCTGATCCTGCTCCCAGGGCAGGGACACCTTCCCTATCCCAGCTCGCTCCGAGCTCCGGCACCTCCTGGAAAGCTGGGAATGCCACATGGCTGGAAAATCCCAAAGAGGCCGAGCAGTCCCCTGAACTCCGTGCCAAAATCTGGAGAACACCCCAAATATTCCAGCCACGGAGCCAGAGCAGATCCAAGCATGGCAGAGTCACCTCCCGGCTGTTTTTCCAGGACTTTCCGTGCCCTTCCTGCCCCTGGCACGGAGCTCAGCAGGGATCTGCCGTCTGATCCCACGGAGCGGGGCCGGAGCTGCACAAAGCCCGAGGATGACTCACGTCACTCACATCAGCCTGGGCTTCTGGATTTTATTTTTACTCCAGTGAAACATCCAGCTTGCCCTGGAGCAATCCCATTAGTCACGCTGGCTCCTTGGGAACGGGCAGAGTCCGAGCGGGATCAAGAGTCAGATGTGGTTTCCTCCTTTTTGATTTGATTATTATTCATCAGGAGTGAAATTCCTGCCTCGGGACGAGCCCTGTCCCGCAGCCCTTCCATGGAATATAGGTCACCTAATTTCACCCCTGGAGACACAAACAGCTGCTGAGAAAAATCCCTTTCAGATTTCCCGAGACATTTTCTCGGGACAGGAGCAGCGCTCGCTCTGCGGGCCTCAAAGCGACTCTGACTCGCTTAAAATCCGGAATTCTTGAGTCAAAGCACCCTTGCAGAGGAGAAATATCCATGGAAAACTGAAAGGCTCATTAGCATGGAGGGAGAAAAGCCCCAGGCAGTGATGAAGGGCGTTTGGAGGACCCTGGGGACTTAGTGCCTCCGTGAATTATTTGTTGTGTTTATTGCTCTGGGATCCGGGCAGGATGAATCCATCTGCTAAAACCTAAAGCTGTAACTCCACACCGTAACTCAGAGCTGGGTTGGAGTTCCAGGCAAGCACACGGAGTCCTTGGGATGCTCCGGGTGACTCAGGATTCCAGCATCTCCTCAGGTCTCCAAATTTCCTCCCAAACCCCGATGAAATCCTCCCCTCCACGCTCAGAAAAAAGGGATTTAAACACTGGACAGAGCAGAAAGGAGCTGCTTTTCCAGCCTGTCAGGGTGGAGGACAGGGCTGGGGGGCTCTGGTTAAAAAGCAAAGTTCAGAGGTGATAAATCCAACCCCGAGCAGCTTCCAGCCGCGGGCGCTTGGAGGGATCCTCCCTCCAAAGGGCTCATTCCACACTCTGGGATCATCTCTGAAGCTCCTTCCCATTCCCCGAACCAGGAGGTCACCAGCTCTTCCTCCCCCTTTTCCCAGCAGAGTTCAGAACAACATTCCATCCCAACCCCGAGAAATTTTTGAGGATTTTTTTTTTTTTTTTCCCTTCAAGGAAAACCCCACGAGAGCGCCGCTTCCTACAAACGCCTTTTCCCGGGACGCGGAGAACGCGAGGAGCTGTCACAGCCGGAGCGGGACCACGAGCACCCCTGCCCTGGGGACAGAAATAACACCTGAACCTGAGCCAGGCCTTTTCCCCAAGGGAAAGAGAATCCCTCAGACCTTCTCCAACCCGCCCAGGTTTTATCGGACTCGCTGCTCATCCGGCAAAGCAACTCCCAGGGACGGGGAGAGCGAACCAAATCCCGCTGTGGGAAAACAGCGGCCTGCTGGAAAACCTCTGCGCTCCCCCTCTCTGCCTGCAGACACAACATCCCGCAGGAAGATCCCTGGCATTCCCGGCTCCCAGTGGACGGCCCTTCTCGCCAGAGGGGAGGGAAATGGGATGGGGAAAAGGCGGCTGTGTCCGAGGGCCGGAGCAGCGTCTTGGCCGCATCTGCTCCTCAGCATCCCACCGCTCCCAACGGGAGCTTCCCACGGCTCCCACCGCAGGGATCCATCCCCAGCCAGTCTGCTTCGGTGTTTGAGCCTGGAATTCCCGATTTCCCGGCTCCAGCCGGCGGCTCTGAGCGCAGAGCAGTTGTCTCCAGTTCAGAGGCCTCAGGCAGAGCGGGTTGGGTTGGGTTGGAAGGATCTCAAAGCTCTTCTCATCCCACCCCTGCCGTGGCAGGGACACCTCCCACTGTCCCAGGGTGTCCAACCTGGCCTTGGGCACTTCCAGGGATGGAGCAGCCACAGCTGCTCCGGGAATTCCATTCCAGGGGTCTCCCCACCCTCCCCGGGGAGGATTTCACCAACTCATCCCTGGAACTGCAGCTCCTGCCCTGCCTCTCTGGCTCTGCACAACACCCCGCACTGAAACGCTGCCCCAGATTTCCCAGCTTTTATTACATTTCTCCCTGTTAATTCTGTTTTTAAAGCCAAGACGGGGGCAATAATAAATCAGAGGACAAAACCCAGCTCGCTTCCCTCGAGCCATAACGAACCTTCAAGCTAATTCCAGCAATAATGACACTGCACGTGGCATTACCTCGGGAAAGGTTAAAGACGGAAATCCAGGAGACAAAAGGGATGTGAAAAATGTGAAATTACTTAAAACAACTGAAACAAAAACCCCCAAAGAACCGAGGGTTTGAGCAGATTAATTTAGTGCAGCGAAGCGGGAACCCCGAGGTGAAACCCATGCAGAATTCCAGGGATTTCATCTCTGAGATGCATCCCAGGGCAGGATACTTGAGTTACGGTGTGGGGCTCAGGAAGAAACGAAGGAGGAAAAGGCTGTAATGAGTTCTGAGAGGAAAAGCCTGCCGGAATTGATGGGTTTTAAAGCACTTCCAGAAGTCAGCCTTGCTTGCAGGTTGGATGGGAACCACAAATTGAATCAGCGCTCTCTTTGTCAGAGCAGCACAGCCATGGAATTCCGAGGAAATAAAAGGGCTTTCGTGAATATAAATACATAAAATTTACAAAGCCCTCACAGCCTGCCTTGCACGGCACCCTCACATTTGCATTTCGTGGTGTGAAGGTTTCTTTGATTCCCCAAAAACACCCCCTGGAGCTCCGGGCAAGGCTCCAGCTGGAGCCAGAGGAAAACCATTCGTAGCAAACAAACAAACAAAAAAACCCAAACCGAACTGAGCCAGCAAAGTGCCAATCCCATCCCAACTCCCCCTCGCTGCCTGTTCCCTTCTGGAACGGCCTCGCAGATCCCTGGATGGGAGCAAGGAGGATGAGCCGTGGTTCTTGGAGGAATGGGTGGGGAAAACTCCACAGCGAACCATCCCAAGAGCCCAGGGCTCACTCCAAGGTTCCCCCCGAGGAATTCCAGCTCAGTGGGAGCCGGAAACAAACAGCAAACCGGGGAAGAGCCTCACCTGGAAGGTCAGTGCCTCCACGTTCCCCCACAGCCATGGCATCCCATGGGATTCTCCTGAGGATCTCCCCCAGATCCCTCTCCGGGCGGGTGGCAGCGGCACCTCCGCTCTCGGCAGCGGCTCCCACAGCAGCGTCCCGGCTCCATCCCTATTTATCCCGACATCCCCGCTCCTGATTCCCGCTGATCCCTGTGACGTGAGCAGGGGCCACGCGGAAGCTCTGGCCCCTGGGATTGCTCCCTCCTGCCCACTCATCCTCACGCAGGGCTGCGGCCACTGGCAGCGGCGGGAATCTCCAGCCACATCTGCCGGAAGATGGAGCGTTCCTGGGTGGTCCTGGAGGGAGCCCCAGGCTCCTGACGACATCTCCCAACTCGCCCACTTCCCACCCCGGCTCCCATCGACGTCCTGAACTTTTGGCACGTCCAGAAAAATTAACGGGGCAGTCGTTAATTGTGTCATCCCGCAAACGCTGCCCGGCTGTTCCGAGCTCTCCCGCTCCCAAAGAAATGCTTCCAACATGGAGAGACGGAATTTCCACCTCCACCGCTGGAAGGGGGTGCCAGGAGGGGTGAGGAGAAGGAGGGACAAGGCTGGCACAGCTGGCTGCTCCTTCACAGCTTTCCTGAGCCTCTGGATGCTCAGAGCTCTTGAGGCAGCAGCTCCAGGTGCTGCAATCCCGGAATGCCAAATCCAAACGTGGATCAGCAACAAACTCCAAGGGGAGCTGGGAGATCGCTCGTTTGTCAGGAATTGGATACTCCTGGTGTAGTTTGGAAGCCTCCACACCATGATCCTGCTTTTCCTGCTCTTTGCCATCCTAAAAATCCTCATCCAGCGCATTTTCCTTGGTGGCAGCAGGCACGGGAGCACTGGGAGCTCCACAGGGAATGTCATGGAGAGCAATTCCTCCCTTGGAATCGTCTCCCAATTCCTCTCTGCCTGCCCACATTCCTTCCCCACACCTGGCTGCTCACATCCAGGGAACTCCCCATCCCTGGAAGAGCTGAAGGGACAGGGCTTGGAGCAGCTGGAACAACCCATGGCAGGGCTTGGGACTGGAGGAGCTTTAAGGCCCCTTCCCAACCCAATCCAGGGATTCCATACTGGGAGCTCACCTCCCATCCCAGCCCTGCAGTCTGGCGAAACCCAAGATGAACTGACAGAGTGACTCCACCCTCTAAGCCTTAAAAAAAGAAAAACAAAAAACCAAAAAAAATAACCCAATAAAAGGAAAATTTGGGATATTCTTTTTCCTCCCTTTTTCAATTTCTCTGCGGATCCGTAACCACAAAGCAAACAGCCTCCATCTGCAGGGCCACGTTCTCCTGCAGGAAGGAGAGGGGGTGTGGAAAAGCTCTGGGGAGAGGGCTCAGCTGCCGAGCAGGATGTTCTGAGGAGAGACAATGGGATCAGGGCTGCTGAAAACAAGCCAGGTGGGATTTTCCTTCCTTTTTCACTTTTTTTTCTTCTTCTTCTTTTTTTTTTTTTTTTTCTTTTTTTTTGCACACCCCTATATTTGTTCCAGGGCCCAGCACATCCCACAGCCCATCCTGCCAGCAGAATTCCCACCTCGGAATTCCCTGCTGAGGGGGGGAGTTGTGGGGATGCACCCAAAGAGCTGGCACCTGCATTTCAGGGAAAGCATTTTGGGAATGCTGAACAACAACGCCCGGGGTTGAGAAGAAGTCGGGAGATCCAGGTTCCACTTTGTGGCTGTAGGCAGGAGAGGATTTTTCCTCCTGGTGCAATTCCCCTTCCCGCTCCCTGCAGGAAGGCGAGGAAGGGATCCTGAGGTTTATCCCAACTCATCCCAGCTCCTGGAGCCCCAGGAGACACCAGGAATTGCCTCATTTTCACACCTGTGAGGGAAACTCCGGGCAAAGCTGCAATCCCAGCAGCCCCATCATCATCATCATCATCATCATCATCATCATCATCATCATCATCATCGCTTTCACTCTGCCTTTTCCCCGCCGACTCCAATTAGGCTGAATGCTCCCCGAGCACTACAGAGCAGGAAATTGGAATTTCAGCAGGATTTTCAGACGCTCGGAATGCCCAGGTCACAGACTGCCTTCGCCCCAGGTGGGAGCCGAACTTTGAGAGCTCCGCTAAAGGGATTTCATCCCTTTTTCCCTCGAACTCGGAGCGCCGAGATCCAGCGGGGGCGCGCGGGAGGAATTCCATTTCACTCCCCGCAAAAGGCATTAACGACATTCCCATCCCGGGGAGGCCCATCCAAACCTGTATTCCAACAGCTGTTCACCTCGGGAATGAGCTCAGAGCGGCTCAGACCTTCGTTTGCAGCAGCTGGAAATTTGGCAGGGCGGGGAAGGGAACATCTGAGTGGTGTGGAGGCCGTATGGACGGGCTGGAGGAGAGCGGGATCAGGGCCCTGCTCCAAAAATCACCTCCAGCCCCGCTCGGGGCAGCAATTTGCTGTCACACGCCACCCTGGCGCATCCTGAAATCCTCCTCCATGGTATTTAGGGAAGCCCAAACCCTCTGCTCCCTCCCAGTGTCACCGGCAGCCTTCGCTCCGAGGGCTCGGCGTCGCTCTGGAAAAGTTTAACCTCCGCAGGATTCGCGGGTTCCAGCCAAATGTAAAGAGATCAAAGTCCGGGCTCGTTTTAATGACCTCACCTCCACGGAATCGAGGAATGGTTTGGGTTGGAAGGGAAGAGGGCTCAGCTCATTCCAGCCCCCTGCCAGGAGCGGGGACACCTTGCACCGTTCAAGTTCTTCACTTAAAGCGCTACAACTTATTCAGAAAATATCAAATTATCCTTTAAAAAATAAAAATTAAAAAAAAAGGAATAAAAGCTCCTCATGCACAAAGACGTCTGGCATCTTGGAAAATGTGTTTTCCAAGTGAATCCAGCCGAAAAAGCCAAATCCAAAGCCAGTCTGAAAGGGTCTGTGAAGAGCACAAAGATTTACACTGAACACTGATTTATGCCACTCGGTGACTGATAAATTAAATTATTTGGTACCCAGCACTTTTCCATTACCCAGGATTCCTAATGATCCTCACGCCGCTGAGTTCAGAAATTCCCATTTTCCTTGCAAAGGTTCCCTCCAGGATCCCAGAAGAGGCGTTTGGAGTCCTCGCTCACCACACCACGAAACCGAAGCGGAGCACAAAGCACAGATCAACTTTTCTCCCGAATTCCCCCTGTTCCACGCTGAAACCCCTTCCCTGAAAATCCATTTGTAGGGATTCCGGCCACGACAGGAAGAAAGGGAGAGATCCTGGGCTGTTTTTAAACAGGACTTCGGGACATTTTGGGTGTCCCCACCCCGAATCCCACCCCAGCCCTCGCTGCAAACCCTTTCCCAGCACATCTGGCCAGATGTGCCCCCTCTCCCTGCTCCAGGCAGCAGGCACAGACGGAATTCTGCGCTGGATCCAGACGTGGATTACGGCAAAAAGAGGTGAAAACTCAAGAGCAGCCAGTTCCTGCCAGGCTTTGAGCTCCTCCACGCCCAGCCCTGCAGCCCAACACCATCCTGGGCTTTTTCCACGGAATTTGTGGGAAAAATTCCCGTTCCCGTGCCCAGGAACAGGTTTTGGAGATGCCATGAAACCAGTTTGATTAAAAACGGTCAGATCAAAGAGCCATTTGTTCCCGTGCTGAGCTCTTCCCACTTTTCCTGGGTCGTTATCCCTTCCGAAATATTTGGGAACTCGGCACAACTCGGAAGAAGAGAGCAGCAGCTTCTCTCCCCGCCTGGTTCCTTGTGAAATGCCTTTTTTTTTTTATTTTTCCCCCTGCTCAAAACTCCTCATTTTTCTTTGGACACAGCTCCTCGGGATGAGCGGGGAGCTCAGGAGGGGGACCCACGCCCTGAGAATCTTTTACCGCCAACATTTCAACTCCAGGCATTTTTTGGAGGTGAGAAAAATGAACTCCCGCCGAACTTGGGAGCGTGGAAACTTCTCCCCCTCTCGAGGGATCCAGGAAAAGAGGCTTCCCGGGGAGCGTTATTCCAGGCTGGAATCCAAAGAGGCTGCACAGGTTTGGGACGGAGGTGTCCGGAATATCAGCAACGATCCCGCCCGCGGCATTCCCAGTTTTATGGAATGCCTCGGGGGGTATCCAGGAGTTTTGCGGATGTGCTCCAGAGCTCTGGGTTTCCCAGAGGATGATCCAACTCCCCTTTCCACCTGTCAGATTTCCCAGAGAAAAGACGGAGCCGAGGCCACACCAAGGATTTGGGAAGAGCACAGGGAAGCACAGCACAATTTATCCAGGGGGGAAAAAAAAACCCAAAAAAACCCCCCAAAAACCCCCAGCTCCTGTGTGCAAATCCCACCGTGACCACAAGCGGCGGGAATTTGAATTATTTGGGAAAAGGTCGCGTTACAAACCATGGAGGTCTGACAGGAGTTACAGGAGCAGACGTTTTACGGCCTTTCTGCGGCTCAGAATTCCAGGTGGGAAGAGATCTCAGGAAAGCCTGGAAGAAGGAGAGATTCTGCTGCAGCCCGTAAATAGCCCTGACCCAAAGCTGGGGCTGGCACAGCTTTAGGGCCCTATGGAAAGAAATCAGATCCCTCTTCCGGGTTCCAGCCACTCCTGGTGGGAATTTGCTCCACAAGACAAAACCTGATCCCGCTCCAAATCCAGGCAGCTCAGGCAAAAACCTGGATTATTCCTTCAGTGGTGATGGGGAGAAGACACATTCCGATTCCCAACAAACAACATCCAGCTCCGGGTGAAGGGGAGGCTGAGGGAATGACGGGAAGTTTTCCAAGACTGGATAATATTTTGATGGGAAGGTTTATGGACGCCCTCAGGAGGAGCAGTTTTAAAGGGAGAATATTCCATTGGAAAACTGGTTTGTTTTTCTTGTCAAAATTAACGAAAAATCGACGGGAGGAATTTCACCGCTCCCATTCTGCACAGAATTATAGGCAAAATTTAAATCATTTACGTTTAATAATTTACGTTTCTGGCATGAAAATAAAAGCTGCCCTTTTCCCAGTAATCTTCTGGGCAGACACCACTCCCCATCAGTTTCCTCAAGGGCGCTGCTATTCCCTCCAGAGAATCATGGAATGCTTTGGGTTGGAAAGGCTCTTAGGGATCAGCCCATCCCATCCCGGGGACAATTTCCATCGTCCCAGGTTGCTCCAAGCCTCATCCAGCCTGGCCTTGGACACTTCCAGGATTGGGGCAGCCACAGCTTCTCTGTCACTGTGGAGCCGTTCCACCTTTTCCCTAAAATACAGAAAATTTCCAAGGCAGGTAATTCCTTTTCCCGTCTTTTTGCACCCCCTCATCCCATGCCCAGCCAGCAGCATGGAAAATCCGGCTCCCAAGAAGCCAGGATTCACCTGGGATCTTCCCACAAGGATTATTTTTTTTTTTTTTTTTTTTTTTTTTGTGCTCAGAGGATGCACTCAGGGTCATTAAAACCCTAAATGAGATTTGGAAAAGGTCCTGTTTCTAATCAAAGATAGGGAATGGAGAGGATGCAATTGGAAAAGGATGGAGCTGAAGCCAGAGGGAAATAAAAGCTGGAGGAGTGACAGCGAGGCTCTTTTAGGACTTTCCAAGCTGGTTTCATCCTTTGTCCGTTCTGGAAAAGGACAAGGATTCTGTGTAAAGAGGAAAAAGAAGGAAAAACGAAAAGGAAGGGGAAAGGTTTGCTCCTGTCAAGGGGGATTAAACTCCTGAGGGCGGGATGATGTCATCCCACCTCCTGCTTTCCATCCGCTGGACACGTGGATGTGGATCAGCAGCGCCGGGGGAAGACCCAGACGGGTTAAAGAACCGGAAAAAAGCCAATTTCCAACTCCAAAGTATCCCTTCGATCTTCCCTGGGAGGGTGGGGAGGCCCTGGGATGGATTTCCCAGAGGAGCTGTGGCTGTTCCATCCCTGGAAGTGCCCAAGGCCGGGCTGGATGGGGCTTGGAGCAGCCTGGGATACGGGGAGGTGTTGGGATTGGAGCTGGATGGGCTTCCAGGTCCCTTCCCACCCCAGCCATTCCATGAACTTTGTGCTTTCAGGCACCCAGCCCTCGTGGGGATGAATCAGCAGATCCATCTTTTCCTGGGGAGGAAATGAGCCAGAAAAAGAGCTCAGATCCAAAGGCAAAATCTAAACTGATCCTCCAAGGGCTTCCCGAGAGCTCATCCCACAGAAGGAATTCTTCTGGAGCAGGATCCATGCCCTGGATCTGACACGTCCTCAAGGAAATGTTTGTCCCTCCCCTTTTCCCTGCCTACAGCTGCTCAGGATGGTTTTGGGGGCTGGAATCCGCTGCTGAAATCCTGGTGGGAATCCACCACATGGAATTTGTTGGTCGTTTAATTCCTGGGAGCCTGGATCAGGAATGTCCATCCTCCAATTAATCTGAGGAGTCGGGAGCATTCAGATGCCCTCTCCCCTAAGGCAGGAATCACCTCAGGGCAGGATCCCTGCGGAAGGCGACTCAGCAGAGCAGGAATCTGGGATTTTTCCAGGCTTTGGGAGCTGGGAATGGCATCTGGAGCTAACAACCCAACCCCAGCCCACATCAGTAAATCCACGGATGTTTGGCAGGTGCCCATCCCAGGAAAGGGCCACCAACGCTGGGGTCCCTCCCCAGCCGGTTCCTGAGGGATCCCAGGAGCTGCAGGATCACCTGAGGGAATTCCTGCAGGGATCCAGCTTGGAGGGGACACCTCCAAAAGGCCCCTCCGGCATCTGCCACCTCCTCTCCTCCACGGAGCCGCAGCCGGGGCTGGACGCAGCTGCTCAGCACATCTGGGAGCCCGAGCAGCAGGGGAACAGCTGCAAGCGGCTGGATGGGGATAAAAATGCCACCCTGGAGCGCTCCGCGGGGCGGGACGTGCAGAAGGCAAGTAAAACCCCGGATAACCGCTCTGTTTGCTGCAGCTCCCAGACAAAACACGGCTGATCCCGGCAAACCCGAGGCAGAGGCTGCATCCTTCCCAAGAAAACACGGCCAGGGAGAGCTCAGCTCCCCGTTGGCTTTTCCCAATTAAATCCGGGCGTTTTTTTTTTGCCCAGAGGAGCTGACAGAAACTGGAGCAAGCGGCAGCAGGCCTCAAAGAGCAGGAGGATTCTCCCCCGTCCCCAAATCTGCAGCAGATGCCAACTGGCAGAAGACAGGGAGGGAACGGAATATTCCAAAGAAAGCTCCTCATTTCCCTCGTTTCAAAGGAGCCAGGAGAAGCGGGGGAGAGCTCAAACCTCTGCCCTAAATCAGGGTGAGAGGGAGAGAAAACCCTGGGATTGCAGAAGGAGAATTTTTCACTGCGGACCACACAGCAGAAGGAAAATAAAAATAGTAACAGGGAAAGCAAACTTCTGCTCCCTCACTTTTCCCCTGTTTTAACCGTTTGCTCGGGAACAGCCATGCAAAATGCACCAAATCTGAAGTTTGTATCAATTATGTCAATCCCTAAGGAGTGTGGTCCTCAGTGGATGCTCCCACTCGGCTCAGGTGGAGCTTTCACCCGAGGATTTTGGGGACCTGCAGCTGCTGAGGCCAAAAACAAGGAAGAAAAAGAGAGGGTGAGTCACCAAGGACAGCGGAGGTGCCATAAAACCTCAAAATTCCAGCAAACCCTCAAGGAAAAAAGGAAAAGGCAAAGGAGTGCTCTGCTGTTATCACAGGAAGCAGAGAACAGGCGCTAAGATATACCAGAAATCCATTAAACTTCAGGAAAACCAGTTATTTTTATCCTCCATGTGAACAAAAAGCCACCCTGAGCCTCGGGATACTTCAGGATAGAAGCCGTGGCCCTCCCAGGATTGATAGAAAAGTAATTTATTAATTATTCTTCACATGGCTGAGGAGAATCAGCCGGAGCTGCAGCACCAGAGAGGGGAAACGGAGCTCCCAGAAGGTCCCAGATCCTGGAGAAAGGAATGAGGGGAGAAGTGCCACAATTCCAGCTGAAATCCTTGGGAGCACGCCAGGGAGAAGGGACAGGCAGGTTTTTCCAACCCCTCCCCAGGAACCAGCTGCCCAAATCCTGCAGATTTTTGGGACCCTGGGCACAAGAGGTGGAGCCAAACCCAAGGCTGGACCTCAGGTTTGGATCCCAAACAGCCTCGAGGTTTGGGCAGCTGATTCCTGGCGGGGTTTGGAAAAATCTTCCTGTCCTTCCTCCCCAGTGTCCTCCAGGGGAGTCCTCCCAAAGATTCCCGCTGGAGAAATGGCAAACCTGCGGATTTTTGGGACCCTGGGCACGAGAGGTGGAGGCAGCCAGAGCCAAACTCGAGGCTGGACCTCAGGTTTGGATCCCAAACAGCCTCAAGGCTTGGGATTTCTCAGCATTCACCACTCCTGTGCTAGGATTCAGTGCTGGGAAGAGGCCTCAGGCCTGTGGGAAGCTCCAGTGTTCCCCTCAGGAGAAGGAGAGCCGAATCCAGGGAATGCCGTTGGCAAAGCCCCGTTTCACACAGAGACGCTGCTCCAACCCCACAGCGCGGCCACACAGCTCCAAACAACTTCCACTGGGGCAGCAGCTGCTCTGGGAATGAGCTGGAAGCAGCCTCAGGTGCAGGGAAAAGAGTTCCACCAAAGCAGGAGAGCTCCAGAGCTTTCCCTGGAGCCCGATCCTCACCCCGAGCTCGCAGCCTGGGATTTGCTGAGGAAGCTGCTGTGGGAAAAGGGGATTCCACCCAAAAGCTCCAAGAATCCTCTCTGTAGAAACCCCTGCAGACAGATTTCCGCGGATAAAATTCCCCTTGGCTTCTCAGCCACGCTCCTGACTTCCCTTGACCCGCAATCCCCCCCGTCCATTTATTCCCAGCTGCAAACTCCTGCTTCCCATCCCTCTCCAGCCATCCGAGCGCGGCCCCGAGGTTCTGATATTCCCTAAGGATCAAACATTTGCTGTCAGGAGCACTGAGACCGGAATTCACCAGACAGGAGCCTCGCCACAAGCTGCCCTTCCTGCAGCTCCAGGGATATCAGGGCTGGAAGGAAGGCCCTGGAAAACCGTGGGGTCGGACACCCTGAATCCAGAACTCGGGATTCTGCCTCCTCCTCCCCTTCACCTCATTTGATCTCTCCTCTGGCTCTTGTCCTGCCTGGGTGCCACATTGGGAATGACAGATCCCAGCCCCGGCCTCCAGGCACTTCCTCGACAGCACTAAACGACTTTTAATAACACAGAGCTCATCCAAGAGCCTCCAGAGGAAGCTTCCCTCCTCCAGTATCCAACTGGTGCAGCCCTGGAGTTCCCTGGAAGCCTCACACCGAGATGCACAGCTCAAGATAAAAGAGCTTCTTCCTAAGCTGCCAACGTTCAGGTGAAAATCCCTGTTTGCCTAAAAAACCCCCTTTGAGCTCGGTCTTGGTTCTTGAGGGATTGAGATCCGTGGAAAAGCTGGAGGAGGTTGGACCAGGCTGCACCAGGAGCAGATGAAAACCAGAGCCAGCTCCTCAGAACCCCTCTGCTCCCAAAGACTTGGGAATTGCATGGACTCTCCACTCCCCCCTGCACTCCACACGTTCCATCTCCTTTTGCTCCTCTCCTAATTCCGTGTGCTGCCTTTGGCTGCGGTTTAACTCCTCTCTGACACCATCAGGTACGACATCAGTTCTCCTCCCACTTTTTAAAAAGCTTTTCCTGCCAGATTCCAGCCAGTTCTGACCATGGCTGAACCCTGATTTCTGCATCCGTGAGGATGGGGAAATGCACTGGGAATTATCCCTCTTTATCCTACACCTGCTCACGTGCCACAGCCCCGGGCCACTTTTCCATCAGGAATTCGCAGGGCACGTGCACAACCCCGGCCTTCCTGAGTAATTTCATGGATTTCAGAGTGCATAACCGGCCCCTGGGAATTCCTGGCCGCAGGGAATTCAGCTGGACGCAGGGATCTTGCTCTGACACGAGATCCTGTGTGATCCCAGCGCTCCTGAGCAAGTCCATCTTCCCTCTCTCCTGCTCCTTGGAATACCTGGCTGCTTGTCCTGGCTCTCCCTGTCCTGTCCCAGCAGCGGCATTCCCTCAGATCCCAGCAGCACCAGGAACAGCCCGCGAAGGTCAGCTCAACCATTTGATCTTCTCAGAACCGTCTGGATTCCTTCAGGATTTCCCTTGTTCCAACAACAACAACAACAAAAAAGAACGGCTGGAATGAAGGAAGGGGGACAGCCGGCCCCAGCTCCAGGTGCAGCCCGCCCCAAACCCTTCCCAGCCAGCTGAGCTCCCCTTTGGGCATCCGCTGAAATCCCAAAAAAGCTCAGGAGCCATCAGGTGGTCACAAGACCCGGAGCTGCTGTCAGGAAATTTCTCCACCGTGGTTTGAGGTTCTGCCTTCCAGCCTTATTTTCCTCAAGCTCCCTTTCCCTTTCCTTGAAAATAATCCCTTCGCTCGGATTCTTGCGGTGCAAAGCTTCCAGTAAGTTCCAGCCTGGAATCCAGGCAGGGGGATGGATTATCTGCCTGCAGTAGGACACCTCGCTCCGAGCAGCCTAATAACATAAAAATGATATATTTGAAGTGCTGCTCCCTCAATAATACCTTTAAATGGACTCCATTTATTTGAGCATTATAAATAAAAGTGCTGGCACAGGGGGAAGTTTCTCTTGGAAAAGGGGAACAATGAACTCTCCAGCTCCTTCAGCCTCTCCGAGCTCTGGTTGCCAACCTCGGAACTGCAACTCTCCAAGTGACTTTAATAAGCAATATATTCCATTTTTCCATGCATTGTTGCTCTTCAGAATGGATCCAGTTCTGGGGGGGCGAGGAGGAAAAGCTGTGGATTTCTGCAAAACTCACCCAAAGCTCATCCAAGCCCGTTCCAGGGGCTGTGACCGTCACCTGGACACTGGCTTCATCCTTGTCCAGGAAAAGAGCACCAGCTCCACGCTCACCTCCAGCAGCTTCCAGGTGCCTCCTGCTGCTGGAGCTCCGGTCCTTCTCACACTCTGCGAGAAGCCAAAGGATTATTCCAAGCTCCAAGTCCCCAGAGTCTGGAAAACTGCAAATCCAGCTCACCTTTCCACGGGAGAAGCTGGAACAGCCCTGAAAATGTTCCTTATCAGCGGCGTTTTCCAGAGCTCCACGAACACTTTCTCTGCTTTTTTTTTTTTTGTTTGTTTGTTTGTTTTCAATAATTCCAGCATCCACGGGAAGCTCCGGGGGATGTTTCCACATGTTCTGACACACTGCCTCCATCCCCTTGGACGCGGGGCTGTTCATGGAGGGACGGCTCGTGTGGTGCTGACAGTTCTGAGCACCTCACTCCGCAGGAAAGAGGAGCTAAAAGCATTTCCTCGGATAAAAAAAAAGGAAGGGAACTCGAGGAGCTGGAGCTGCTCCAAGAGGGGAATGAGGCGCCACCAGCAGCACCTGTGGGCACGGAGGGCTGGGAACGCAAAAACCTGTTTAAACCATGATCCCAAAAGCCCTGGAAGCAGGTTGGCCTTCTGGATAAGGCTGCTTCCAATGACTTCATCCCCAAGAAGGGTGGCCATTGGGCTTGGGGGACTGGATTCTCTCCAATATTCCCTGGCTCCATCCCCTCCCCAAGCCCCATCATCTCCAGTCGCGCTCGGAGCTCATCCCGCCGCTCCGGAGATTCCCCAGGCACCGCCTTCCCACCCGACGGGTTTTTCCTTTGCCAGAAAAAAAAAAAAAAAGCACTGCACGGCCTTGACCTCCCCGTTCTGGCACCGCCGCTTCCCGTGGAACGCGCGGCTGCTTTCGCATCCAACTGGGATCGCTCGGGGCGTTTGTGCTGCAGCTGCGGGGCCGAGGGCTCCGGCGCGGGTCGTTCCCGCGGCCGCCGGCGCTGCCCGGGATGAGCAGCTGAAGGGTGGGTGTGCAGCTCCGCCAAGGGCTCCCCACCCCACCCGCGTCTCCTCTCCCCGAGGATCCCGCGCCGTTTCCAAGAGGGTGTGGCGGCATGACGCCACGGAACGCGGGAGCTGATCCCAGCGAGGGCCAGGGAAAGATGCTCTGGGATGGAGCTCTTCCAGGGGGTGTCCTCCAACACGCCCGGGGGCCAAGGTGGGTCTGCCCAAACCACACCTTCCAGAGCTTTCTCCGGCCAGCACAGGCTCCCAAAGCGTCCTACGGCAGCTGGATCCCAAGGTCCTGGATGCTGGCACATAGAGCACACCCAGCACTTAGGGAATCGTGGAATGGTTTGGAAAAGGGACATTGAAGTTCATCCCATTCCAGGGACACCTTCCACCATCCCAGGGTGCTCCAAGCTCTGTCCAACCTGGCCTTGGACACTTCCAGGACAGCCACAATTCCTTTGGGAACCTCCGCCAGGATCTCCCCACCCTCACAGGGAAGGATTTCTCCCCAAAACCCCGAAAGCTCCAATTCACTTCACACCCCCACTATGCGCTTGCGCTCATTAAGCGGTGAGTACACCCTTCTAATTAAGACTGGAATTAATTTAGCACACCCCTGGAGCATCCCAAATCCCTCCCCTAACACTTCATTCTGAAAATACATCTCAACTCAAGAAGTTCCTCCTGGTTTTTAGGCCTTTTCCCCCCTCAGAGCCACACAGGGAGAGCAGCAGATTCCCCTTCCCGCTGAGGGCGAGTCACAGCTGCTCCATCCGAGCCAGCTTTTCCTGCAAATACATCCTGATCCTATCAATCCTCGCTAAACTTCTGGAATGGCTCTTGTTTATAAAGGCAAGACCTACAGCAGGACACCCAAAATATCTCGTATCAGGCTACGCTACAGCACCTTCCTGACTGGCACGTTCAGAAAAGCTTGGAATCGATCCGGCCGGGATCAGCGCTTCCAAGGCCTCGCCTGGCGATGGGAATTCGCGTGTAAAGCCAGCGGTGATAAGAGAAGGAAGTCAGGACGGTGAAAAGATGAGATCCTCATGAAAGCCACTGGCATTGTCCAGGCACGAGGAAAACCTCCCAGTGGGAGCCGTATCCTGTTTCAGACCCAGCTGGATTTAACAATTCCCCGGAATCTCTTTGCACAAGCCCTGGGTTTTCCAGCAGAGCAACCACAAACGTCAAAGCTTAACCCAAAGCGGCCTGGAAAAAACCCAAACATCGCCAAGTTCTGCTCCTCATTCTTCCCCAAGGGCAGAACTGGATATATACTCGGATTGAGCAAGAGTCCTTCCAGACAAAAATGCAAGGGAATGGATTCGCCCTCGTCTTTACAGGGATCCTGAGGAATTTTAAGAGTCAAACTTGTGCCAGCCCTGTCAAACGGACGGTGCCAAAATGACAGAGCAAACCTCGGATTGTGCAAGTCCGCTTCTGAGTTTTCCAGAGGATTTTCCAGCCGTTCTCATTTCCTGGGTGCCAAGAAAGAGGAACAGCTCCCACCCTGGGAATGGGGGACATCCCAACCTGAGCCCTCACCTCAGACCACTGCTGCTCCTGTAACCCAAACAGCTCTTCCCCCCAAATTCCCGCAGGACTGCAATTCCAGGTCAGGCTCAGAGGACAAAACACTGCTCAACTTGATACAGCACAACGTTAATCCTCGAGGCAAAACCCAGCCCTGCACAAACCAAAACTCCAGAGGGAAAAAATCCTCAAGTGCTGGATGAACAGAGATGTGGGACAAACTTCCACGCGTTCAGGTTTCCTCTATAACTGGACATCTTGGGTGCTGTGAAAGGCCCAAAGCTGAGCGTGAGGGAAATGGAGAGAGTTCACCCAGCACATTTCCTTTGGGTGCCAGGAGCTGGCCAGAGCAGGGAGCAAAAAGGTCTGCAGGAGATTCCTTCTTTTCTCCTTAGAGCAGGAAAAGTGCCCAAGGTCAGGGGTGGAGGATTCCTGGTGGGAGCCCTGGCTCCTGATGGGATTGAGGAAGGGAGAAACAAACTGGGCTAAAGCTGGTGACAAATGTGAGGGGAAAACACAAACTGGGCTAAAGCTGGTGACAAAAGTGAGGGGAAACACAAACTGGGCTAAAGCTGGTGACAAAAATGAGGGGGAACACAAACTGGGCTAAAGCTGGTGACAAAAGTGAGGGGGAACACAAACTGGGTTAAAAGCTGGTGACAAAAGTGAGGGGAAAACACAAACTGGGCTAAAGCTGGTGACAACATTGAGAGGGAAACACAAACTGGGCTAAAGCTGGTGACAACATTGAGGGGAAAACACAAACTGGGCTAAAGCTGGTGACAAAAATGAGGGGAAAACACAAACTGGGCTAAAGCTGGTGACAAAAATGAGGGGGAAACACAAACTGGGCTAAAGCTGGTGACAAAAATGAGGGGGAAACACAAACTGGGCTAAAGCTGGTGACAAAAGTGAAGGGAAACACAAACTGGCCTGAAACTGATGACAAAAATTAAGGGAAAAGCACAAACTGGGCTAAACCCGATTACAAAAGTGAGGTAAATATAAAACCTTAATTTGACAGTGATGTCACGGGGAAACATAAAAACCAATCCTAACAGTGGTGTCCGAGGGCCGGATTTGAGGAATTTATGAACAATGCAACAGGTTGGAAGCTCTGCCTTCACCAGGGACCAGCCCCAGACTTTGAGGGGAGATGAAACCCCCCGGAATTTGCCCCAGCTTGAGGAGCAGCACCCCAGGGACGCGTCCCTGGCTCGGCAGAGCGGCACGATAAGGAAAGCTCCGCTCACGTGCAGAGCTCCGAGCGACCTCAGACTTGGCTGCACCTCATCCCCTAAACACGCTCCAGACCTGGATGGCTCGAAGGGACCCAGCCTCGCCTGAAAGCTCCAGACCTCCAGGAAATCAATGGAAAAAAAAAAAAAAAAAAAAAAAAATTATAGCTCACGTGTGAGCGGGGTCAAGGGCAGAGCGTGCGGGGAGCATGTCGAGATGCGCGCTCGGGAGAACAAATGTGCGCGTTCAGCTTGGAAGGGGCCGGCTCATCCCTGAGGGAAGCGTCTCCTCCAGCCCATCCCACGGCAGGGAGGGAGCCGGGGGGATCGTTATCATCCACGTGTGGGCCAGGAAAACCCAAGTCATCCCTTTGCCTTTTCCAACACCTTTCCGTCCACGCTGGAGGCGAAGCCGTGCGTGAATCCAGCCCGGGATCCATCGCTCCCGGCAGGGAAGGGGAGAGGGAGAAGCCGAGCGACGCGGGAATGTGCTCTGCCATCTGCTCCTGGCACGGGCCATCGCACTGGGCTGGTGGAAAAGGCACGGCCCCGTGCCAATCCTCCCTGCTCGGAGGCTCTCCGGACTATATTTAGGATTTTTGGGACGGAGCCGGGTGTTATTGGTCGTTACCAGGACAAAAACATGTGATTCAATCGGCAACAGCTCGGTTCCACCGAGCATCATGTGAGTCCCGGTAAGAGCCACGCGTCTGCCAACTTCCCGAGACTTCTCCGAGTTTTATTTTCCCTGGTTTGTTGCTCGCTCCTCAACACGTCGAACACAGGCGGGGGGGTGGGCTTGCTGCAACCTGGGCCCACCGTGCCCCCGTTCCAGATCAGAGCAAAACAGCCCGGGATTGGGAAACGCGCAGCGGGATTTAACCCGTAAATCCAGGATTTCACCCATAAATCCAGGATTTCACTGGCACAGCTGCTCCTCCTGGAACATCGCGCCAGACATCAGTGAGGAAAGGCTTTGCTGGCACTGCGAGAGCCCGTCATGTGGCTCAGCTAATTAAAAACTGACCTGGGCCATCATCATTAAATGTTGTAATCACAAGCCTGCAAGTGATTAGATGGAGAAACAACACCCCCCCCCCCCTTCGCTCGTTCCCAGGGATCAGCAGCTGACTAAGCCCAGCTCAAGGCCCTCAATCCTTTTTATAAACAGCAGAGCTCAGCTGTTGTCAGGGATGAGGACACCCAGGAATTTTGACCAGCCAGCATTTCCCCTCTTGCTCCACACAACCAGATTTTTGCCAGACGTGGAGGAGTCAGCCTCAAACCCAACCCCCCCCCTCTGCTTCCCTGTCCCACCAAGAAGGGGATGGCAGCCAGGGAATTCACCTCAGGCACTGCTAGAAATGTGATTTAAGGTGGACACGACACCGTCAGCTACCAGAGGATGAATCCCAGCCCTGGCACTCAGTCCTTGACGGGTACACGGGGAGAGAGGAATTGATTTTAAATCCTTTGGGAGCTCTGCGCTCCCTCTCAGGGTAACCTTGGGGCGTTGTACGCTCAGCAGAATTGGCAAAGTTAATTAAAGGCAGATGAACGATGATGGAAGCAGAGAATGGAGAAGAGGGGGTGGATAAGAGGCAGGACGTTCCTGGGAGGATGGAGAGGGGAAGGTTGCAGCGAGAGCCCACAGGGTTCTTTGCCCCCAAAGCCCTGGATCTTGCAGAAGGAATTAAAAAGGCAATTTTCCTGAAATTACCCGGATGCACCAGAGGTACCACCGGATGTCTCGGGGAGGATCTTCAGCTGTGCACCACCAGCACACCTCTGCCACCACACGGCGAGGAGGAAACTCCCCCAAATTACCACAGCAAACAAAAAAAAACAAATAATTTCTGCTCAGTTATAAATCCCCGTGCTCATCTTGAGTCACTGGAACCATTAACGTTGGAAAAGACCTCTCAGAACACCAAATCCAACCCGGCCACACCATGTTCACCACTAAAACATTCCCATTCCAATTACCTTGGGGTTGCTGCTCCTGGATGTCGCTCAGTTGGGATTTTTTTTTTTTTTTTGCTGTTGTTTGGTATTTTATTTCTGCAGGTTTTGGGTTTTTAAGGCTTTTTGTAACCTCATTTAGCTCTTCTCTCAGAAGACACCTGACATCCGACAACCCCGTGTGGTGATTCTCCTCCCCAAGCACCTCTTTTCTTGTGTATCCTCAGAAAGAGCCCTCAAACCATTGCATCTCCTTCCTTCAAACCCTCCCTCCAACCACTCTAAAAATCCACCTCAACTGCTCCCCCCTTTCGCCGCTCCTGCCTCTGAATTCCCGACTTTTCTGCCTCCTTGGTGGGAGGAATTTACTCGAATGAGAGGCAGCACTTGAGGTGTTGAGCCCATTTATATAATACAAGATATTTTCCATGTGTTTTGTCGGGCTCTTCACACTTCTGTTTGCTTTTTTTTTTTTCCCACCACTGCTGCCTGCGGTGCCAAAGGCTACATTGAGCAACCACTGAGGGCTTTAAGCACTTCTTCTCCATTAATATAATAAACTCAGAACAGGGAGGAAAAAAAAAAAAAAAAAAGGAGAAGCAGCTCCTTGACATTTGGCAGGGAGGAATTCAGCTCCCAGTAGCTTCTCCCAGCTCCACGCCCCCGAGGACAAGAAGCCAACATCAAAACCAGGTGGCCAAAGGGCTACTGGATCTTCCAAGCCTTGCTGGTCCATGGATGAAGCAGGACCACGAAGGAAGCGCCATAAAATAGCCTGGAGCGCACTTATCCGGGATTTTGTGGGTGTAGGAAGGGTTTAAACGCCCCGGGAAGAGTGTGCACCGAGCAGAGCTCCGCACAGACCCCAAAAGGTGACCCAGGGCCTGCACAGCCACCACGAGGTGACACTTTCCCGACCCTTCCAGCACCCAGAGGCCAAATGGATGCACGGGATAAAGCCAGCTCCACAGGCAAGGTTTGCTGGAGAAAGTTTTTCCTGAGGTATCCAGGCTGCAGCCCAGGATGCTGTTCCACACTCAGGGTGAGTCCCACGCCTTAGCTTAGGAATGTGCTGAGCTCTGCTGCTGAGCCCAGTCCCTGGGATCCACCTTGGGTCACAAGCAGGAAATCGGGGATTTGGGATGAGCCAGGATCCCACCTCCCAGCTGGGCTTTATCATCGCTTCCCACTCCCCAAGCCCCTCACGCGTGGGGTCACGCAAGAACCACGTGGACACCTCCAGCAGGATTCCCTCGGGAGACCCAGCGTGCACAACTGATTTTATTAAACACTTCCGAGGCTCTGGAAGCGTTGTTCGTTCCCGCTTTATTTCCGTGTCGCTGGATATTCCCAGTGGGAAGGGATCGCCGAGCCCAGCTCTCGAGTGAGGCCCGTGCAGGGACTGAACCACGACCTCGGTGTAATCGGCACCACGCTCTGACCAACGGGGCTGATCTCGCTAAAGAATTCCAAGCTTATCCCTTGATTATCCCAAGATTCCCCGGCTTCCCCGTGCTCCACAGGCTGAACGTCAGTTACAGACCCCAAAGAGCACCACAGGCAGCCTCAGACGTTGCGTTACGCGGGACTCAGCCCGTCAAAAGAGACGCAAAAATCAAGATTTATCCGTCCTTTTCACGCTCCCTCGGCCTCTAACACCACCAAACATCCCGGTTCGACAACATTCCATAAAGCTTTTCCCTCCAAAAGCCAGAATTATCGCAAACCCCGCAGCAACAACCCAGCCCACGCCCTCAGAGCAACTTCCAGAAGATCCTGGAGTGGTTTGGGGTTGGAAAGGACCTTTAAACCTCCCCTCAATTCCAGCCCCTGCTGAGGCTGGGCTTCCATGGATCAGGCTGGTCAAAAACGTGGAAATAAACATCACTGGGAGCTGCTGACCCACACAGTTGTTCTGGGAAAAAACCAACCAACAAACATCCAGCCCTTCAACAGCCAGGTTGTGAACAAGGATTTATAAATTTAACACAAATCCCTGTCTAAACTTTGGACAAATTTAGGCCCTGGAGGCTCCTATTGATCAGCACTGAACCCTCCTCCTGTTAAAGGAGGAAAATCCTCCATTCCTGGCTGTTCCCAGTTTTTCCTGGCACAAGGCAATATTTCTTATTTTTAAGACCCCCCACCCCATGTTTGTGATTTTTTAAATAAATAAATTATGGACCTATACAAGGTTAAAAGAAACACCCCGGAATCCATAGGGACCAAAAAGCAGGGAAGGGGCCCCCAGACCGGCATTTTCCCTGGATAAGTTGTTCTCATCCTCTTCCAGCTCTGATACGCAAAACAAGTGTGCGGAGAGACTTTTATCTTCGGGAAAAAAATAACTTTGCTTTCTGATAACATTAAAAAAAAAAACAAAAAACCAAACCCAAACAAACAAAAAAAAACCCACAAAAAAACCACCCACACCAAAAAACCCCCCACAAAATATAAAACAAACAAACAAACAAAAACAAACAAACAAAAAAACCCCACCACACATACACAAAAAAACAGAATGGGGAGAAAAAAAAAAAACCCAAGAAAAAACACAAAATACTCTAAAAAACCTGGAAAATAATTAATAGATTTTTCTGTGCTTTCATAATAACGTTCACTTGGGTAACCATAAAAAGCAATTATTATGGTAATAAAAGGATGAATAATTTATTTTGAATCCCAGACAAACTGTTCCCTTCCAGAATTCTAAGATGACTCCATGCATATGAAAATCATCTCTTGGGCGCCTGTGCTCGCTGTAGCCGTGGGGCCAGAAAGGTCTTCCCTGGGTTTACAGGATTGATTTTCATTCCCAGAAGGAGTTAAAAATGGGAATATAAACCCGATCACGCCGGAACCTCGCTGCAACTCGTGTTCCCGTTTACTCAGCATCAGTTTTTGTCTGTTGCATTCCCGAACGCAGATTTGGGAAAGGGGATCCGTGTGCAAACTCCCTCAAACCGGCATTTTCTCGACGCACGGAACCCGATGCCCAAAATATCGCTCATAACTTTTGTGTGCAGCAGATTCCAGAACTGAAAGGATTTGGGGTTTTTTGGGGTTTTTTTTGGTATGGAGCGACCCTCCCAGAGACTTGTCAGCTGTCAGAAACAGGGGAGACAACCAAATAAATCCAAATAATAAACCTGAAATCCGAGGGGGGAACTTTTCACCACCCAGAGCCAAACGCGCCGTGAACGAACCTCGGCGTCGGCGAAAAAACTCCCAGCAAACCCACAGAACGCTGGGATTTCACCAGAGTAGGGTTAGATGGGATATCAGGAAGGAAAACTTCCCTGTGAGGGTGGGGAGAGGCTGGGATGGAATTCCCAGAGAAGCTGTGGCTGCCCCTGGATCCCTGGAAGTGCCCCAGGCTGGGCTTGGAGCAATCTGGGTGGAACTGGGTGGCTTTAACACCCCTTCCAACCCAACCCATTCCATGATTCCGTGGATAATCCATCAGCTCCCATCTTAGGGAACCAAATCCATCCCCTCTCCACACCTGCCCAGGGCAGGAGGCTCCACAGCAGCCCCGAGTTCCAACGCCAGGAAGGACGGAGCAGAAGAACAGGAGGCTCCTTTCCAAACCAACAGCCGTAATTCAGGATTTGACACTTCCCAAAGCGCCCACCGAAAAGAGCAGGAGTTCATTCCTAAATAAAGCCCAACTGCCTGCTTTGGGCTTCCCAGCTGCTCCAACTGCACACAATCTGGAATTAAACTGAAGCTGGAATTCTGGAATTAATCTAAACCACGAGCACGGACCATCCCTCGGACTGGATCCGCAACCCTCTGCTTCCATTCCCCGGCTCGTTGTCCCAGAGTTCAACGAGCGACAAATAAACCTCCGAGGAAGAAAGAGGAACTGTGCCAGCGTCCCGGGTAATCTGCTATTAAATAAGTCCTCACACAAACCACCATAAAATTCAATTTATTGGACTCTGTAAAACGCGATTCCCCACCTTGATAATTAAAAAGATACTGTAATTAAAAAAGCGCCTTTAGTCCTCGTGCGCAGCGCATTTGTTCCCGTCTGATTTTTATCCGAGCGGGGGGAATTACAGGAACACGGAATTGCTGGTGGGGCCTTTGCGTGCCGGCACAAAGTCAGGGAGATAATTCCGGTGCTGACTTATTAAAAAAACAGGGTATTGATCTAGTATCGATACCCAACTGTGACGGACAAAAACTCTCCGACAGTTTAAAGTTAGAAAGCGTATGTTTATTACGGCGCCGGACAGCGTGTGGGATAGCTCCCAAAATCACACTGCAATTTGCAGGTGATCACAGAGTCCTTTTATTTACAAAATACTAAATACCCAAAACACAAATGCATATTCATAACCCTGGTACATCCCATTCCCCGCTTCCTATGGTAATTAGCTCAAAAGCTATTGAGCATGTGTAGTTTGTTCCTTGAAATGGGTCGGTGGTCCTTTTCATGGGGAGGGGTCCCCAAAACGAGGAAGTAAAGAAGTCTTCCTCGTTCTGACCTTTCTACGTTTTCAATGCAAATGTGAGAAATGAACCCTTGGTAGGACTCCTGTTTCCTGTCTTTGTGACTGTTCAATGAGTTTCTGGGCAGAGGAGGCCTACACTTGTCTTATGTTCCTAAAAGCTATTCATCAGTTTCTGTATTCTTCATTTCAAACACAGCTAACCAAACCTAAAGTTGACAAGTAACCAGTTATTCTAATATGGAAGAGTGATCCCAAACCCAATTTCTCTTAGTTAATTACTGACTTTCAATTTCAGCAAAGCCTACCTATCTACTTTAATTAATTTCAGCAAAGCTTACCTCTAACTAAAAATCTTTACCCCTCTAAAAATCCTTAATTCTCTAAAGTTTATGTCTCAGTGCCACAAGAAATCCAGAGCTCTGCGGCCTCGGCAGCTGCTGGGCCAGGATTTGACCTGTGCCACCGGCTGGGTTCCCAGAACGGAACATCCCAAGATTTCGGCACCTCCTTTGCTGGGGACGGCGGGATTAGAGCTGCCTTTGCGCTTTGGAGTCGGCACCGAGCTCGGAGCAAAGACTTTTGGAATCAGTTAACAGGAGAGGCAGAGGAGCAGCACCAGCCCTTCCCACCCCGCCGTGCCAAAGCCCAGCATCCTCCTGCCTGGCTTCCAAGAGAAAAAAAAATGGAAAGCTCCTCGTCTCAAACTGAAAAATGAGCACACCAGGTCATTCTCCCTGACGTGAGCAGGAACAGAAGGAGAATTCCATCCCAGAGATTTCCAGGTTAAATCCAACACTCTGCCTGAGCAGCCTCTTGATCTCTCAGCATCACCCTGCGGCACAGCGCCAGCATTCCCAGGGATTTTTCCTTGTCCATTTGCCCCTTCTGACCCGGATTCCCACAGCCAGCCAGGGTTCCAACCCCACTCACAGCCACTCTGGGAAAACCCTGCAGATTCCCCGGAGCTGGTTTGGATTCAGCTCCTCTGCAAGGCCAGAGCTTCCACGGGATGGTTTGGGTTGGAGAGACAAAGCCCTTGGAATGGGAATTTCCATCGTTCCACTTGGCCAAAAACCAAAAAAGGGTTTGGTTGCTGCCCCCACCACGCTGGGGCTGCGAGCAGAGGAGCCTCCATGAGGTTCACACTCTGGAATCTCCATCCTCACGGCCAGGAACCGATCAGGAATTGTGCTGGGAGCAAAGCAGCACCAACCACCGGGAAATGCCACCAACGACAGCCCAGATCCCACAAATTCGGGATAATTTCGGTTGGAAGGGACACTGAAGCTCGTCCAGGCCATCCCCTGACAGCAAGAGCCTAAAGATGTTGGGCAGGACCCGGCTCGGAGCTCATCCACATGGACAACACCTCCGGTTTATGCAATTCCAGTCCCCTCCTGACCTCCCTTGGCTGGATCCGAACACGGGATATCTCAGCCCTTGGAGCGAGCGCAAAGGGAGCCCGAGCGCAGAATGTAAATCCTTCATCCAAACAAATCCCCCTTCCTAAAAATCAGGCAAACACACCCAGCACGAGCAGGGCCCAGGCTGGCTGTTTATTTAACACGCATTCCTCCACCTCGGGACAGGCCCCATCCTTCCCGCTGGAAAACGTTCCCAAATCGCACAAAAATCACTCCGCTCTCCCGAAGCGGGGAGGAGAGGCACCGGCAAAGCGGCGTTAGAGAGCTCATCAAAAGTCTAAGTTTTACCAGATTAATTATTTTCAAACCCCCCCCCCCCCCCCAAAATCAAGTTAATTCCCAATTCCCAACGCTCCAACTCCAACGATTATTAATTCGTAGATCCTTTCATTCATAGGGACCAGCCTAAAAGCGCTGCAGCATTTTTGTTTCACATATGGGCCTGGAATGAAGTTGATTTCCCAGTATTTACCCAGATATAAAATCACATCTGTCCACCGGGCAGAAAAAGCTCCAGGCTGGATAAATCCCTGCGGAAAGAACCAAACTCGGAGCAGGCAAGGAGCAGCCAGGAGAGAGAACACCACCAGGACCAGCACTGCCACAGGCGGGAATGGAGGATCCTGGAAGTCTTTTCCAGCCTCGATGATTCCAGGAGATCAGGAATGCGATTTATGGATTCCCCAGCCAGTGGAATGACGGAGCAGCTGGGCTGGACCGGGAGGCTGTGCCCGAGGAGCAGCACAGAGCGAGGACACGGGTTTGGAATCTGCAAAGGCTCTGGAAAAACAAGGATCTGAACCTCACCGAGCACTTCAGACAGTCCTGTTGGGAAGGAAGAAGCCAAAAAACCCTATAAATATGATTGCCTCTATTCTGAGAATGTGAAACCTGTAACTGAGATAGAATTGAAAGTAAGTTTTGATGTTTGAGATGTATTAGATACTGGATCTCTGGGAAAACAGTTATGTGACCATCTGAAAGTTACCTGCAGCCAGACCCAGAGGTCAAATGGAATGTTCTGTCTCACCCCCAATGTATGGTTCATCCCACACCTGTACCCCTCCCCTGAAGTATCAGGTATCTGTAACCCCATTGGCCCAAGGCTTGTTCCAGCCCACCTTGAAGACCCCTGATAAGGGGTCCCAGGGGGGCTGGACGCTCTCTTTTTGCTTGCACCCTTCCCCGAGGACTTTCCTCTCTTGGAATTTCCTCTCCCTACTTCTCCCTTCCCCCACTTTCCTAGGCCTTGCCACCAGCTGCAGCCCCGCAGCTCCGAGCAAGGCCCCCACATCCCTTACAATAAACCTCATCTTCTAAAACCCAACTTCAGAGATCTCTCGTCTACATTTATCTACACCGTCCTGGAGTCCTCAGCAGCAGGAGGAAGCAATTTCTACACAGTCCCACCGCAGCGACAAACGATGGTGGGGAAAAACCAAACCAAAACCACCCAGAAACGCAAATATTAACGGGGAGTTTTCTCTTTTGGGATCGTCCTGAAAGGGGGAATCTGCACCTTAAACCTCTGGTTCCTGGCACAGGAGCTCAGCTGCTGCCAGACACAGCAAACTCCACCAGCATCAGCATTAAAATAAAACAAAGTAGAGCCTTTAGGGCTTTTTCCCAATAATAATAATAATAATAAAATCAGTGTATTGAACTATAAACGATATTAAAAAGCTCATTCATTTAAAAAATTTAAAACCTCAGTCCCGAAAACCTTTAGAGCCACAGAGAGGGGAGGAAAAAAAAAATTGCAAATAACACCCCGAGCAGACGGGTCGGGCTGAATTCCTTACCCACACTCCCGAAGCCGGGAGCGGTTTGGGAATTGCAGCTCCCAGCACACGAGAGGGCACTGTTCTGTAGGCTCAGCACAGCCCCATCCTCCGCTCCCGGAGTTAAACCCCTGGGCTCAGCCCGAGCTGCTCGGGAGAATGCCAGGCGGAGCCAGACGCGGATGGAATCAGCATCCTCAGCTCCTTCCAGGAGATCCTTCCCTGAGCCCCGCAGCATCAATATTTGGGCAGGGAGTGATGATAATCGAGGCAATTATCTCGCCCCAAATTACCAAAGGTCTCATTTTTCAGGCGTTATGAGACACTCAGGACAAGGTTGTTTTTTTGGTGTGTTGGTGGGGTTTTTTTTGTTTGTTTGTTTTTTGTTTTTTGTTTTTTTGGGGTTTTTTTGGTTTTTTTTTTTTTTTGTTTTTTTGGGGGGTTTTTTTTGGGTTTTTTTGGGGGGTTTTTTTGGGGTTTTTTTGGGGGGTTTTTTTGGGGTTTTTTTGGGGTTTTTTTGGGGTTTTTTTGGGGTTTTTTTGGGGGTTTTTTGGGGGTTTTTTGGGGGTTTTTTGGGGGTTTTTTGGGGGTTTTTTGGGGGTTTTTTGGGGGTTTTTTGGGGGTTTTTTGGGGGTTTTTTGGGGGTTTTTTGGGGGTTTTTTGGGGGTTTTTTGGGGGTTTTTTGGGGGTTTTTTGGGGGTTTTTTGGGGTTTTTTTGGGGGTTTTTTGGGGGTTTTTTGGGGGTTTTTTGGGGGTTTTTACTGGCAGCATAAATCAGGTGTGATGGAGATTCCACAGGGCTGGAAAAAAAAAAAACTTATGGAGACTCCAAGGCCCAACCCAGGAGGGAAGAGTTATTCAAATTTAGCCCAATACTTAAACAAACTGATCTAAACAAACTAATCAATAAACTCAGCGTTACAAGAGAGGAGCCCGTTCAGGACAAGGGTTTGTTTTCTTGCTGGATAAAAATCAGGTGAGATGGAGATTTCACATGGCACAAAAACCTCCAGGAGACTCCCAGGCCCAGCCTAGGAGGGAGAATTCATTCAGATTTAACCCAGTATTAAACAAACGGACCCAAAAACTTGGATTAAATCCACAGGAAAGCAACTGGCTGGAAATTCAAGCAACACTCCAGAGCCTCCGATCTGTGATTCCAAGAGGTGCCAACACTTCAGGACGCAGCAGATGGGACAGGAGAAGGCTTTTGGCCAAAAAAAAGAAGCCAATTAAACAGGTGTAAGAGAGCTCCCAAGCTCGGTGCCCAGAACTAAACCCAGCTGAAATCTCCTTCCAGTGACCCCAGACCCACCTCAGGCTGGGCTTGGCTCTTGCCACCCGCATTTCTGCCACCTCCGCCGCCCTCTGATCCCAAAATCCCGGTGTTCCCCACGTCCTCCCTGCTCCTGCAGCTCAGGGGGTGAATTTTTTATTATTTCAGACACACTCATCCCCTGCTGCCAAGCCCCCCCCTCACAGCTCCTGTGCTTCTCCTGCGGCACGTGTTGACAGATGCCCCGGGCTCCCGGGGAAGCAGGCTGCGGCAGGAGGAAGGCAGGAAATTGCTCCTTTTGGGATAAAAAGAGCCGTCTGCGCGGCCCCCGCCAGGACAGCGATGTTCCCACCGAGGCACAGGGAGCTGCGCCCCGACATTCCAGCTCCTGCTCCCCCCCTTCCCCAGAGCAGCTGATTCCCCTCCCGTCCCCGTGAAAGCTCTTCGAATCCTGGAGCTAAGTGGTTGAAAAGTTTATCAGTCCAGTCATCCCGGCTGCTTTTTGGTTTTTTTTTTTTTCCCCCCTCTTTTTGGTTTTTTTCCCCACTCTTTCTGGGCTGGTGTTATTTGGAATTTGGCATCCCGAGCCCCCTGTGGCAGCCTGGCACTGCCAGCCTGGGGCCACTGCTCTGCCACCCCAGGGCAAACCCAGCAACCCTCGGCCCTTTTTGGTTTTCCAGGACATCCCCAGCAACCCCTCAGCCACTTTTTGGTTTTCCAGGACATCCCCAGAAATCCCTCAGCCACTTTTTGGCTTTCCAGGACATCCTCAGGAATGACTTTGCCACTTTTTGCTTCTCAGAACAACTCCAGGAACCCCTCAGCCACTTTTTGGTTTTTCAAAGCGTCCTGAAGAGCCACTAAGCCACTTTTTGGTTTTCCAGGACATCCCCAGAAATCCCTCAGCCACTTTTTGGCTTTCCAGAACATCCCCAGGAATGACTTTGCCAGTTTTTGCTTCTCAGAACAACTCCAGGAGCCCCTCAGCCATTTTTTGTTTCCCAGGACATCCCCAGAAATCCCTCAGCCCCTTTTTGGTTTTCCAGGACACCCCCAGGAATGACTTTGCCACTTTTTGCTTCTCAGAACAACTCCAGGAACCCCTCAGCCTTTTTTTTTGTTTTCTGGAACATTCCCGGGAACCCCTCAGCACCTTTTTGGTTTTCCAGGACATCCCCAGGAACGCCCCCTAATTTCTCCAACTTGCTCGTTAGCGCTCACGGCTCATGAGACTCTAAATAGATAAGAATTCACAAACATCCAATTCCAAACGCGAAACTGCAGCTCCCATGCGTTAATCCCGACCTTGGCAGAGAAAAAAAGCCAGAACCGTCGCACAGAGGTGTTTCATTCCCAGCTCAAACAACCACAACGAGAACATCCCCAAACTCCTCATCCCGAGCCTGGTGCCCACGGGAGAGGCCCCTCAGCATCCTCCAATCCCACCCCCACGGGATCACACGGAGAACATCATCCACTGCTCCTGGAGGCTCCTCACCTCCAGCCTGGAAGCAATTCAGCACAACATCAAATTCACTCAGGTTTAGGATAACAGAAGCAAAACGGGATTGGGCAGGGCAGGCATGGCGCAGCCTGGAGGGAAAATGGGAATTCAGGGAGCACGGAATCGCTGGGATCAGTCAATCCCCCGGCACAGGATTGGAACAGGAACTGATCACCACTCACACAGCCGACATGGAAATTTTATTTTTTTTTTTTTTTCCCCCGGTTTTGCTACACAAAATCAAGTGTTTGCTTTCCCCCAGTGATTTATTGGGGGAAGAGGATAAGTGGGGTTTGGGGGCAGGATTTATCACCACCCTCCGCCTCAGAGCCGTCTGCTCCATGACAAACGGAACGGTGCCTGTGGAGATACCTGGAGATAAATCAGACGGAAAGGAAAAGAAGGAAAAGGAGACGCAGGGCTTCCCTTTCCCTAAAATCCATCGCTCATTTCAGAGCTCCCAGAGCAGGGCGCCAAACCCCCCTCAACCCCAAAAATTCATCTTATAAAGACGCCTAAAAGCATCCAACAACCAACTGCTCTCCTTGACCAGTCTTGCCCTCTAAATATTGTTTTGTGACGGCTAATGAGAGAAAACTCATTAACAGTAACGAGCATCATCAGCTCCAAGAGCTTCAGCTCCTTTGAGGGACGCAGGAGCCAGCACCTCGTGGTGGGACGCCCCTGCCAACAAGGACCTGCCTGTGGCTCCAAGTCTCGACCTCCTGTGAATCTCCAGGAACAACAATCCCTTCCTCTGGAACGCAGGAGGATTTTCAAGCGCGTTTCTGCACAGAGCTGCGAGTCCCGAAGGGACCACGGGCTCGTCTGCGCTGACCTCCGGCACCACACCCCAACAATCCCATTTCCCCCGCTCACCCTGCCCCATAGAAATCCCAGAACCACGTAAAATCCTAAACCTGGGGTCCTGGCCTGGTCTGAGGAGCAGCAGGGGACAGCAAATCCCCCGTGGCACTCCCATCACGAGCGCTGGGCCGCGGCCAAGGCAGAACGTGCTGGGGTTTAGCTTCCAGCTCGGATTCTCGCTCTATCTTATCCTTTTGTTTCCAAAGCCTTCTCTCGCAAAGCGATCCCAGCACATAAATACCAAGTCACTCCATCTATTTTAGCTTTTTTTTTTTTTTTAGAAATGCAGTAGATTAAGAGCTTTTCAAGCTCTCGCTCTCCTTTTTTTTTTTTTAGCCCTTTGTTATACCAACTTCCACTTTTCGACATCCTTTGGAGAAGAAAAATAGGAACCAATCCCCCATGGCTTGGTGAGGGACACGAGGGCCCCCTCCTCACCCATCCCAGCACCCCACGGAGCTTTCCCTGCCCTGCTGGGAGCTCATCCCGCCCTTCCCAAGGGCTTCGTTCCCTTGGCAGCGCCATCGGGAGCACCCGCCTGCCTCAATTCCCAGCTCCACTGCCTCCAAGCCCGTTCCATCTCCATGGGCTGAGCTTTCCAAAGCTCCCAGAGCACAGCTCCTCCACCACCCCCCAGCCGAGGCTGAGCCGCGCAGAGCTCCAGCAGCAGGAATTTATCAGGACTCGGGGATGGAACAAGGGCCAGCCAAGCTCAGGGAGCCCCAGCACCAACCTCCCCTGACGAGGAACATTTTTATTTCGGATGTCTCAGCCAGTTTTGGATCCCTTCGGTGCGGCCTCAGCCCGTAAAACACTAATTGCTCTCCTCGGACACACGGCCAGCTCCCCCGGAAAAGCATCCGGCTTTGTTCCAGCCACCTTTGTCAAGCAAATCCTCCAAGCACGAGGCAGCTTTTGCTTGACCTCCATTCCAGAAGCGTCCACCAGAGCCCACGCTTGTCTCCAGAACCACAACTGGAACAGTTTGCCGGGGCTTTCTCCCCCGCTGCAGGAAAGCGGAGCCACCACGGGATGCTTTACTCCGCTCTCAGGTCCAATCCGAGCACTGAAGCCGCAGCTGCTTCTCCCAGCGTTTTCCAAGGAGAGCAGCGGGAAAACACGGAATTATCCATCAGCGCAGGGCACCGGGAGCAGGGAGTTTGGGACCAACCAGGAGCAGCTCTCTCCAGGAGCACAGGCATTAAAGTGGGAATTGCTAAATAAAGCCCAGCAAAGAACTCCCGGCTCCTTTAGCCGGCAAATCCGGCTCTTAGGCCGAGTCACAGCGATCCATAAAAACTGGCTCGGAGCCTTCCAGCAACCCCTGCAGCTCTGAGGAACGGGCTGAGCACGCAAATCCGAGTCACCGCGGGGAGAAGCGAGTCACCACGAGTCAGGGCCACCACTGCCACCCCATTACTCAACCCCGCCGCTTTCATTCCCACCCGGCCTCAGCCACCAAAGGCTCCCACAAACCCCGGCTCTTCACAACTTTCTTGCCCACCCAACAGCTATAAACATCCAGCGAGCCTCTCTGGTGAGTAATGGGAACAGAATCCGCTCCGTGGCCGCCCGAGCGCCGGCCGGGGGCTCTCTGGTGGATTTGGCCCCGCGCAAACGCGCGACGTGACGCGGTTTCCCACAGAATGTTCCTGCCAGCGGGATTCTGCGCTCATCCCCGGCGGCTGGGGAATAAACAAAGGAGCGCAGAGCGCCAGCGAAGCGCAGCGGAGGGTTTGGGATTGAGGAAAAAAAAATGATATCCGCGGAGGGGTGAGCGCATGACCGACGCACGGGATCGGCTTCCCCGTGTTGGGAAAGATTGGCCTCGATTCCCTCCCTACTTCTGCAGCCTCGTTTAGGAGAGGAAACGGAGGTAACAATTCATAAACCAATAAAATCCCCATCTGAAAGCCATCCCAGAGACTGGCCAAGCCCTTCCCGGCTCGCCCCGGGCGCTGCGGTGGCGGCACACGCCAGAACTCGGCGGTGATGGAAGGGCCGGGGGGCTCGGGATGACGGGAGCATGAAAGGATTTCAGGCACTCGAGCCACGGGGATGGCTCGGGTCACACGCGGGGCTGCTCCTCCTGACAGGCTCCATCTGGATCGGGAACAGCTGGGAAGAGGATTGAGTTACACAGGCACGGGGAGAGCGCAACCAGAGACGCCCAGGTGCTCATCCGGCCTCACCGAGCGCTCCAGGATAAAGATCCCGGGTTTTTCCAAGGTCTCCATGACCCCCTCAGTTCACTCCACACGATATCCCTGTTTCCAAAGGCCCTCCATCACGTAATTAAGGAGCAACTGGAATAAAGACCCTGGGTTTTCCAAGGCCTCCATGAACGCCTCAGTTCATTCCATACGATATCCCTGTTTCCAAGGGCCCTCACCACACAACCCAGGAACAACCGGGAATAAAGATCCCGGATTTTGCAAGGCCTCCACTCGGTTCACTCCGCACAACAAAATCCCTCTTTCCAAAGGCCCTCACCGTGACCTCCGGGAACAACTGGAATGAAACTCCCAGGTTTTCCAAGGCCTCCATGAACCTTGACTCATCCTGCACAACAACATCTCTGTTTTCAAGGGCCCTCACCACATCATCCAGGAGCAACCGGGAATAACGGTCCTGGGTTTTCCAAGGCCTCCAAGGATCTCCATTCACTCTGCACAACATCCCGGTTTCCCAGGGTCCCATCACCTCTTCCTGCAGTTAAAATCTGGGATGCCAGAGGGTAAAACACGGAGCCCAGACCTCCAAAAGTAAAATTCAAATCCGAGCACAGCAGGAATATTCCAGCATCTAAACCTTTGGAAGCGGCATTCAACGGGAAAACAGCAGAGAAACGCAACGAAAGAAACGCAACGAAAGAAACGCAACGAAAGAAACGCAACGAAAGAAACGCAACGAAAGAAACGCAACGAAAGAAACGCAACGAAAGAAACGCAACGAAAGAAACGCAACGAAAGAAACGCAGTACCTGGTGCAGGTGTTCAGGAGGTGAATTCCCACAGCGTGGAGTCAATAATCCTGCCTGGAAAAAGAAGGAAAATTAATATTCTGTCAACATTTGAAATAAAGATCTTTTCTAATTGAATAAAATAATCAACTCATTAAAGCAGTCAACACTTAGATTTATTAAGTAGTAGAGACTTTGAGGTTGCATTTTTTTTTTCTTTACACCAGGAAATTCTGATAATAATAATTAATTTGAATTATTAATAATCATTAATGGTTATTAATAATTCTGCCCCCTTTTATTCTCCAAAAACAGTTCATTCTAAAAAAATAAAGGTCTTGGGAGAAAAGCTGGGAACAATCTTGAACAAATCCTTTTATATGGAAGTTACACGGGCAGGTTCCTTCAGCAGCTGATTCCTTCAGGCACAAAATCAGGGAATTTTTGGGGAGTACAAATATCAGGAATGGCCACACATCCCATTTACTCCACAGAACTCTGGAAAAACCTTCTGGAAAGACCATTTTATTTTGCTTTGCTCAGTTAAAAAAAAACAAAAACAAAAAAACCCCAACCAACCAACCAAACCCCCCCCCAAAAAAAAACCCAAACCCCAAAAACCTAACAGTTCAGCACCAAAACTTCAGGACATGAAGCTGATCTCAAAGGTCTTTTCCAATCTAAATGATTCTGTAATTCCATGACTGCCATTCCCAGTGTTCTCCATTGGCAGTGATGGCTCAACAACGGACCAGGATCATCAGAGCAGCAAGAACAAGGTCCAGAACCCAAATGCCACTAAAATCCCAACAAATCCTTATCCCTTAGAGCCACCATGGGCGACTGGTGCCGCTCAAGTGAGGGGACACATCCCTGGGAATGCTCCAGGCCGGGATGGAGAGGGCTTGGAGCACCCTGGGGCAGGGGAAGGTGTCCGTGCCCACGGCAGGAGCGGGACTGGAGGAGTTCTAAGGTCCTTTCCCACCCAGCCCATTCCATGATCTCACCCAGAACCGCAGCTCTTGGGAAAGGAGCCAAGCGCCCCCCGCTCCCCCTTCCCTCATTTATTACAAATCCCTAATTTTCTGGGAACGGCTCCCGACTCCGGCGCGCTCAGGGCTGGCAGAGCCGCGGATCCTTTGGTGCATCCACGGGGGAAATCCCACAGCGAGCTCTGCTCCACAGCCGCTTCCCGAGGGGAAGGGCAGCTCCCACCGGGATCACAAGCTCATCCAGAGGGGATCGCGCCTCCCTGGCGCTGCTCGCCACCGGGGAATTCCCTGCCACAGCATCCACGGGGCAGCAAAGCGGTTGCGCAACCAGCGACATCACGCATCCCCCGAAATCACGGCCAGGGTTTGGAATGCTCCAAGGAATGCTCAGGATATAAATATTTACGGGGCTTGATGAGCTGCAGCCCCGCGCTAATGAAAGCAAGGCTGGAGAACCGGGCCTGGACTGTCCTCTGCCCAAAAGGAGGAGGGATGGAGCCAAAATATTCCCGGCTCCACCAAACAATTCCTGCTCCGCGGCTGGGCCAGCACACAGCAGGGAATCTTCCCCGGGAGCTGCGGTGCCCAGGTGTGCAGATGTCACCAGAACACCTGGACCGTGCTAATCCCCAGCACAGACGGGATTTCAATCCCATTCCCCTCGGGCTGGGCGTTGTCCAAGGCACAGACAGGGAGGAAAACCCTTCTGGGAAAGGGGGGATGGCACCTGGAGAGCACTGGGAATGACAGCTGCAGGCGGTGAGCACGGGGGATCCTCCCCTGGTGTCCTGCTCAGGTGAGACCCCACAGGAGCTCCAGCTCTGGGAGCTCCAGGACCTGGACCTGGAGCTGCTGGGGCGAGGCCAGAGGAGGACAAGGAGATGCTGGAACCCCTCTGGAGCCAGGCTGGGAGAGCTGGGAGTGCTCAGCTGATCCAGGGAGAGCTCCGAGCCCCTGGCAGGGCCTAAAGGGGCTCCAGGAGAGCTGGAGAGGGACTGGGGACAAGGGATGGAGGGACAGGACACAGGGAATGGCTCCCAGTGCCAGAGGGCAGGGATGGATGGGAGACTGGGAAGGAATCCTTCCCTGAGAGGGTGGGGAAACCCTGGCACAGGTGCCCAGAGAAGCTGTGGCTGCCCCTGGATCCCTGGCAGTGCCCAGGGACAGGCTGGACAGGGCTTGGAGCAGCCTGGGACAGTGGAGAGTTGGGAATCCTCACGGCAGGAGCTGGACTTGAGGAGCTTCAGAGTTCCCTTCCCACCCAGCCCATTCCGTGATTCAGCCTTTGGGGATCCCCTGGTCAAGCCCACAATAATTCCCACTCCTCATTTTTCATCCCAGCTCCAGCCTGGGGAGGCGGCACCTTCAGAAAAACCCAACCCCACCGAGGCTCTGGAAGCACTGGGAGACTCCTGAGCGCAGGAATTCCATCTGGGAGCAGCACCAGCCCTCAGCTCCTTCCCTGAGAGCCTCTGCGCCAAACTCCCACAGGGAACCCTCCCAGACATCCTGCTCTTCCCAGCCTGTCAGGTTATTCCAGGAATTCCATAAAAACGCCTCTCCTGTGGCATTGCATCCCCCCAGCAAAAACAACCCAGGTAAGAAATGTCTGCCTTGAGCACACGGGAACTTCAAAGGGGAAAAGCTGCTCATCCCGGAAAATATTTGCTCCAGCTCCTGCCTCCGGAGCCTTGCAGGTGTCTGATAAATTCATGGATTCTCCCAGCCATTCCTAGGTGGGTGATAAACTCCTCCAAAAGGACCGGGGAGTGAGATCAGGGAAAAAAAAAACAACCCAACCATGTGGCAGCAGGTCTGGCCATGATGGCTTTCCAAGGAAATCAAAGATCCCTGCACATCCCACACCGTGGATCCACCCTGGAAACAGACAAAAGCACATCCCACACCATGGATCCACTCTGGGAACAGACAAAAGCACATTCCATGTCATGGATCCACTCTGGGAACAGACAAAAGCACATTCCATGTCATGGATCCACCCTGGGAACAGACAAAAGCACATTCCATGTCATGGATCCACTCTGGGAACAGACAAAATCCACATCCCACACCATGGATCCACCCTGGGAACAGATAAAATCCACATCCTACACCGTGGATCCACTCTGGGAACAGACAAAAGCACATCCCACACCGTGGATCCACTCTGGGAACAGACAAAATCCACATCCCACACCATGGATCCACCCTGGGAACAGACAAAAGCACATTCCATGTCATGGATCCACTCTGGGAACAGACAAAATCCACACTGCAGCGGAGGCTCCACCTCAGCCCCTCTGGCCGAACCTGGGTCAGCCTGATCCCCTGGGAACACCGGGATGAGCTTCCCAAGGGATTCCGGACGGAGGCAGAGTTTTCATAGCAGAGCTGGCAGCCACCACCTCCTGCAGCTCCATCCTCTCCCGGAGCCTCCACGAGCCAAGAGTTACACTTGGAAAAGGCTTGGAAAAACAAGGCTGTGCCCTTATCCAAAGGGAAAGCAGAACAACGGGATTATCCTCGGTTCCAGCTCCCCAGGGCTCCTCTCCTGGCAGGTGGGGACATTCCAGGTCCCACAGATGCAGGAGGCACCAGCCTGCTCCCACCATCCCTGTTCCAACCAGGGAATCAGGCACAGGAAGTTTTCTGTGGCACTCGATTTAAGCAGGACCATCTTTGCTGGCTGGGAATGAAGATTTTCATCCCAGTTTTTTTTTTTTTTTGTTTTGTTTTTTGGGATTAGGACTCAGGACATGGTTCCTCTTGGCTGCCTGGAAGGAACTTGATGTTTTCTGCCCAAACAGTCCACAGGGGCTGGGATTAATTCCGACAATATTTGGTGGAACAGAATCCCGGGTCCAGCACGATCCCTCAGCTGCCTCCGGAGGGATGGAGGGAAGCAGAGCGGTGGGAGGGGGAGCCTTTCCCATCCAAAAACCTCATGTTTTGACTCCATTCCATTCAAAAAAAGGAAAAAAAAAAAACAAAACCAAAAACCTAAAAAAACCCCACTCCAACACCAAAGGAACAAACCCTCGGCCTCCAAGGTCTTGTTTTCATTCCTGTGTGGAACTCAACCACTCCAGGTCCGTGCAAAGCCCAGTTCTTGTTTTCCAGGCATTTTTAACTTTCCCATCCCAAGGCACAGGTGGAGCTCCCGGCAGGAGGGATTCCAGAGCCAGGAAGGGTTCCGAGCCCTCCAGCCCCAGGGATGAGTTCCCTGTTTTCCACAGGGATATAAAACCCCTCTGAGCCCAAAGACAATTCCTCAGTTTTAGCCTCCATGAGGACAAAGGAATTCCAGGATAACCTGGCAAAGCTGGGGGCCAGCTCCATCCCATCGGAGCTTCCCACTCTCCTCCCTCTCCCAGGGCCAGAGATTTTGGGGTGGATTTGGGAAGATGCAGGTTTGGACCCTGGGGACGTCCTGCCCGTGCCCAGCGGGACCTGGGACAGACAACAGCAGGAAAACGGGGATGGGGAGGGAAGGGAAGGACAACTTCCCATGAATTTGGGAATTTGATGGCAGCTGGCAGTGTAAATTTGGAAATTCTGCTGTTTCGGAGCGGCTTTTCCATCCCTGCAGGAATGGGAACTCCACCACTGCCCTGTGCCAGCCTGGCCAACCCTTCCGGGCAAGGATTTATCCCAAAATCCCACCTAAACCCCCCCTGGCACAGCCCAGGGCAGGCTCCTCTTGTCCTGTCCCTCGTTTCCTGGGAGCAGAGCCTGACTGAGGGGAGGTTTCACCTCACGTGAGCAGGAAAACAAATCCCAGAGGGAAACCTCCTCCCACCCCAGGCCACCAAAACCAAGGAAAAAGCGGCTGCAGCCACATTCCCACCCTGGACAGAACAAACTTCTCCCTTTTGCGTCATTCCATGCCCATTTTGCCGGGTTTATTCCACATATCCCTGGTGCAGGATCTTCTCCAGAGCCTGCAGTCTCCCTGGATGAGCCATTTATCTCCCAAAACCAAATAAAGCACATTTTTAGGCCGGGCCATTGCGTGGGAAAAGATGCGCTTCGAGCCAACAGCTTGAATTAACGAGCCAGTAAAACTTAAATTGACCTTTTTTTTTAGTTCTTGGCATTAAAGGGAGCATCAAACTTCCCCCTCCCTTTTCCTTTTTTTTTTTTATTGTTGGAATGGCAGAAATGGGTGAATAGAGCTCAGTTATGGTATCAAGTGATGCATTTCAGGTTTGCTGTCAAACAAATAGAAATAAAAACCCCCTTTTCTCTCGGAGAGCCTTTTACTGGCTGATAACCAGGGTAATTAGGTTTTAACTGGGCTGCCCACAAAGAACCGGCATTCCAACCATCCCCTGCCTCCTTTCCCAGCTCAAAAGGAAGGAAGAAGGAAGGGGGGGGAAAAAAAAGGAGGAACCATTAAAATCCCATTTCAACAGAATCCTTGTGTTTCCCAGGGCGAGGCCGTTAAAAGATGCGCCGATACCTCCAGGGTTGGGTTCCTCTCCATTTGGGGAAAATGGGATGCTCGTTTAGCAACCTGATCCTGAACAAAGCCCGTTTATTCCCGCGTTTGCTCCGGCAGAGCCGGGGATGCTGAGCCAGCTGCGCTGCAGATGCGCCGCTCCTGCAGCCCCGGCAGTGCCCCCGCTGCCATCCCGAGCTTTTGGGGACTCTTCCTGCGCATCCCAGGGGAAATTTGGGAAAAGCTGTGACACCGCCCCTCCCTCGGGGACGGGATTCCCGAATCTCTGCCTCCAGCAGCAAAGGCCTCCACCAAACGCGGCACTTTTACTTTTTGCCCCCCCTCAAAAATATTTTTTTCTTTTCAGTTAGGACGGAAACAGAAGCCTTGGGATAAAGGAGCAGAGTTTTCCAGTTAGGAAAACAAACCATTCCCACTCCCTAGAGCAGGTGACAGCTGTGGAAGCACCAGCTCCTGCTTCCCCTCGCTGCTCAGGTTTTCTCTTTCCCGTTTTTAAGTTCTGTGCTGCTCTGGGGCGCGCTCTGAGCCCGACTCAGCGCCACTCGGCTCTGCAGGGAGACACAAAAACCAGGAACGGTCTCCTGCTGAGGACCAAGGACAACGGGCACAAACTCCAGCCCCAAAAGCACCAACAGCGGTGGGCTGCAGAGAGAGAACGGGAAGGGTGAGAACTCACAGCCTGGAGCTGTAATTGGGCATTACTATTAAATTAATTGGACACTACAACTAATTAAATTAAACCCCAATATGCAAGTGGGGCAAAACTTAAAGTGTGAGACCTTGTGACCATGGGTCCATTTTGGGTCCAGCCCTGGCCAGGCTCTTGTCCTGCCCAAGGTGTGTCCTTTCAATAAATTTCTATTTTATTTTCTGGCTCTGTTCCAGCTCAGCCTTCCCACAAAACCCAGCCTCTCCCCATCCCAGTTTCCTCCAGTGCTAATTCCCAAATCAGGGATTTCCCTCTGCCCACCTCCTCCTCCCAGCAGCAGCCCCTGGAAAAGCAGGAAAGGAGTTCCTGAGAAAACAGATTTTTTTTTTGTTTCTTTTTTCCCCCCAAGGAAACGCTTCCCTTTTATTTTTTTCCTTAGGAAAAGGACGGGTACAAGCACTTGGTGCAGAGCTCCAGGAGTGCAGCCAAAAACTCCAGGACCTCTAAATCAGGTTTGTGAAACTCTTCGAACACCTGACAGGTGAAGGCAAGCCCACGGCTCAATCAGAGGCTCTCGAAAAAAAACCCAAAAAACTTAATTCCAAAATCCCAGCTCACCTGCTCCCTAATCCCAGAAATGTTCAGACCCTGCGGACACCTAAAGGAGTTCTAAAGCTCTCCGGGTTATCCAACATTCCACTCCCAGCCAGGATGGATTTATCCGGGAGAAATCTGCAGCTGTTTCAGGAACTGTCCCCAGATTTAACCAGAATCACAGCAGACACCCAGGGGAAGGAGACCGGGGCTTCCCTGTGCCCCGGAGAAATCCAGAGAAATTCCCGCGCAGGGATTTGGTGCTCCACACCCCTTCCCTGCTCCTCGCATTTGTGACAATTCCCTTGGGAGCAGAACAGCCTGGGAAGGATCCCCGGGACGGCGCTTGGCCGTTTTCCCCTTAATTAGCCCCAAAGTGGCGGCACCTGCCCAGCCCGGGCGTTCGTTAATTGCTTAATTAGCCGGGGCCGGGCGCTGATGAGCCGCAGCGATTCCAGCTGGGGAAGGAAAGCAGAAGCGATTTCCAAACAAAAGGCAGGAAAACCATCCCGGCGTCGCCGCTAAAACCCGTTAAATCCAGGGAAATCGCGCGGGCGGCTTCCCGAGGTTTTGGCTCGGCCCCAGCCGCCTCTTTTCCCGCACGATTCACAAGGAATTCGCTCCAGAGGGAACACAGAGCTCCGTTGTTCCCTTTTTTTCCCAGATGTGAGGGGCAGGGTGGCAGAGCTTGGGATGGGGCCACTCCTGCTTCCCCCCAAAAATTCCAGCGTCCAACCAAACCCAGCCGTGCCCACGGAGCAGGAAGGGTTCGAATTCGGTTTTTTTTGTTGCAATAACGACTTTAAAAATAAGATTTTAAAATGAATGTTGTGTGTTTCCAAAGGGGAGCAGGGGGACGCCCCAAAATTCGGATTTCAGGGACGCTGCTCAGGCGGCGCTGACGGGACACGAGGAGAGGAATAGGAGAGGAAAACAGCAAAGCTCAGCCCAATAAAAGCCAAATATTCATTTACAGCCAGGTGCCAACAGCTAAAATCGATTTTAAAAGGGAATTGGAAGGTGTAACAGCCGTACCTTGGGGTGCCAGGGGAGCAGAGCAGCCACAGGGATGAGGTTTGGGACAGACGGAGAGGAAAAGAGAGCGAAGCAGGGAATATCCCGCGAAGCGCGAATGGTTCCCACATCCCGAACCTTCCCAGCCCCAGGGCTGAGGGGCTGGCACCAAACCCTGCTCCGAGGAGAGGGGAAGGATCCCAGACGGCTCCAGCCGCTCCTAACTCCTCACACAAGGCTCAGCTCAGCCTCCCTCCCGCACATCCCAGCAAATCCCAGCAAATCCCAATCCATCCAACCCCACCTGGGACACGGAGCTCACTGACCCGGGAAGGACGGCGCTGGAAGATGCCCGAGGTTCCAAAAGAGGCGACAAACTTTCCGCGGCGCCTCATCCCCAAAAATCCAGGCGGTCGCCAAGAGCTCTGCATCCCCCCCAGGAAGGGGAAAACCATCCTCTAACCCACTTAAAAACTCAAAAATGAGGAATAAATGCCAGCTCCCTGCAGCACCAGGGAACCGGGATTTATGGGCGGCTTCCATCCCGCTGCCAGGTGGGAAAATGGGATGGGCGGGGCTCTGCCAGCCGAGGATCTCCTCCAGGTGCCCCGATGATCCCAGCTGGGCCTGGAGGGCACCGGGGGGCAGCTCCCATCCCTGTGGATCCCTCTGCTCGGAGCCCTGCTCTCTCCGTGGATGGAGGGATGGATGGATGGATGTGTTACAAATAAGTTCTATTCAAATAATCTATGTTTTAGTTACTTAATTGTCAAGTAATTCCATTAAGATTGTTAATGCCAGTTTTGTTTAAAGAATTTGCCTTATTCCTGTTTTAATATTGATTCATCACCTTATTTACTTGTTTGTTAATTAAGAATTCACCTTATTACCTGTATCTCTGCTCCCATTCGCCGGATAGTGTCTGAATATGCAAATAAAAAGAACACTGGAATTCTGGGAATGACTCAAGAACAAGACTCCAAAAAGCAGAGAACCAAAGTAAAATCCAGGACTGAAGTCGCACTTTAGACTAGTGCAAAAGGTACGGGGGTCCGCCGAAGCAGCTTTATTTAGTCACCGTGACCTGAGAAGGAGTCCCCCATCGCTGGATGACCCCTGATCAGCGAAGTGAAACGGACTCCCCGGCAAGGGGAAAAAGCCCGTGAGGGGGGTGGGAGTCCCCAGCTTTGCTGTGAAGCGAAGCCGTGTGTACCTCCTCCTCCGCGTTGCCAAGGGAGCAAGCAAGCTCTCCCCCAAGGCCAAGCTTGATAATAAAGCAACATAAAAAAGAGCAAGTCTCTGACTCTCTCTCTTTTTTCCAGAACGGATGGATGGATGGAATCCTTCCTCGGGAACAGCTCAAGGGACGCTCTGCCCCTGCCTGGTGCTGAGCCCAGCCTTGCACAGAGAATCCCCCAGAGCCAGCTGCTCGCTGGGATTTTCCTGTTTTCCAGGGGTTTTCCCCAAAAGAAGGGAAAAAAAGGATCATCCCATCCCACCCCATCCCATGGATCCCATCCCACCCCTGCCGTGGCAGGGACACCTTCCTCCATCCCAGGTTGTTCCAGCCTGGCCTGGGACACTGCCAGGGATGGAGCAGCCAAAGCTTCTCTGGGAAATCCATTCCAGGGCCTCCCCACCCTGACAGGGAAGAATTCCTTCCCCAGATCCCATCTATCCCTGCCCTCTGGCAGTGGGAAACCGTTCCAGCTGTCAAATCCCCATTTTTCTCCCCACACCCCCCTGTCCCTGCCTTTGCTCCCCTTTGCTGCCACACCTTTATCCCTGCATTTGCTGTGTCCTTCCCACCTCTCCCAAAATCCTCTCATTTTTTTTTCCACTTGGAATTCATTTCTAGGCCTGGCATTCCTTCCATCCAAGCAGGCTGCAAACATCAGGAGACATTCCTGTTCCTTTAGCAGCCTGGCTGCGACCTCACACGGCGTGGAATTGTAGAATTCCAGGCTGGGTTGGGTTGGAAAAGACCTGAAAACCCATCCTGTTCCATGGGCAGGGACACCTTCCACCACCCCAGGTTGCTCCAAGCCCTGCCCTGGAAGTAAATTTGGAGCTGAAATCCAGGAATTTAATGGGGATAAAAGTGACAGCACGCATTCCAGCAGAGAATGTTCCTATGGATCGTCCCGGCTGAAGTCTTCGCCTGACAGGGAGCTCCAGCTCCTCATTTCTGTGCTGGGAGGCTGATTGGAGCCTGTGAAATCCGCCCAGACTGAGGGAAATGGCACTTCCAGCATCCACGGGTTTGCCTGGAGCGTTGCTGGATAAAGTCACGGAACGCAACCTGCTCTGCAGCCGGAAGTTTGGAGAAAAAGCTCCAAAGGGAGAAATTAGAACTTTTGTTTATGTGTGAACAGCTTCACCTCACAGGGACGGTGCCACGGACCGTGCTGATCGTGTGACAAGAATTCCAAGGGAATTCCCTGGAAAAATGGAGCTTTTCAGCATCCGAACCATCCCACTCCCAACTTTTCAGCAGCGCCCTCAACCTTCCAGCCCGGCTGCCTCCTTGGGGAATTCCCAGAGGGAGCAATCCCAGCCCGTTCCTGCCATGAGGGTTTTCCTCGGATCAGCTGCGGCAAAACTGAACGGAAGAGAGGAGAAAGTTGAGCTGGAAGAGGAGGAGAAAAGGCTTTTCCAGGCTCCAGGGATTTTCCAAGCTCCAGAGCTCTGCCCATCCAGATCCCGGTGTTTTCTCCCACTCCATCCCAGTTTAAACACCCTGGAAGCGCCCCGGGGGCTCTGCCTCATTCCCCCTCCCTTTTCCAGGTGGAAATCACTCTGTGCAGTGACAAAGCTCTGGTGTGGATCCACCCTTGGGAACAGCCGGGGATCCATCGGCAGCGGCAGCCTGGAGATGAAATGCCCTGCCGGGAATCCGGGAAGGAGGAGAGGTGGGATGCCAGGGACGGATGTGGATTTCTCCCAACTCTGGAGCCTGCGGAGGTGAGAAAAGAGAGCAAACAGCAAAGGGAGGAGCTCTGACGTGAGAGCAAAACGGGGCCGGGGGCGACTTCCAATTCCATCTGCCCTTGGATAAAGGCAGATAATGAAATACCTCTGGAACGAGGAAGAATCTTCCCAACGTGATGGAAAAGCTGCTGGCAGGGGCAGCAGCTCCAGGGGATTTATCTCCCTCGCCAGGACAAAGGTTCATTAATCATCGGGAACTGCTTTATGCACCCAGTCTTATCTTCCCAGAGCTCCCCGTGCTCCCCTCCCAGGACATCCTGGAGCAGCACTGGAATGTCGATCCCTGTTCTCGTCTCCACGTTCTCCTCTGGGATTCTTTAGGGAGATGGGAACATGGGCATGGCTCTGCCCCAAGGTGCAGCGGAGAGTCTGGGATGAGGTCTGGAAAATCCTTTTGATCATGAGGAAAAACCACAGAATGGTGGAATGGGTGGGAAGGGAGCTTACAGCTCATCCAGTCCCAGCCCCGCCGTGGGATGCCTTCCACTATCCCAGGTGCTCCAAGCTCATCCAGCCTGGCCTGGAGCACTCCCAGGGATCAGGAATCCGCAGCTTTTCTGGGCAGTTAAAATCCAGGGCCTGGATCCAGGTGGGATATGAGGCCACAAGTAGGAACGAAGCCAGAACTGCCCCAAATCCCTTCTCTCTTGGGAAGGCGCTGCCAGACCTTTGGAGAACACAGCTGGGGGAGACCCCGATCCTTCCTTAGCTCTGGAAAAATGGGAATATCCATCTGCCTCTCCTGGCTCAGCAGATGAGATTCCCCGGCCATCAGCTGTTGTTTTTATCATTTTTCCCGAATCTCTTGGCAAGGGATTCCCTTCCCTGACATCTTCACCAGGGGCTGTGCTCAGCCCTGCGTTGGGAACAGGCAGAGGAAGCCGATTTTGAGGAATCTCAGCTGGGGAAAGCCCAAATCCCGATTTCCCATCGACCAACCGAGCACTTAAGCCTGGCTGAGGAGCTGCTGAGCTCTGGGCTCAGCTTAACCTCTGTAAAAGCGCCCTGACAGCACTCCCAGCAGCTTCCCACTGGGAATCGTTGCTGAACTCCAGCTGGGAGCTGCAGCAGCCGTGGGGAAGGGCTCCAGGGTGGGGGGTCAGAGCCACGGGCGGGATCCAGGGCTGGGATCCCAGCAGGAGCAGTGGGATCAGGGGCTGGGGTGGGAACGGGATGTGGGGAATGAGCTGAGCGTGGAACGGGCGGCAGGGCTGGGAGGTGACCACCAGCATGGTGACCACCAGGGTGATGACCACCAGCATGGTGACCACCAGGGTGATGACCACCAGGGTGATGACCACCACACCAATGACCACCACACCAATGACCACTACACCGATGACCACCAGAGTGATGACCACCAGAGTGATGACCACCAGCGTGATGACCACCAGAGTGATGACCAACACACTGATGACCACCACACCAATGACCACCACACCAATGACCACCAGGGTGATGACCACCACACCGATGACCACCAGAGTGATGATCACCAGAGTGATGACCACCAGCGTGATGACCACCAGAGTGATGCCCACCAGAGTGATGACCACCAGAGTGATGACCACCAGAGTGATGCCCACCAGAGTGATGACCACCAGAGTGATGACCACCACACCGATGACCACCAGACCCTCGGGGTGATCCCAGCAGGAGTCTGAAGCAGTTTTTGGAGCACTGGGGGTCACTGGGTGGGATTGGGAGGGATGGAGGGATGGAGGGACACTGCTCCATGGGACAGCAGCACCGCCACGTCCACGCCGGTGTCACTGCTCTGGGAACGCCCGGAGCGACAGGAGCCACGGGAATAAAGCGAAGTAGGGAAGAGAAACAGCGGTGTTCCACTTCCAGGAGGTGGAGCCTGAGGAGTTCTGGAGCCACGGGCTGCGCTCCTCGCTCGGGCCCGAACTTACGCAATGATTTATTTGCATCCTGCCCGAAAACAAATGGATGTTTTACATATTTATATCATAAGATAAAGCGATCCTGCAGCTGATCAAAGCCAGGGCAGATCTGGAGGCGATTACAGCAAGTGTTTGTTTAACAGAGGTCATGATGCACTCGGAGCGGGCGAGGCTCCGGCTCTGCTCCGCACATGTGAGAGCTCCAGGAAGGTCGGGAGAGGCCCTGGCTCCAAGGGCTGCCTTTCCAAGGGTTCAGGCAAAGCTGAACCTGGCTCCTCAATCCGGCCTTGGGACAAAGGATTGGTTGAGGGGAGCAGCGTTGTGCTGTTTGTGAAATAGAACTGAGTTTAAAGGGGTTTGGGTCGGATGGGAGCTCGGTTCGGCTTCCTTTGGGATTCTGGTGAGGCTGAGGGAGCTGGGAAAGGGCTCAGCTGGAGAAAAGGAGGCTCAGGAGGAACCTTGAGGATCTGCACAGCTCCTGACAGGAGGGGACAGCCAGGGGGAACAGGGACAGGAGGAGAGGGAACGGCCTCAGGCTGGGCCAGGGGAGGCTCAGCTTGGGCAGCAGCAGGAATTTCCCCGTGGAAAGGGCGCTCAGGAATTGGAACTGCCCAGGGACGTTTGGATCCCCATCCCTGGAGGTGTCCCAGGAGCTCCTGGAGGTGGCACTCAGTGCTCTGGGTGGTGACAAGGTGGGGAGGGGGCACAGCTTGGTGATCCTGGAGCTCTTTTCCACCCTCAGTGACCCCGATTCCCTGATTCTGTGAAATGGGGATGAGTCCCCGTGTCCCGACATGTCCCGACATGTCCCGTGTCACTGGGCTGTGACTGGAGCTGGGAGCACAGGGATGCTCCACCCTGCCACACCCTGGGCTGGCCTTGCAGGGATTTTCCTGGTCGGAATCAGAGGTTCCCACTGAACCACACAGTTGGGAGTGAGCAAAGGATAAAGTGGATGCGGAATTTCCTCCTGGAAAACCTTGCAGCGGCTGGGCAGAGGCTACAAGATCCAGAGATCCAGCCTGGCACTATACTGGGAATACTGGGAATGCTGATCCCATCCCTGCAGCTGGGTGTCCAGGAGACTTTCCCGACATCCATCCCCACGGGAAATCCCGGCTGATGCCCCCGGTGCATTCCCTGCCACCTCCCCAAGAGTCGTCACGGAGAGTTTGATTTCTGCTCCCGCTGAAGGAGCAAATCCCCGCTCTCACACCGGAGCCTGGATTCCGGCACTGGAGGAGCCAAATTCCGCTGACAAACAGTCAGGAATTCGCCTTCTCCTGATTTTCCAGCCCTGCAAAGCCACGTCGGGACCTTCCCCTCTCTCCACGCAACGCAAACGCCCGTGGAAGGCTCGGGAGACAAATCCAGGCGGGATTTGCAATCCCTGGGATCTCACTCCCGGCTCCATCCCGAGCTGCGAGCGAGCTGCGGGACGCGAACGCTCCTCTCCCGTCCCACGGGATGCCGAGATGCAAACCACATCCTTTTCTCCCGGCTCCCGCAGCTCGTTGTGTCACATTCCCGCCGCATCCCCGCATCCCTGCACATCCCGAATCCATCCCGGGAGGAGGCGAGAGGCTCCCGGTGCCTGCGGCAGCCCGAGCCCTCATCGCCGGGGCGGGGAAGTCAGCGGGATGCTGATAAGAGCCTCGCCCAGCTCGTTATCAGCGTGCGCGGGGCGGGACGGAGCAGCCGCAGCCGCCGGCTCCAGAGGGGGATTCCTGAAGGCACGGCTGCCTTTGGGGACGGTGCGAACCCCCGGCAGCGCAGGAGCTGGGAAACCACAGGAATTTTTGGCGAGGTTTTCCCGTCAGTGCCAGCGGAGGCGACTCCGGGTCAGCGGCTCCGAGCGCTGAGCTCAGGGATGCTCCAGCTCTGGGAGCGTCTCCTCTCCTCTTTCTTCTTCCTCTTCCTCTCCTCTTCCTCTTCTCCTCTTTCTTCTTCCTCTTCTCTCTCCTCTCTTCTTCCTCATCTCCTCTTCCTCTTCTCCTCTTTCTTCTTCCTCTTCCTCTCCTCTTCCTCTTCTCCCTCCTCTCTTCTTTCTCCTCTCCTCTTTCTCCTCTCCTCTTTCTTCTTCCTCTCCTCTTCCTCTTCTCCCTCCTCTCTTCTTCCTCCTCTCCTCTTCCTCTTCTCCCTCCTCTTCTCCCTCCTCTTCTCCCTCCTCTTCTCCCTCCTCTTCTCCCTCCTCTCTTCTCCCTCCTCTCTTCTCCCTCCTCTCTTCTCCCTCCTCTCTTCTCCCTCCTCTCCTCTTCCTCCTCTCCTCTTCCTCCTCTCCTCTTCCTCTTCTCCCTCCTCTTCCTCTTCTCCTCTTTCTTCTTCCTCTTCCTCTTCTCCCTCCTCTCCTCTTCCTCCTCTCCTCTTCCTCCTCTCCTCTTCCTCCTCTCCTCTTCCTCCTCTCCCCTTCCTCCTCCTCCTCTCCTCTTCCCTGATCCCGCAGAATCCCCCCCCACATTCAGTTCCCTGCACAGGACTGTCTGGGAGCTCCCAGAGCTCTCCAGGGAGGCCTGGCCCGGGGCAGCTCCTCATCCCGGCTGTTGGATCAGCGCAGCCTGTCCTTTCCTATCCGCCCTCCCCGTGGAGCCGCTCCTGATCCCGATCTCGCTGCCTGCGCTTCCCTCTGCTTCCGCACCGAGCTGTGTCCTTGGATTTGTTGAGGGATGGATCCCAGCCCCTGCCTGGCTGCAGGAGGGCTCCTGCCCCTCGGTCGTGGCTCCTCCGAGTCACTTTTTTGGCCAGACGCAGAGCGAAGCTCTGCTGAACGGACCAGCAAAGGCAAATTTGACGACAAACAAATCGTTCATCCGCTGGGACCGAAGTGGGAGGGGAGGGGAAAGGTCCCAGGCTCCATTTCCCACTGGAAATGTCCTTCCCACTCCTGGCTGTCACCGCTGGGCCTCGGGATGCTCCAGGTGGCACCGATGCGGGAGCTTGGGGCTGAATTCAGCTTTGGGGGCTCTGAGACGGAGCAACCCTGGGTTTTGTTGTTCTAAAATCAGACAAGCGCTGCCGCTGACTCCGCTGGGAACAAACCCTGGGAGGTTTGGAACCTCTCCTTTACCATCTCCGGGGCCGTGAGGGCAGAGGAGGTGGGGATGGAGGAGATCCCTCAGCTCTGGGCCCCAGTGCACAGCCAGGGCACATTTCCACGCTGGCTTCACCCCGTTCCTGGGTTCTGGCTGGCACAGGTGAGAGCAGCTCAAGGAACAGCATCCTAAAAACTGCTAAAAGCTCAGAAACGCGCTCGTGGAGTGGGAAGGATTCTCCGTGAACGTTCCAGGGAGGGAATATTCTCCTGGCTTCACTTTAACAGCATTTCTGTAGGAATAGGGCCTGTGGGCACAGCAGGGAACAGGAGCTGAGCAGAGGTGGGAACGAGGACGGGAACGGAACAGGATGAGACCTGGAAGGAAACAGAGAGAAAAAGGGGAGAAAAGGGGGAGAAAAAGAGGGAGAAAAAGGGGAGAAAAAGAGGGAGAAAAAGGGGAGAAAAGGGGGAGAAATGGGGAGTAAATGAGGAGAAAACGGGGAGAAAAAGGGGGAGAAAAGGGGGAGAAAAGGGGGAGAAAAGGAGGAGAAAAAGGGGGAGAAAAAGGGGAGGAAAAGGGGGAGAAGAGGAGAAATGGAGGAGAAACGGGGAGAAAAAGAGGAGAAAAGGGGCAGGTAAAGGGGAGAGGTTGTTCCAGATGGCAGGAGGAGCAGGAACAACCACGGGCATCCAGCTGTGCTTGGAGTTGGTTGGGCTTTATTTTGCCAGGAATTAACAGGACAAAAGCAGCACTCAGAGCAAAGCCTTGCCCCCAAGGGTGGGGAGCAGACGGAGCCCTGCAGCCCAAGGGCACTTCCCAGGGAATCTCTGTTTGGAGAGCAGGGTTTGGTGCCACTGGCAGCTGCCACCGCTGCAGCCCCCCAAGGACCCAAGGGGATCAAAGATCCGTCCATCCCAGCCTCCTGCAAAGCCTGCTCAGCAGCCCTGGGCTGCCTCTTCCAGGAGGTTCCTGGCAAACACTCGGAGGCAGGAACGGTGGGTGGGAGCCGCGGTGGGCTCTGGATGAGTTGGAGATTGTTTTTCACGGGTTTTCTATGGTGTTGAAAGAAATCCTTCGTTCTCCGTGACCTGGGAGCTCTGCGAGTACGACGGGGTCGTGCTGGAGCTCTGGAGCTCGTTAAATCCCAGCGCTGAGGCAAAGGAATTGGAGAGAGCTCCCTGAGCTTTATTGGGGATGTCAGCACCCCCTCGGGGGCTGCTCAGTGCCTGGCCCTGCCTGCAGCATTCCCTGAGGCTCCCTGAGAAGCACAGGCTGGAAATGGGATGGGATTCCCACAGCAATCCATCAGGCTAGTGCCCAGGCTGGAAACGAGATGGGATTTCCACACCAATCCCTCAGGGCTGTGCCCAGGTTGGGAATGGGATGGGATTTCCACACCAATCCCTCAGGGCTGTGCCCAGGCTGGAAATGGGATGGGATTTCCACACCAATCCCTCAGGGCTGTGCCCAGGCTGGAAATGGGATGGGATTTCCACACCAATCCCTCAGGGCTGTGCCCAGGCTGGAAATGGGATGGGATTTCCACACCAATCCCTCAGGGCTGTGCCAGGCTGGAAATGGGATGGGATTTCCACACCAATCCCTCAGGGCTGTGCCAGGCTGGAAATGGGATGGGATTTCCACACCAATCCATCAGGGTTGTGCCAGGCTGGAAATGGGATGGGATTTCCACACCAATCCCTCAGGGCTGTGCCCAGGCTGGAAATGGGATGGGATTTCCACACCAATCCCTCAGGGCTGTGCCCAGGCTGGAAATGGGATGGGATTTCCACACCAATCCATCAGGCTAGTGCCCAGGTTGGGAATGGGATGGGATTTCCACACCAATCCCTCAGGGATGTGCCCAGGCTGGAAATGGGATGGGTTCAACACCCTCAGGGTTGTGCCAGGCTGGAAATGGGATGGGATTTCCACACCAATCCATCAGGGCTGTGCCCAGGCTGGAAATGGGATGGGATTTCCACACCAATCCCTCAGGGCTGTGCCCAGGCTGGAAATGGGATGGGATTTCCACACCAATCCCTCAGGGCTGTGCCCAGGCTGGAAATGGGATGGGATTTCCACACCAATCCCTCAGGGCTGTGCCCAGGCTCCCAGGAGGGCAGAGCTGGCACATCCCGGGAATGATCCCAAAGGAAGGAAATGGCTGCTGGCAGAGGGCAGAGGGGGCACTTGGAAGGAATTGGCCTCAGTGATTCACCAAAAAATGAGTTTTTACATTAAAGCCTGGATCCAGCCCCTCGTATCCACAGCCCCTTTCCCAGGGGACACAAAAGGAGTGTGTGGCACACACGAGGCTGCTCCACAGGATCCATCTGCCCCGCTCTATCCCAGAAACCCTTCCCTGCCCCTCCACTTGCTGCCAGGAAATGCTTTTCCAGATGGCCCCCAACGAGAGAAGCACAAATCCAACGCGTGATTTGGGATGCAGAGGTGGAGCTGCTCCGTCCCTCAGCTCCCTGGTGTCACCTCCTGCTCTGAGCAGAGACGACTGCAGAGCCACTCCAACCAAGCGCAGCAGGGAAAAGCCGAATTAATTTGTGCCAGTTTTGTCCTGCTTGGGCCCAGCAGAGGGAGGCTGATGTAAAAGGAGCTCTCAGAGGGAGCAGCCGAGGGTTGTGTTGCTCAAATCCAGCTCACTCTCCGCAGGAAAGCGACGTCCCTGCGCGGAGCTCTGTGTCACACCCTCGCTGTTATCCCAAAAAATCCACTCTGGAGCCATTCCCTGTATCCTGGCCATCAGGAGGAGCTTGTGCCCGTCCCAGTCCAGCTCCACAAGGCAGGACAGAGGCCCCTGGAGCCTCCCACCGATCGGAATGAACGATTTTTAATCAGCTAACAGCGCTGGAGGAGAGGGGGGAGATGTGGGAGCATGAATCCTCCCCTGGGTCAAATTCATAGGGGCACAGGAGTCCTCAGAGATATGAGGGTGGGATTAGAACTTTCAGAAAATCTAAAACACATAAATCCACCCAGAAATGAAGTCTAGCCTTAAATAAACAGAGGATTTTTAAGTGCCTGTGTTAGTTAAGGAAGAGACCTGGCGCCCAGTTTATAGTTCAGGGATGCTGCCTTTGCAAAGTTAGTTGAATTCTGCTCATAATAAAAATAGCCAACTCCATCCTTTTCCTTTGGAAGCCCACAGATTACAAACTGCCCCTGGAAGGGCCCGGTGCCATCGTGTGGAAGGGGAAAAAGGAATAAAAAAGCTGAGCATCTCGGGAGGTGATGGATTTATCATCTGCTCCTGCTCACGGCATGAACCCGTCACGAGACGGGGCAAGAACGGGCCTTGGAGAGGCCAAGCTGGAGATCTCCCCAAATCCCCGAGGAAAACAACTCTCTGCTAATCCCAGAGGCTCCAGGCCAGCCCTGAATATCCATTAGGCTGGGAAAAAGCCAAGGCTCAGCTCCAGGCCTCTGCTTTCACTCCTTGTGTTGGTCCCGTGCTCGTTTCCAGGGACTCCGTGGCAAGGACACATCCAAAGGCCACGGGGGCCACCACAACCCCCGAGGCACCAGATTTTAAAAGCCTCCAGAAGCAAGAAGCTGATGAACCCCTCCAACACATCCCCCTCAGCCCCGTGGGCGCTGTGGAGATCTCCCAAAGCAGGAATTCCCCAGCAGAGCAAGACCACACAGATGGAACCAGCTGGGAAAAAAAAAAAAAGGGCCTGGATTTTTTTATATCTTTTTTTTTTTTTTTTTTTATATACATCTCCATTTTTTTCTGGTGTTGCTTTAACCTGCAGACAGTAACTCGAGGAGGTGCTGCTCATCTCCTAAAATTCCCAACCTCAAATGACATCCAGGGAGACACAAAAAAACCCCCCTGAGCTCCCTCTTGGCGCCGTCACGAAGCGCAGAAGCCAAGGTGCGCGGCCCCCAAAGGTGCCAGACAGGTCTGACACCCCCAGTGCCCCAAAACTCTCCTTTTTCGCCTGAAATCTGAGTTCATTTTTAAGGCAGCAGTTGCATAAGCACTTCTGCATGTGGTGAAGTTGTAAAACTTGGCCCCAGCTTTCCCTCTCCACGGTTTAAGTGTTGTTTTAGGGGGGAGGGAGGTTGTAGACACTGGAAATCCAGACCTACCCACGCTTCAAATAAATCTCTTTTTTTTTTGGGGGGGGGGGGTGGTTTTTTGGTTTTTTTTTGGTCCTGCAAACTGAAATTCCTGGAGTTTAAACCCCTGCTCTTTTTTCTTTTTTTTTTGGAATAGCACCTGGGAGAAGGTTTAACCCCCCTGAACGAGCACTGCCTCAGGAAAAAAAAAAAAAAAGGAAATTTATTGGTTCTGTTCTTTAGAGGAATATAAAGGTATTATTAACAGCATTGGGGATTATTAAAAAGTGGGGAAAGCAAATTAAAAACTAATTCTGTCCTCACCATTTCCTGACTTTTTTGTGCTTTTCCTAGCCTGGAGCGGGAGGTGCTGCACAAGAGGGGAGGGATGGATGGGAGAGGCTTTCAGGTGCCTTCCCTGCCTTGGATTTTCCTTTCCTGCTTTTTTTTCACTTCCCCATCTCCACAGGCTGGAGAGGGAAACCCTGGGAGTCCCCAGAGCCAAAACAGTTCGGATTTTCTCCTCCTCACCCCTTAATTTGCATGAAATCCTCCTTTTTGTCTGCACTGCCTCTTCTGAAATGTTGTGGATAAAACAGGGAATAAGAGAAAACCCAAACTCTGGTGATCTGAGTGCAGCCTCTGAGCAAGGAAAACCCAGCACTGGGAAGAGGCTCAGGGAATTCCCTCATTCCTGGCTGAAACCTGTCCTTTAACTGGGATTAAAATCAATTACCCTGAGCCCAACAGCAAAGTTGAACGGGAGAATAATTAACACCCAGCCCTGGAGTTGCTCTCCCTCACCCTGTCCTTTGTGATAATGTCAATTTATACGAATTCCAGTCATCAGGAAAAAAAAATATATATATATTTCTCACGCCAGGTGCAAACAAACCTAGGCTCCTCTTCCATCCAGGATGGTGGAGAGCGAATAAATTAGGGAAAATCCAGATTCCTCTGCTCACCTTGCTTTTGGAAACACTTTTCCGTATCCTCGTGAGGTTCTTGCAGGGGATATTTATCCTCCACAATAATTTCGCATCCTGCTGCAGCTCCAGCGGTTTTTAAAAGGTTGCAACAGAAAATCCACTAACCTTGAGGCCCTGGGGGCTGGGAGCTCTGCAGATCTCTCACTCCTGAAGGAGTTTCCTGAAGGAAATCCTGGTTTTTTTCCAAGTGGAACGGCACGAGTTCCTGGGGAGAAGGATCAGAATTGGGTGGTGTGTTAACGCGGTTTGTCTGGGGCAAAGCCGCACCTCAAACACGAAACCGGTGAAGGAGGGTCTGAAACAAAGCGGGATTTAAATCAGAAAAGACTTCTGTGAAACTCTCCTGGATTTTCCCTGGGATATTGCTTCCAAGAGCAGACAGGCGAGCACAAAACCTCCTTGGATCAGCCGCTGGTGCCACCGACTCACGGCTGCTCCTCGTCTCCACCCTTGGAAAATCGAGGTTTCCCAGGGAGACGCCATTCCTTTGGGAATGTCCCATCTGGGGGGAGCTGTTCAGCACGAGCTGCTGCTGCTCTCAGGGACAGGACTCAGCTCCAATTCTCCAGGAAAATCCCTCTGCTGGAGCCAGGAAGCTGAGGCCTCGCCACCCCTGAGTTTCCCGGTCTCTCCTGGAATATTTGGCGGATTTGAGCTGCTCTAGGTGGTGATTTGGGGTCTCTGAGGGATGAGCCATCATCAGCTCCTATCAGTTTCTCCCTGGGAGGGTGGGGAAGCCCTGGAATGGATTTCCCAGGGAAGCTGTGGCCGCACAGGGATCTCTGGAAGTGTCCAAGGTCAGGTGAAGCCCTGCCCACGACCTCAGGGGCGAATGAGCAGTGGTGGCACCACGTCCCGTGTGGAGGGGACAGCGAGGACTGGAACTGGTCCAGAGCCCCTTTAATTCCACAAGTCAGGAGATCCAAGGTCAGTCTGAAGGTAAAAACGAGCTGGTTTCCATCTTTTTGTTCCCAAAAAACAGGGAGGTGGATGAAAGCCACGCATGGCTCCTCCACGCTGGCAATTACAAGTCCCTCGTTAAGACCTTTGCTGAAGGAAATGTTAATTTAGGCACTGATGTGTCTCTACCCAGGGACAAAACACAGCAGGAGCAGCGTGGAGCCCTCTTCTCCCCACTCTCCCATCCATTTTCCTGCTCTTTCAGCACCCACATCCCCGGCTGGGATCTGCTTTGATGCTTGGTTGGTTCAGGGTGTAATTAGCACTAATAATTTCTCCACCCCAGGACTATTAGGCACGTTTGGGAAGTGATTTCCCACCCCTCAGGGACCCTGCAACTGGATACCTCGTGTGCTAACCCGTGGGTTTCCTCCACTGCGGCACATCCCTCGAGGCCTCGAGGAAATTAGCAATCCAAACAAATTCTGCTGGGGTTTCAAAGATGAATTCTTGTAAAAACACTGCCCTGAGATTGGATTTGGGGCTGGAGCCCTCTGCAAAAGCACGGAAATGTCCCAGACAAAGAGAGATTTGCCCAAACTTCAGCTCAGCGCTCACGTAGTTGGTGCACTGATTACTCAGATTATTTCTGTCTCAGCACAAGTTCTGTCCCTTTTCCTTATCCAGAAACTCATCCTTTCCACCAGTAACGGAGAAAAACAAAAATTGAGCCGATTAAAAATAGAAGAGGAAAAAAAAAAAAAGAAAAGAAAAGAACCAACCCCAAACTCAGCTTGCTATCTGCACTGACTTTTTCTTCTGGCACTTGCAGAGCTGTTCCTTGTTTTGTTTGCTTTATTTCTTGCCTTTTTGTCTCCCCTTTCCCAAGGGAGAGCTGCAGAGGTCAGACGCTGCCACGCTCCGCGCGTCCCGCGGCAGGAGCTGCCTCGGCTCTTGGCAATTCCTGACAATTCCCAATCCAGCCTTGGGAAGAGCAGCAGGACATGGGAATGCTGAGCCACGGGCTGAGAGCAGCGCAGCAGAAAAATCCTCACCTCCGGGGCTGAGCACTGAGGGAAGGGGAACAGTCACGGGTGGTAAAAAAATGGGCTGGCTGAGGGAAAAAAGGGGATTTTATGTCTGGGTTAAAAGGGATGGGTGAGGGAAAAGTGGATTTTATATCTGAGTTAAAAGAGGTGGATGAAAGAAAAAAGGGGATTTTATGTCTGGGTTAAAAGAGGTGGATGAGAGAAAAAAGGGGATTTTATATCTAGGTTAAAAGAGGTGGCTGAGGGAAAAGTGGGGATTTTATATCTAGGTTAAAAGAAGTGGCTGAGGGAAAAGTGGGGATTTTATATCTGGGTAAACAAAGATGGGTGAGGGAGAAGAGTGGATTTTATATCTGGGTTAAAGAGGTGGATGAGGGAGAAGAGTGGATTTTATATCTGGGCTAAAAGAGGTGAATGAGGGAAAAAGAGTGGATTTTATATCTAGGTTAAAAGAAGTGGCTGAGGGAAAAGAGTGGATTTTTTATCTGGCTTAAAAGGGATGGGTGAGGGAGAAGAGTGGAAATTCATGGATGAAATACTCTTAATATCCCACAAAAAGGTGGCAGGTGCTGCATAACGAAGGATGATCCCAGCTCAAAGGGACAGAAGAATGAAAAACAGGGAATGGGACTAAAGGAAGCATTGAAATGCCGTTGGAATTCTGCATTTTCACTGTCTGCATTGAAATTTTGGTCCTGCCCAGGGGCACCGGGGAGGGGAAGGAGCAGATTTAAATGAGAGCAGGATATGGGATGAGGACAGCGAAAGTCCTGATGAGTATTTGATGTGGCAGGGAAGAACAAGCCAAGGAGAGGAAGTTTGTGAATGGATCTGATCTGGGCAAAAGGCAGCGTCCAGCGAGGCCAAGAGCAAAGGATGTTGCATTCATGGAGATGCGATGAGACAACAACTTGGACACGAGTTCGAGCTCAAAAGGTTGAGTTGTTGGGGCTGAAAACATTTAGGGCAGGAGCAGGAAAACAGGAAGATGTTGACTGGCCAGAAAAAGCAGGAAAAATCTCTCCCCACCACCTGAACTGCATCAGCTGAGACAAGTCCTCTCGGGAGATTTTTCCTTCCCCTCCCACCATGTCCAGCTTCCTCCTTTCGCTCTGCTTCCCATCCCAGCTTTCTGCTGTCATGTGGATGATTTGGATCATCTGTGTCTCTCCTGCACAGGACCTGACCCAGGCGAGCAGGGCTTGTAAACCCGGGGCCTTTTGATGTCTGGAGCAGGCAGCCAGGCTGCTGGAATTTACGGTTTCCAAGGAGGACGGGGCCGGGGGGGGGAAAGGGAGAAATTTATGTTAGGAAAATGTGACTGTCATCTTCGTTTATCTCCCAGCTTTGTAATGGAAAACAGGCATTTCACAAACACATCCCCACGGAACCCAGCGTGGAAGGGTTCGGGGAGCCGAGCGCGTTAACCGTGAGCTGCTCCATAAATATTAATGTTATTATTATTAATAATACTAATAATATTCATAGTATCGCTGCAATAAATCACACCCCAGCTGGAACAGCCCATCCCCATGCACCTGGCAGGCTTGGAAACTCCCGTGGAGGAGCAAGGCTCTGCAGCATCCCTCCCCTCTTCCCATCCTTCCTCGTGGCTGGATCCATCAGGAAAATCCTTGGATCCTCCGGAGCGCAAACCCATCCCACGCTCAGTGCAGCAGCTGTGGAGCATCCCACAGGCAGCAAATAAAGCGTGGAGCTCCCCCAGGATGCTCCAAAGTTCGGGAAAGCCCATCCTGAAGGCAGGGATTTCCTGGAATCCCGCAGCTGGAGCGGGCAGACAAGGAGGGCAGCTCAAGCTGAAGGAGTTAAATCCAGGCAAATCGAAGCGCTCCCCATTTGGAGATGAAATCCACACAAATCCGCATTCCCACCCCACCAGTTTGTCCGCAGCCCTTTGGCAGCTCATGGGGGCTTTTGGATTTACAGCAGGGAAGAGCAGAGATTCCGCCCCGGATCCCTCCCCGGCTCATCCCTGGAGCCTGGCTGCAGGAAAACCTGAGTGAAGAGATGCCCCCTTTGCACCTGGCACCAAACAATCCGAATTCACTCCGCTCCTGACCCTCCTGAGCTTCCCACCGAGCCGTTCCCAATATCCCAGCCGTTCTCCAGGCGTTCAGACGGGAGGTTTTTCCATACTCACCCTGGAGGAGGAGGAGGTGGCACTGCTGCTGCGTGTCCTGCCCTGCACCCAGCGTGCCGGGGCAGGTTTTTTTCCTGCGCTTTTCCCTCACTTCCTTTGACAGGGAGCTGATTGCAGAGCTCTGGGATTACGTCTGCATCTCCAAATCTTTCTTTCTCAGCTGGAAAGTCTCAAGTTCCAAGCTGGGATTCCCTCTCCACCCCCTTTCTTCAGGAGTTAACCCTGCTCTTGCTGGAAGGGTCTGTCTGGTCAGCACCCACCAAAATCTCAGGGACAAGGGGAAGAGGGAAGGGGGCATTTTGAGGGAAAAATCCGTGTTTTCTGTTCTCTGTTCTCTCCTTATTAACTCTGTGCTGTAGGAAAGCTCTTTTTAATTACGATATTTTAAATTCTGGACTTTCAGCATCCAGCCCCCAAAGGATTAAGGGTTTCAAGGCTTTTAAAAATTGCTTTCATCTCAATTTTTTTTTCACTACAATGTTGATCAGTCTGTGAGTTTCCAGCCAGAAATTTCCAGCTGTCCCCCACAAACGAGGGGCACAAGAAGCCATCGTTCCTCTGGTCAGAACCCAGCAAAAAGCACTTTTAGCCCAACTCGACCCTCCTCCTTTGAGAACTTCACGTCAGCAATGCATTTATTTCCTCAACTTTGGAATGATTTCTTCCCCTGAAGGGTCGTCCAGCCCTGGCCTTGGCAGTGCTGGGGCGTGGTTGGAATTGATGGCCCTAAAGGTCTTTTCCAACCTGAATGATTCCTGATTCTCCGAATTTCGGATATTTCCCACATTATTGGGTGGTGCCTTCTGGCTCGGGGAGCGAAGAGAGGGAACGTTTTGTGACAGAGCCTGGGAGGGGATCCAGTGACTCTGGACCGTGTGGATCCAGGGGCTTCCCTCGGGATCAGCCTTGCACACCCAGCCCAGGCTGCCACACACCATTCCCATTCCCGTTCCCATTTCCTGTTCCCATTCCCATTCCCATTCCTGTTCCCATTCCCGTTTCCGTTCCCATTCCCATTCCTGTTCCCGTTCCCATTCCCGTTCCCATTCCCATTCCCGTTCCCATTCCCATTTCCTGCTCCCATTCCTATTCCCATTCCTATTCCCATTCCCGTTCCCATTCCCATTTCCTGCTCCCATTCCTATTCCCATTCCTATTCCCATTCCTGTTCCCATTCCCGTTCCCATTCCCATTCCTGTTCCAATTCCTATTCCCATTCCTGTTCCCATTCCCGTTCCCGTTCCCATTCCTGTTCCCATTCCCATTCTCGTTCCCATTCCCATTCCTGTTCCCGTTCCCATTCCCATTTCCGTTCCTGTTCCCGTTCCCATTCCTGTTCCCATTCCCATTCCTGTTCCCATTCCCATTCCCGTTCCCATTCCTGTTCCCATTCCCATTCCTGTTCCCATTCCCATTCCCATTCCCATTCCCATTCCCATTCTCGTTCCCATTCCCATTCCTGTTCCCGTTCCCATTCCCATTTCCGTTCCTGTTCCCATTCCCATTCCCGTTCCCATTCCCGTTCCCGTTCCCGTTCCTGTTCCCATTCCCGTTCCCGTTCCCATTCCCATTCCCATTCCCATTCCCATTCCCGTTCCCGTTCCCATTCCTGTTCCCATTCCCATTCCCGTTCCCCTTCCCCTTCCCGTTCCCATTCCCGTTCCCTCATGGCACCGAGGGGCTGCGTCTGGTGACGTTTGGCAGTGGCAGAAGGGAGCTGAAGATGAGGAATTCCCCACTCCAGAGGTGCTTGCGCGTTCCTCCTCCTCCTCCTCCACACCCTGCCAATCCCTCTGCCTCAATTCCCACCTGGATTTCCTGCCTTGAAGTTCCTGCAATTCTCTCCCTGCCCAAACTGAAGAGCTTTTCCCTGGTTTTCCTTCCCAACAGCGGAATTCCAACCACGAGCTTTTCAATTTACCCTCGACTTGATGAATTTGCAAAAAAAGCTGCAAAGATCTGGACTTGGAGTCCAGAGCCGGAGGGACCTCAGATCCAAGGA